>NW_028270176.1:11892460-12214972 GCF_037043375.1 Chiloscyllium plagiosum
AGAGAGAAAATGGGAATGTGTGTGTGTGTGAGAGAGAGAGGGAGAGAATGGGTATTTGTGTGTGAGAGAGAGAATGGGGTCTGAGTGAGAGAGAGAGAATGGGGATATGTGTGTGTGTGTGTCTGTTTGTCATAGAGAATGGGAATGTGTGTGTGAGAGAGAGAGAGAGAGAAAATGGGAATGTGTGTGGGGTTGTGTGAGGGTGAGAGAGCATGGGGATGTGTGTGCGTGAGAGAGAGAATGGGCAAGTGTGTGTGTGTGTGAGAGAGAGAATGGGAATGTGTGTGTGTGTAAGAGAGAGGGAGAGAATGGGTATTTGTGCGTGAGAGAGAGAGAGAAAATGGGTGTGTGTGTGAGAGAGAGAATTGGGATTTGTGTGTGAGAGAGAGAGAGAGAGAGAGAGAGAGAATGGGAGTGTGTGTGTGTGAGAGAGAGAGAGAGAGAATGGGAATGTGTGTATGAGAGAGAGAGAATGGGGACGTGTGTGTGAGAGAGAGAGATAATGGGGACGTGTGTGTGTGTGTGAGAGAGAGAGAGGATGGGGATGTGTGTGTTACAGGGAGAGAGAGAATGGGGACGTGTGTGTGTGAGAGAGAGAGAGAATGGGGACGTGTGTGTGAGAGAGATAGAATGGCGATGTGTGTGTATGAGAGAGAGAGAGAATGGGAATGTGTGAGGGAGAGAGAATGGGATCGTGACAGGGAGAGAGAGTGGGAATGTGTGACGGAGAGAGAATGGGGTGTGTGAGGGAGAGAGAGAATGGGGATGTGAGTATGAGAGAGAGAATGGGGATGTGTGAGAGAGAGAGTGAATGGGCATGTGGGAGGAAGATAGAGAGAGAATGGGTAGTTGTGTGTGCGTGAGAGAGAGTGAATGGGGATGTGTGTGCGAGAGAGAGAGAGAGAGAGTGAATGGGGACATGTGTGTGTGAGAGAGAGAGCGAGAGTGAGAGAGAGAATGAGGAAGTGTGTGTGGGAGAGAGAGAGAATGGAGATGTGTGTGTGTCAGAGAGAATGGGAATGTGTGTGTTAGAGAGAGAGAGAATGACAATGTGGAAGAGAGAGGGAGAAGGGGAATGTGTGAGAGAGAGAGAATGGGAATGAGTGAGGGATAGAGAGAATGGGAATGTGTGAGGGAGAGAGAGAGAATGGGGAAGTGTGTGTGTGTGAGAGAGAGAATGAGGAGGTGTGTGGGAGAGAGAGAAAGAACGGGGATGAGTGTCTGTGAGAGAGAGAGAGAAAGAATGGGGATGTGTGAGTGTGAGAGAGAGAGAGTGAATGGAGATGTGTGTGTGAGAGAGACAGAGAGAGAGAGAATGGGGAAGTGTGTGTTCGAGAGAGAGAGAGAGAATGGGTACGTGTGTGTGAGAGAGAGAGAGAATGGGGGGGGGTGTGGGAGAGAGAGAAAGGGGATGTTTGGGAGAGACAGAAAGGGGATGTGTGTGTGAGAGAGAGGATGGGGATGTGTGTGTGAGAGAGAGAGAGTGAATGGGGAAGTGTGCGTGAGAGAGAGAGAGAATGGGGATGTGTGTATGAGAGAGAGAGTGAATGGGGATATGTGTGTGAGAGAGAGGGAGAAAGGGGATATGTGTGTGTGTGAGAGAGAGAAAATGGAGATGTGTGCGTGAGAGAGAGGGAGAAAGGGGATATGTTTGTGTGAGAAAGAGAAAATGGGGATGTGTGTGTAAGAGAGAGAGAGAGGGAGTGGGGACATGTGTGTGAGAGAGAGTGAACGGGGATGTGTGTGTGGGTGAGAGAGAGAGAGAGAGAAATGGGGATGAGTGTGAGAGAGAGAGAGAGAATGGGGACGTGTGTGTGTGTGTGAGAGAGAGAATGGGGATGTGTGTGTGAGAGAGAGAGAAAATGGGTGTGTGTGTGGGAGAGAGAGAAAGGGGATGAGTGGGTGTGTGAGAGAGAATACAGAAGTATGTGTGAGAGAGAGAATGGGGAAGTGTGTGTGAGAGAGAGAGTGGGGAGGTGTGTGTGAGAGAGAGAAAATGGGAATGTGTGCGTGTGTGAGAGAGAGAGAATGGGAATGTGTGAAAGAGAGAGAGAATGGGGATGTGTGAGAGAGAGAGAATGGGGATGTGAGTGTGTGTGTGAGAGAGAGAGAGAATGGGGATGTGAGTGTGTGTGAGAGAGAGAATGGGGATGTGTGTATGAGAGAGAAACTGGGGATGTGTGTGTGTGTGAGAGAGGGAGAGAATGGGTATTTGTGCGTGAGAGAGAGAGAGAATGGGGGTGTGTGTGAGTGAGAGAGAGAATGAGGATGTGTGTGAGAGAGAGAGAGAATGGGGATGTGTGTGAGTGAGAGAGAGAATGCGGATGTGTGTGTGAGAGAGAGAGAATGGGGATGTGTGTGAGTGAGAGAGTGAATGGGAATATGTCTGTGTGTGAGAGAGAGTGAGAATGGGGATGTGTGTGTGAGAGAGAGAGAGAATTGGGATGTGTGTGTGAGAGAAAGTATGGGAATGAGTGAGGGAGAGAAAATGGGAATGTGTGAGGGAGAGAGAGAATGGGGAATTGTGTGTGAGAGAGAATGGGAATGTGTGTGTCAGAGAGAGAGAATAGCAATGTGGAAGAGAGAGAGAGAGAGAGAAGGGGAATGTGTGTGAGAGAGAGAATGGGGATGTGTGAGAGAGAGAATGGGGATGTGTGTGTGAGAGAGAGAATGGGGATGTGTGTGTGTGTGAGAGAGAGAATGGGGACGTGTGTGAGGGAGAGAGAGAATGGGGACGTGTGTGGGAGAGAGAGAATGGGGATGTGTGTGTGAGAGAGAGAGAGAATGGGGACGTGTGTGTGAGAGAGAGAGAGAATGGGGATCTGTGTGTGTACAGAGAGAGAGAGAGAATGGGGACGTGTGTGTGTGAGAGAGAGAGAATGGGGAGGTGTGCGGGAGAGAGAGAGAGAGAATTGGGATGTGCGTGTGAGAGAGAGAGAGAATGGGGATGTGTGTGTGTGAGAGAGTGAATGGGGATGTGTGAGAGCATGGGAATAAGTAAGGGAGAGAAAATGGAAATGTGTGAGGGAGAGAGAGAATGGGGATGTGTGTGTGTGTGGGCGTGCGCGTGTGTGTCATAGAGAATGTGAATGTGTGTGTGTGTGAGAGAGAGAGAGAGAGAATGGGGTTGTGTGAGGGTGAGAGAGCATGCGGATGTGTGTGCGTGAGAGAGAGAATGGGAAAGAGTGTGTGTGTGTGAGAAAGAGAGAATGGGAATGTGTGTGTGAGAGAGAGAGGGAGAGAAAGGGTATTTGTGTGAGAGAGAGAGAGGGAGAGAAAGGGTATTTGTGCGTGAGAGAGAGAGAGAATTGGTGTGTGTGTGAGAGAGAGAATAGGGATGTGTGTTTGAGAGAGAGAGAATGGGGACGTGTGTGTGAGGGAGAGAGAGAATGGAGATGTGTTTGTGAGAGAGAGAGAGAGAGAGAGAGAGAGAATGGAGATGTGTTTGTGAGAGAGAGAGAGAGAGAATGGGGACGTGTGTGTGAGGGAGAGAGAGAATGGGTATTTGTGCGTGAGAGAGAGAGAGAATGGGTGTGTGTGAGAGAGAGAATTGTGATGTGTGTGTCAGAGAGAGAGAGAGTGGGGGTGTGTGTCAGAGAGAGAGAGAGAATGGGAATGTGTGCGTGTGAGAGAGAGAGAGAGAGAGAGAGAGAATGGGGACGTGTGTGTGAGAGAGAGATAGAATGGGCATGTGTGTGTGAGAGAGAGATAATGGGAATGTGTGTGTGTGTGTGTGTGTGTGAGAGAGAGAAAATGGGGACGTGTGTGTGTGTGAGAGAGAGGGAGAAAGGGGATATGTGTGTGTGAGAGAGAGAAAATGGAGATGTGTGTGTAAGAGAGAGAGAGAGGGAATGGGGACATGTGTGTGAGAGAGTGAACAGGGATATGTGTGTGTGGGTGAGAGAGAGAGAAATGGGGATGAGTGTGTGAGAGAGAGAGAGAATGGGGACGTGTGTGTGTGAGAGAGAGAGAGAATGGGGATGTGTGTGTGAGAGAGAGAATGGCGATGTGTGTGTGAGAGAGAGAGAGAGAGAATGGGGAGGTGTGTGTGAGAGAGAGAGAGAATGGGGAAGTGTGTGTGAGAGAGAGAGAGAATGGGGAGGTGTGTGTGAGAGAGAGAAAATGGGAATGTGTGCGTGTGAGAGAGAGAGAGAATGGGAATGTGTGAAAGAGAGAGAATGGGGAAGTGTGTGTGACAGAGAGAGAGAGAGAATGCAGATGTGTGTGTGTGAGAGAGAGAGAATGGGGATGTGTGTGAGTGAGAGAGTGAATGGGAATGTGTCTGTGTGTGTGAGAGAGTGAGGATGGGGATGTGTGTGTGAGAGAGAGAGAGAATGGGGATGCGTGTTTGTGAGAGAGAGAGAGAGAATTGGGATGTGTATGTGAGAGAGAGAGAATGGGGACGTGTGTGTGTGTGAGAGAGAGATAGAATGGGGATGTGTGTGAGAAAGAGAGGATGACGATGTGTGTGTGAGAGAGAGATAGAATGGGTATGTGTGTGTGAGAGAGAGAGAGAATGGGGACGTGTGTGTGTGTGTATGTGTGTGTGTGTGTGTGAGAGGATGGGGATGTGTGTGTGTGTGAGAGAGAGAGAGAGAGAATAGGGATGTGTGTGCGAGAGAGAGAGCGAGAGCGAGAGAGAGAATGAGGAAGTGTGTGTGTGCGCGAGAGAGAGAATGGGGATGTGTGTGTATGTCAGAGAGAATGGGAATGTGTGTGTTAGAGAGAGAGAGAATGACAATGTGGAAGAGAGAGGGAGAAGGGGAATGTGTGAGAGAGAGAGAATGGGAATGTGTGTGTAAGAGAGAGAGAGCGAGTGGGGACATGTGTGTGCGAGAGAGTGAACAGGGATGTGTGTGTGGGTGAGAGAGAGAGAGAGAGAAATGGGGATGAGTGTGTGAGAGAGAGAGAGAATGGGGACGTGTGTGTGTGAGAAAGAGAGAGAATGGGGATTTGTGAGTGAGAGAGAGAATGGCGATGTGTGTGTGAGAGAGAGAGAGAATGGGGGTGTGTGTGGGAGAGAGAGAAAGGGGATGAGTGTGTGTGTGAGCGAGAATATGGAAGTATGTGTGAGAGAGAATGGGGAATTGTGTGTGAGAGAGAGAGAGAATGGGGAGGTGCCTGTGAGAGAGAGAAAATGGGAATGTGTGCGTGTGAGAGAGAGAGAGAATGGGAATGTGTGTGTGAAAGAGAGAGAGAGAGAATGGGGACGTGTGTGTGTGAGAGAGAGAGAGAATGGGGACGTGTGTGTGAGAGAGAGAGAGAGAATGGGGATGTGTGTGTGAGAGAGAGAGAGAATGGGGATGTGCGTGTGAGAGAGATAGAATGGGGATGTGTGTGTGAGAGAGAGAATGGCGATGTGTGTGCATGAGAGAGAGAGAGAGAGAGAGAATGGGAATGTGTGAGGGAGAGAGAGTGGGAATGTGTGACGGAGAGAGAATGGGGTGTGTGAGGGAGAGAGAGAATGGGGATGTGAGTATGAGAGAGAGAATGGGGATGTGTGATAGAGAAAGAGAATGGGCGTGTGGGAGGGAGATAGAGAGAGAGAATGGGTAGTTGTGTGTGCGTGAGAGAGAGTGAATGGGGATGTGTGTGCGAGAGAGAGAGCGAGAGAGAGAATGCGGACGTGTGTGTGCGCGCGAGAGAGAGAATGGGGATGTGTGTGTGTCAGAGAGAATGGGAATGTGTGTGTTAGAGAGAGAGAATGACAATGTGGAAGAGAGAGGGAGAAGGGGAATGTGTGAGAGAGAGAGAATGGGAATGAGTGAGGGAGAGAGAATGGGAATGAGTGAGGGAGAGAGAATGGGAATGAGTGAGGGAGAGAGAATGGGAATGTGTGAGGGAGAGAGAGAGAGAGAATGGGGAAATGTGTGTGAGAGAGAGAGACAGTATGGGAATGAGTGAGGGAGAGAGAGAATGTGGATGTGTGTGTGTGAGAGAGAGAATGGGGTCTGAGTGAGAGAGAGAGAGAATGGGGATGTGTGTGAGAGAGTGAATGGGTGTGTGTGTGTCATAGAGAATGGAAATTGTGTGTGTGCGTGAGAGAGAGAGAGAGAGAGAGAGAATGGGGATGTGTGTGTGAGAAAGAGAGTGAATGGGGACGTGTGTGAGAGAGAGAAAGAATGGGGTTGTGTGAGGGAGAGAGAGAGAAAATGGGAATGTGTGTGTGTGTGAGAGAGAGAGGGAGAGAATGGGTATTTGTGCGTGAGAGAGAGAGCGAGAATGGGGAAGTGCGTGTGTGAGAGAGAGAGAGAGAGAATGGGGAAGTGTGTGTGTGTGAGAGAGAGAGTGTATGTGTGTGTCTGTGTGTCATAGAGAATGGGAATGTGTGTGTGTGAGAGGGAGAGAGAGAGAGAGAGAATGGGGATATGTGTGTGTGAGAGAGAGAATGGGGTCTGAGTGAGAGAGAGAGAATGGGGATATGTGTGTGTGTGTGTCTGTTTGTCATAGAGAATGGGAATGTGTGTGTGAGAGAGAGAGAGAGAATGGGAATGTGTGTGTGAGAGAGCGAGAGAATGGGGACGTGTGTGTGAGAGAGAGAGAGAGAGAATGGGGACGTGTGTGTGAGAGAGAGAGAGAGAATGGGGATGTGTGTGTGAGAGAGAGAGAGAATGGGGATGTGCGTGTGAGAGAGATAGAATGGGGATGTGTGTGTGAGAGAGAGAATGGCGATGTGTGTGCATGAGAGAGAGAGAGAGAGAGAGAATGGGAATGTGTGAGGGAAAGAGAATGGGAATGTGAGAGGGAGAGAGTGGGAATGTGTGACGGAGAGAGAATGGGGTGTGTGAGGGAGAGAGAGAATGGGGATGTGAGTATGAGAGAGAGAATGGGGATGTGTGAGAGAGAGAGTGAATGGGCATGTGGGAGGGAGATAGAGAGAGAGAATGGGTAGTTGTGTGTGCGTGAGAGAGAGTGAATGGGGATGTGTGTGCGAGAGAGAGAGCGAGAGAGAGAATGCGGAAGTGTGTGTGTGCGCGAGAGAGAGAATGGGGATGTGTGTGTGTCAGAGAGAATGGGAATGTGTGTGTTAGAGAGAGAGAATGACAATGTGGAAGAGAGAGGGAGAAGGGGAATGTGTGAGAGAGAGAGAATGGGAATGAGTGAGGGAGAGAGAATGGGAATGAGTGAGGGAGAGAGAATGGGAATGTGTGAGGGAGAGAGAGAGAATGGGGAAGTGTGTGTGAGAGAGAGAGACAGTATGGGAATGAGTGAGGGAGAGAGAGAATGGGGATGTGTGTGTGTGAGAGAGAGAATGGGGTCTGAGTGAGAGAGAGAGAGAATGGGGATGTGTGTGAGAGAGTGAATGGGGATGTGTGCGTGTGTCATTGAGAATGGAAATGTGTGTGTGCGTGAGAGAGAGAGAGAGAGAGTGAATGGGGATGTGTGTGAGAGAGTGTGTATGTGTGTGTGTGTGTGTGTATGTGTGTGTGTGTCTGTGCGTCATAGAGAATGGGAATGTGTGTGTGTGTGTGAAAGAGAGAGAGAGAGCGAATGGGGATATGTGTGTGCGTGTATGTGTGTGAGTGAGAGAGAGAGAGAGAGAGAGAGAGAATGGGGATGTGTGTGTGAGAGAGAGAGAGAATGAGGTCGTGTGTGTGAGAGAGATAGAATGGGGATGTGTGTGTGAGAGAGAGAATGGCGATGTGTGTGCGTGAGAGAGAGAGAGAGAATGGGAATGTGTGAGGGAGAGAGTGGGAATGTGTGACGGAGAGAGAATGGGGTGTGTGAGGGAGAGAGAGAATGGGGATGTGAGTATGAGAGAGAGAATGGGGATGTGTGATAGAGAAAGAGAATGGGCGTGTGGGAGGGAGATAGAGAGAGAGAATGGGTAGTTGTGTGTGCGTGAGAGAGAGTGAATGGGGATGTGTGTGCGAGAGAGAGAGCGAGAGAGAGAATGCGGACGTGTGTGTGTGCACGAGAGAGAGAATGGGGATGTGTGTGTGTCAGAGAGAATGGGAATGTGTGTGTTAGAGAGAGAGAATGACAATGTGGAAGAGAGAGGGAGAAGGGGAATGTGTGAGAGAGAGAGAATGGGAATGAGTGAGGGAGAGAGAATGGGAATGAGTGAGGGAGAGAGAATGGGAATGTGTGAGGGAGAGAGAGAGAGAATGGGGAAGTGTGTGTGAGAGAGAGAGACAGTATGGGAATGAGTGAGGGAGAGAGAGAATGTGGATGTGTGTGTGTGAGAGAGAGAATGGGGTCTGAGTGAGAGAGAGAGAGAATGGGGATGTGTGTGAGAGAGTGAATGGGTGTGTGTGTGTCATAGAGAATGGAAATTGTGTGTGTGCGTGAGAGAGAGAGAGAAAGAGAGAGAATGGGGATGTGTGTGTGAGAAAGAGAGTGAATGGGGACGTGTGTGAGAGAGAGAAAGAATGGGGTTGTGTGAGGGAGAGAGAGAGAAAATGGGAATGTGTGTGTGTGTGAGAGAGAGAGGGAGAGAATGGGTATTTGTGTGTGAGAGAGAGAATGGGGTCTGAGTGAGAGAGAGAGAATGGGGATATGTGTGTGTGTGTGTCTGTTTGTCATAGAGAATGGGAATGTGTGTGTGAGAGAGAGAGAGAGAGAAAATGGGAATGTGTGTGGGGTTGTGTGAGGGTGAGAGAGCATGGGGATGTGTGTGCGTGAGAGAGAGAATGGGCAAGTGTGTGTGTGTGTGAGAGAGAGAATGGGAATGTGTGTGTGTGTAAGAGAGAGGGAGAGAATGGGTATTTGTGCGTGAGAGAGAGAGAGAAAATGGGTGTGTGTGTGAGAGAGAGAATTGGGATTTGTGTGTGAGAGAGAGAGAGAGAGAGAGAGAGAGAATGGGAGTGTGTGTGTGTGAGAGAGAGAGAGAGAGAGAATGGGAATGTGTGTATGAGAGAGAGAGAATGGGGACGTGTGTGTGAGAGAGAGAGATAATGGGGACGTGTGTGTGTGTGTGAGAGAGAGAGAGGATGGGGATGTGTGTGTTACAGGGAGAGAGAGAATGGGGACGTGTGTGTGTGAGAGAGAGAGAGAATGGGGACGTGTGTGTGAGAGAGATAGAATGGCGATGTGTGTGTATGAGAGAGAGAGAGAATGGGAATGTGTGAGGGAGAGAGAATGGGATCGTGACAGGGAGAGAGAGTGGGAATGTGTGACGGAGAGAGAATGGGGTGTGTGAGGGAGAGAGAGAATGGGGATGTGAGTATGAGAGAGAGAATGGGGATGTGTGAGAGAGAGAGTGAATGGGCATGTGGGAGGAAGATAGAGAGAGAATGGGTAGTTGTGTGTGCGTGAGAGAGAGTGAATGGGGATGTGTGTGCGAGAGAGAGAGAGAGAGAGTGAATGGGGACATGTGTGTGTGAGAGAGAGAGCGAGAGTGAGAGAGAGAATGAGGAAGTGTGTGTGGGAGAGAGAGAGAATGGAGATGTGTGTGTGTCAGAGAGAATGGGAATGTGTGTGTTAGAGAGAGAGAGAGAATGACAATGTGGAAGAGAGAGGGAGAAGGGGAATGTGTGAGAGAGAGAGAATGGGAATGAGTGAGGGATAGAGAGAATGGGAATGTGTGAGGGAGAGAGAGAGAATGGGGAAGTGTGTGTGTGTGAGAGAGAGAATGAGGAGGTGTGTGGGAGAGAGAGAAAGAACGGGGATGAGTGTCTGTGAGAGAGAGAGAGAAAGAATGGGGATGTGTGAGTGTGAGAGAGAGAGAGTGAATGGAGATGTGTGTGTGAGAGAGACAGAGAGAGAGAGAATGGGGAAGTGTGTGTTCGAGAGAGAGAGAGAGAATGGGTACGTGTGTGTGAGAGAGAGAGAGAATGGGGGGGGGTGTGGGAGAGAGAGAAAGGGGATGTTTGGGAGAGACAGAAAGGGGATGTGTGTGTGAGAGAGAGGATGGGGATGTGTGTGTGAGAGAGAGAGAGTGAATGGGGAAGTGTGCGTGAGAGAGAGAGAGAATGGGGATGTGTGTATGAGAGAGAGAGTGAATGGGGATATGTGTGTGAGAGAGAGGGAGAAAGGGGATATGTGTGTGTGTGAGAGAGAGAAAATGGAGATGTGTGCGTGAGAGAGAGGGAGAAAGGGGATATGTTTGTGTGAGAAAGAGAAAATGGGGATGTGTGTGTAAGAGAGAGAGAGAGGGAGTGGGGACATGTGTGTGAGAGAGAGTGAACGGGGATGTGTGTGTGGGTGAGAGAGAGAGAGAGAGAAATGGGGATGAGTGTGAGAGAGAGAGAGAGAATGGGGACGTGTGTGTGTGTGTGAGAGAGAGAATGGGGATGTGTGTGTGAGAGAGAGAGAAAATGGGTGTGTGTGTGGGAGAGAGAGAAAGGGGATGAGTGGGTGTGTGAGAGAGAATACAGAAGTATGTGTGAGAGAGAGAATGGGGAAGTGTGTGTGAGAGAGAGAGTGGGGAGGTGTGTGTGAGAGAGAGAAAATGGGAATGTGTGCGTGTGTGAGAGAGAGAGAATGGGAATGTGTGAAAGAGAGAGAGAATGGGGATGTGTGAGAGAGAGAGAATGGGGATGTGAGTGTGTGTGTGAGAGAGAGAGAGAATGGGGATGTGAGTGTGTGTGAGAGAGAGAATGGGGATGTGTGTATGAGAGAGAAACTGGGGATGTGTGTGTGTGTGAGAGAGGGAGAGAATGGGTATTTGTGCGTGAGAGAGAGAGAGAATGGGGGTGTGTGTGAGTGAGAG
This sequence comes from Chiloscyllium plagiosum, assembly GCF_037043375.1. Lineage (NCBI taxonomy): Eukaryota > Metazoa > Chordata > Chondrichthyes > Orectolobiformes > Hemiscylliidae > Chiloscyllium > Chiloscyllium plagiosum. The sequence goes on from NW_028270176.1 coordinate 11,903,115, forward strand.
AGAGAATGAGGATGTGTGTGAGAGAGAGAGAGAATGGGGATGTGTGTGAGTGAGAGAGAGAATGCGGATGTGTGTGTGAGAGAGAGAGAATGGGGATGTGTGTGAGTGAGAGAGTGAATGGGAATATGTCTGTGTGTGAGAGAGAGTGAGAATGGGGATGTGTGTGTGAGAGAGAGAGAGAATTGGGATGTGTGTGTGAGAGAAAGTATGGGAATGAGTGAGGGAGAGAAAATGGGAATGTGTGAGGGAGAGAGAGAATGGGGAATTGTGTGTGAGAGAGAATGGGAATGTGTGTGTCAGAGAGAGAGAATAGCAATGTGGAAGAGAGAGAGAGAGAGAGAAGGGGAATGTGTGTGAGAGAGAGAATGGGGATGTGTGAGAGAGAGAATGGGGATGTGTGTGTGAGAGAGAGAATGGGGATGTGTGTGTGTGTGAGAGAGAGAATGGGGACGTGTGTGAGGGAGAGAGAGAATGGGGACGTGTGTGGGAGAGAGAGAATGGGGATGTGTGTGTGAGAGAGAGAGAGAATGGGGACGTGTGTGTGAGAGAGAGAGAGAATGGGGATCTGTGTGTGTACAGAGAGAGAGAGAGAATGGGGACGTGTGTGTGTGAGAGAGAGAGAATGGGGAGGTGTGCGGGAGAGAGAGAGAGAGAATTGGGATGTGCGTGTGAGAGAGAGAGAGAATGGGGATGTGTGTGTGTGAGAGAGTGAATGGGGATGTGTGAGAGCATGGGAATAAGTAAGGGAGAGAAAATGGAAATGTGTGAGGGAGAGAGAGAATGGGGATGTGTGTGTGTGTGGGCGTGCGCGTGTGTGTCATAGAGAATGTGAATGTGTGTGTGTGTGAGAGAGAGAGAGAGAGAATGGGGTTGTGTGAGGGTGAGAGAGCATGCGGATGTGTGTGCGTGAGAGAGAGAATGGGAAAGAGTGTGTGTGTGTGAGAAAGAGAGAATGGGAATGTGTGTGTGAGAGAGAGAGGGAGAGAAAGGGTATTTGTGTGAGAGAGAGAGAGGGAGAGAAAGGGTATTTGTGCGTGAGAGAGAGAGAGAATTGGTGTGTGTGTGAGAGAGAGAATAGGGATGTGTGTTTGAGAGAGAGAGAATGGGGACGTGTGTGTGAGGGAGAGAGAGAATGGAGATGTGTTTGTGAGAGAGAGAGAGAGAGAGAGAGAGAGAATGGAGATGTGTTTGTGAGAGAGAGAGAGAGAGAATGGGGACGTGTGTGTGAGGGAGAGAGAGAATGGGTATTTGTGCGTGAGAGAGAGAGAGAATGGGTGTGTGTGAGAGAGAGAATTGTGATGTGTGTGTCAGAGAGAGAGAGAGTGGGGGTGTGTGTCAGAGAGAGAGAGAGAATGGGAATGTGTGCGTGTGAGAGAGAGAGAGAGAGAGAGAGAGAATGGGGACGTGTGTGTGAGAGAGAGATAGAATGGGCATGTGTGTGTGAGAGAGAGATAATGGGAATGTGTGTGTGTGTGTGTGTGTGTGAGAGAGAGAAAATGGGGACGTGTGTGTGTGTGAGAGAGAGGGAGAAAGGGGATATGTGTGTGTGAGAGAGAGAAAATGGAGATGTGTGTGTAAGAGAGAGAGAGAGGGAATGGGGACATGTGTGTGAGAGAGTGAACAGGGATATGTGTGTGTGGGTGAGAGAGAGAGAAATGGGGATGAGTGTGTGAGAGAGAGAGAGAATGGGGACGTGTGTGTGTGAGAGAGAGAGAGAATGGGGATGTGTGTGTGAGAGAGAGAATGGCGATGTGTGTGTGAGAGAGAGAGAGAGAGAATGGGGAGGTGTGTGTGAGAGAGAGAGAGAATGGGGAAGTGTGTGTGAGAGAGAGAGAGAATGGGGAGGTGTGTGTGAGAGAGAGAAAATGGGAATGTGTGCGTGTGAGAGAGAGAGAGAATGGGAATGTGTGAAAGAGAGAGAATGGGGAAGTGTGTGTGACAGAGAGAGAGAGAGAATGCAGATGTGTGTGTGTGAGAGAGAGAGAATGGGGATGTGTGTGAGTGAGAGAGTGAATGGGAATGTGTCTGTGTGTGTGAGAGAGTGAGGATGGGGATGTGTGTGTGAGAGAGAGAGAGAATGGGGATGCGTGTTTGTGAGAGAGAGAGAGAGAATTGGGATGTGTATGTGAGAGAGAGAGAATGGGGACGTGTGTGTGTGTGAGAGAGAGATAGAATGGGGATGTGTGTGAGAAAGAGAGGATGACGATGTGTGTGTGAGAGAGAGATAGAATGGGTATGTGTGTGTGAGAGAGAGAGAGAATGGGGACGTGTGTGTGTGTGTATGTGTGTGTGTGTGTGTGAGAGGATGGGGATGTGTGTGTGTGTGAGAGAGAGAGAGAGAGAATAGGGATGTGTGTGCGAGAGAGAGAGCGAGAGCGAGAGAGAGAATGAGGAAGTGTGTGTGTGCGCGAGAGAGAGAATGGGGATGTGTGTGTATGTCAGAGAGAATGGGAATGTGTGTGTTAGAGAGAGAGAGAATGACAATGTGGAAGAGAGAGGGAGAAGGGGAATGTGTGAGAGAGAGAGAATGGGAATGTGTGTGTAAGAGAGAGAGAGCGAGTGGGGACATGTGTGTGCGAGAGAGTGAACAGGGATGTGTGTGTGGGTGAGAGAGAGAGAGAGAGAAATGGGGATGAGTGTGTGAGAGAGAGAGAGAATGGGGACGTGTGTGTGTGAGAAAGAGAGAGAATGGGGATTTGTGAGTGAGAGAGAGAATGGCGATGTGTGTGTGAGAGAGAGAGAGAATGGGGGTGTGTGTGGGAGAGAGAGAAAGGGGATGAGTGTGTGTGTGAGCGAGAATATGGAAGTATGTGTGAGAGAGAATGGGGAATTGTGTGTGAGAGAGAGAGAGAATGGGGAGGTGCCTGTGAGAGAGAGAAAATGGGAATGTGTGCGTGTGAGAGAGAGAGAGAATGGGAATGTGTGTGTGAAAGAGAGAGAGAGAGAATGGGGACGTGTGTGTGTGAGAGAGAGAGAGAATGGGGACGTGTGTGTGAGAGAGAGAGAGAATGGGGGTGTGTGTGGGAGAGAGAGAAAGGGGATGTGTGGGAGAGAGAGAAAGGGGATGTGTGTGAGAGAGAGGATGGGGATGTGTGTGTGTGAGAGAGAGAGAGTGAATGGGGAAGTGTGCCTGAGAGAGAGAGAGAATGGGGATGTGTGTGTGAGAGAGAGAGTGAATGGGGATGTGTGTGTGAGAAGAGGGAGAAAGGGGATATGTGTGTGTGAGAGAGAGAAAATGGGGATGTGTGTGTGAGAGAGAGGGAAAAAGGGGATATGTGTGTGTGAGAGAGAGAAAATGGGGATGTGTGTGTGAGAGAGGGGGAGAAAGGGGATATGTGTGTGTGAGAGAGAGAAAATGGGGATGTGTGTGTAAGAGAGAGAGAGGGAGTGGGGACATGTATGTGCGAGAGAGTGAACAGGGATGTGTGTGGGTGAGAGAGAGAGAGAGAGAAAAATGGGGATGAGTGTGTGTGAGAGAGAGAATGGGGACGTGTGTGTGTGTGTGAGAGAGAGAGAATGGGGATGTGTGTGTGAGAGAGAGAATGGCGATGTGTGTGTGAGAGAGAGAGAGAGAATGGGGTGTGTGTGGGAGAGAGAGAAAGGGGATGAGTGTGTGTGTGAGCGAGAATATGGAAGTATGTGTGAGAGAGAGAATGGGGAAGTGTGTGTGAGAGAGAGAGAGAATGGGGAGGTGTGTGTGAGAGAGAGAAAATGGGAATGTGTCCGTGTGAGAGAGAGAGAGAGAATGGGAATGTGTGAAAGAGAGAGAATGGGGAAGTGTGTGTGACAGAGAAAGAGAGAGAATGCAGATGTGTGTGTGTGAGAGAGAGAGAATGGGGATGTGTGTGAGTGAGAGAGTGAATGGGAATGTGTGTGTGTGTGTGAGAGAGTGAGAATGGGGATGTGTGTGTGAGAGAGAGAGAATGGGGATGCGTGTTTGTGAGAGAGAGATAGAATGGGGATGTGTGTGAGAGAGAGAGAATGACGATGTGTGTGTGTGAGAGAGAGAGAGAATGGGAATGAGTGAGGGAGAGAGAATGGGAATGTGTGAGGGAGAGAGAGAGAGAATGGAGAAGTGTGAGTGTGAGAGAGAGAATGAGGAGGTGTGTGGGAGAGAGAAAGAACAGGGATGTGTGTCTGTGTGAGAGAGAGAGAGAGAATGGGGATGTGTGAGTGTGAGAGAGAGAGAGTGAATGGAGATGTGTGTGTGAGAGAGAGAGAGAATGGGGACGTGTGTGTGTGTGTATGTGTGTGTGTGTGTGTGAGAGGATGGGGATGTGTGTGTGTGTGAGAGAGAGAGAGAGAGAATAGGGATGTGTGTGCGAGAGAGAGAGCGAGAGTGAGAGAGAGAATGAGGAAGTGTGTGTGTGCGCGAGAGAGAGAATGGGGATGTGTGTGTATGTCAGAGAGAATGGGAATGTGTGTGTTAGAGAGAGAGAGAATGACAATGTGGAAGAGAGAGGGAGAAGGGGAATGTGTGTGAGAGAGAGAATGGGAATGTGTGTGTAAGAGAGAGAGAGCGAGTGGGGACATGTGTGTGCGAGAGAGTGAACAGGGATGTGTGTGTGGGTGAGAGAGAGAGAGAGAGAAATGGGGATGAGTGTGTGAGAGAGAGAGAGAATGGGGACGTGTGTGTGTGAGAAAGAGAGAGAATGGGGATTTGTGAGTGAGAGAGAGAATGGCGATGTGTGTGTGAGAGAGAGAGAGAATGGGGGTGTGTGTGGGAGAGAGAGAAAGGGGATGAGTGTGTGTGTGAGCGAGAATATGGAAGTATGTGTGAGAGAGAATGGGGAATTGTGTGTGAGAGAGAGAGAGAATGGGGAGGTGCCTGTGAGAGAGAGAAAATGGGAATGTGTGCGTGTGAGAGAGAGAGAGAATGGGAATGTGTGTGTGAAAGAGAGAGAGAGAGAATGGGGACGTGTGTGTGTGAGAGAGAGAGAGAATGGGGACGTGTGTGTGAGAGAGAGAGAGAATGGGGGTGTGTGTGGGAGAGAGAGAAAGGGGATGTGTGGGAGAGAGAGAAAGGGGATGTGTGTGAGAGAGAGGATGGGGATGTGTGTGTGTGAGAGAGAGAGAGTGAATGGGGAAGTGTGCCTGAGAGAGAGAGAGAATGGGGATGTGTGTGTGAGAGAGAGAGTGAATGGGGATGTGTGTGTGAGAAGAGGGAGAAAGGGGATATGTGTGTGTGAGAGAGAGAAAATGGGGATGTGTGTGTGAGAGAGAGGGAAAAAGGGGATATGTGTGTGTGAGAGAGAGAAAATGGGGATGTGTGTGTGAGAGAGGGGGAGAAAGGGGATATGTGTGTGTGAGAGAGAGAAAATGGGGATGTGTGTGTAAGAGAGAGAGAGGGAGTGGGGACATGTATGTGCGAGAGAGTGAACAGGGATGTGTGTGGGTGAGAGAGAGAGAGAGAGAAAAATGGGGATGAGTGTGTGTGAGAGAGAGAATGGGGACGTGTGTGTGTGTGTGAGAGAGAGAGAATGGGGATGTGTGTGTGAGAGAGAGAATGGCGATGTGTGTGTGAGAGAGAGAGAGAGAATGGGGTGTGTGTGGGAGAGAGAGAAAGGGGATGAGTGTGTGTGTGAGCGAGAATATGGAAGTATGTGTGAGAGAGAGAATGGGGAAGTGTGTGTGAGAGAGAGAGAGAATGGGGAGGTGTGTGTGAGAGAGAGAAAATGGGAATGTGTCCGTGTGAGAGAGAGAGAGAGAATGGGAATGTGTGAAAGAGAGAGAATGGGGAAGTGTGTGTGACAGAGAAAGAGAGAGAATGCAGATGTGTGTGTGTGAGAGAGAGAGAATGGGGATGTGTGTGAGTGAGAGAGTGAATGGGAATGTGTGTGTGTGTGTGAGAGAGTGAGAATGGGGATGTGTGTGTGAGAGAGAGAGAATGGGGATGCGTGTTTGTGAGAGAGAGATAGAATGGGGATGTGTGTGAGAGAGAGAGAATGACGATGTGTGTGTGTGAGAGAGAGAGAGAATGGGAATGTGTGTGTGAGAGAGAGAGCGAGAGAATGGGTATGTGTGTGTGAGAGAGAGAGAGAATGGGGACGTGTGTGTGTGTGTGTGTGTGTGAGAGAGAGGATGCGGATGTGTGTGTGTGTGAGAGAGAGAGAGAGAGAATGGGGATGTGTGTGCGAAAGAGAGAGCGAGAGTGAGAGAGGGAATGCGGAAGTGTGTGTTAGAGAGAGAGAGAGAATGACAATGTGGAAGAGAGAGGGAGAAGGGGAATGTGTGAGGGAGAGAGAATGGGAATGAGTGAGGGAGAGAGAATGGGAATGAGTGAGGGAGAGAGAATGGGAATGAGTGAGGGAGAGAGAATGGGAATGAGTGAGGGAGAGAGAATGGGAATGTGTGAGGGGGAGAGAGAGAGAATGGGGAAATGTGTGTGTGAGACAGAGAATGAGGAGGTGTGTGGGAGAGAGAGAAAGAACTGGGATGTGTGTCTGTGAGAGAGAGAGAGTGAATGGAGATGTGTCTGTGGGAGAGACAGAGAGAGAGAATGGGGAAGTGTGTGTGTGAGAGAGAGAGAGAGAATGGGGGTGTGTGTGGGAGAGAGAGAAAGGGGATGTGTGGGAGAGAGAGAAAGGGGATGTGTGTGTGAGAGAGAGGATGGGGATGTGTGTGTGTGAGAGAGAGAGAGTGAATGGGGAAGTGTGTGTGAGAGAGAGGGAGAAAGGGGATATGTGTGTGTGAGAGAGAGAGTGAATAGGGAAGTGTGTGTGAGAGAGAGGGAGAAAGGGGATATGTGTGTGTGAGAGAGAGAAAATGGGGATGTGTGTGTGAGAGAGAGGGAGAAAGGGGATATGTGTGTGTGAGAGAGAGAAAATGGGGATGTGTGTGTAAGAGAGAGAGAGGGAGTGGGGACATGTGTGTGCGAGAGAGTGAAGAGGGATGTGTGTGTGGGTGAGAGAGAGAGAGAGAAATGGGGATGAGTGTGTGTGAGAGAGAGAGAATGGAGACGTGTGTGTGTGAGAGAGAGAGAAAATGGGGATGTGTGTGTAAGAGAGAGAGAGGGAGTGGGGACATGTGTGTGAGAGAGTGAACAGGGATGTGTGTGTGGGTGAGAGAGAGAGAGAAATGGGGATGAGTGTGTGAGAGAGAGAGAGAATGGGGACGTGTGTGTGTGAGAGAGAGAGAGAATGGGGATGTGTGTGTGAGAGAGAGAATGGCGATTTGTGTGTGAGAGAGAGAGAGAGAATGGGGAGGTGTGTGTGAGAGAGAGAGAGAATGGGGAAGTGTGTGTGTGAGAGAGAGAGAGAATGGGGAGGTGTTGTGAGAGAGAGAAAATGGGAATGTGTGCGTGTGAGAGAGAGAGAGAATGGGAATGTGTGAAAGAGAGAGAATGGGGAAGTGTGTGTGACAGAGAGAGAGAGAGAATGCAGATGTGTGTGTGTGAGAGAGAGAGAATGGGGATGTGTGTGAGTGAGAGAGTGAATGGGAATGTGTCTGTGTGTGTGAGAGAGTGAGAATGGGGATGTGTGTGTGAGAGAGAGAGAGAGAATGGGGATGCGTGTTTGTGAGAGAGAGAGAGAGAATTGGGATGTGTATGTGAGAGAGAGAGAATGGGGACGTGTGTGTGTGAGAGAGAGATAGAATGGGGATGTGTGTGAGAAAGAGAGGATGACGATGTGTGTGTGAGAGAGAGATAGAATTGGAATGTGTGTGTGAGAGAGAGAGCGAGAGAATGGGTATGTGTGTGTGAGAGAGAGAGAGAATGGGGACGTGTGTGTGTGTATGTGTGTGTGTGTGTGTGTGTGAGAGGATGGGGATGTGTGTGTGTGAGAGAGAGAGAGAGAATTGGGATGTGTGTGTGTGAGAGAGAGAGAGAGAGAATGGGGATGTGTGTGCGAGAGAGAGCGAGAGTGAGAGAGAGAATGAGGAAGTGTGTGTGTGCGCGAGAGAGAGAATGGGGATGTGTGTGTGTCAGAGAGAATGGGAATGTGTGTGTTAGAGAGAGAGAGAATGACAATGTGGAAGAGAGAGGGAGAAGGGGAATGTGTGAGAGAGAGAGAATGGGAATGAGTGAGGGAGAGAGAATGGAAATGTGTGAGGGAGAGAGAGAGAGAATGGGGAAGTGTGTGTGTGGGAGAGAGAATGAGGAAGTGTGTGGGAGAGAGAGAAAGAACGGGGATGTGTGTCTGTGAGAGAGAGAGAGTGAATGGAGATGTGTCTGTGAGAGAGACAGAGAGAGAGAGAATGGGGGTGTGTGTGGGAGAGAGAGAAAGAGGATGTGTGGGAGAGAGAGAAAGGGGATGTGTGTGTGAGAGAGAGGATGGGGATGTGTGTGTGAGAGAGAGAGAGAGAGTGAATGGGGAAGTGTGCGTGAGAGAGAGAGAGAGAATGGGGATATGTGTGTGTGAGAGAGAGGGAGAAAGGGGATATGTGTGTGTGAGAGAGAGAAAATGGGAATGTGTGTGTAAGAGAGAGAGAGGGAGTGGGGACATGTGTGTGCGAGAGAGTGAACAGGGATGTGTGTGTGGGTGAGAGAGAGAGAGAGAGAAATGGGGATGAGTGTGTGAGAGAGAGAGTGAATGGGGACGTGTGTGTGTGAAAGAGAGAGAGAATAGTGATTTGTGTGTGTGAGGGAGAGAATGGCGATGTGTGTGTGAGAGAGAGAGAGAATGGGGGTGTGTGTGGGAGAGAGAGAAAGGGGATGAGTGTGTGTGTGAGCGAGAATATGGAAGTATGTGTGAGAGAGAATGGGGAATTGTGTGTGAGAGAGAGAGTGAATGGGGAGGTGTGTGTGAGAGAGAGAAAATGGAAATGTGTGCGTGTGAGAGAGAGAGAGAATGGGAATGTGTGAAAGAGAGAGAATGGGGAAGTGTGTGTGACAGAGAGAGAGAGAGAATGCAGATGTGTGTGTGTGAGAGAGAGAGAATGGGGATGTGTGTGAGTGAGAGAGTGAATGGGAATGTGTCTGTGTGTGTGAGAGAGTGAGAAAGGGGATATGTGTGTGTGAGAGAGAGAAAATGGGGATGTGTGTGTGTGAGAGAGAGGGAGAAAGGGGATATGTGTGTGTGAGAGAGAGAGAGGGAGTGGAGACATGTGTGTGCGAGAGAGTGAACAGGGATGTGTGTGTGTGAGAGCGGGAGAGAGAGAGAGAATGGGAATGAGTGTGTGTGATAGAGCGAGAGAGCATGGGGATGTGTGTGTGAGAGAGAGAGAAAGAATGGGGTTGTGTGAGGGCGAGAGAGCATGGGGATGTGTGTGCGTGAGAGAGAGAATGGGCAAGAGTGTGTGTGTGAGAAAGAGAGAATGGGAATGTGTGTGTGTGAGAGAGAGGGAGAGAAAGGGTATTTGTGCGTGAGAGAGAGAGATAGAATGGGTGTGCGTGTGAGAGAGAGAATGGGGATGTGTGTTTGAGAGAGAGAGAATGGGGACGTGTGTGTGAGGGAGAGAGAGAATGGAGATGTGTTTGTGAGAGAGAGAGAAAGAATGGGGACGTGTGTGTGAGGGAGAGAGAGAATGGGGATATGTGTGTGTGTGTGAGAGAGAGAGAGAGTGAATGGGGAAGTGTGTGTGAGAGAGAGAGGGAATGGGGACGTGTGTGTGAGAGAGAGAGAGAGAATGGGGAAGTGTGCATGAGAGAGAGAGAATGGGGAGGTGTGTGTGTACAGAGAGAGTGAGAAAATGGGGATGTGTGTGAGGGAGAGAGAGAGAATAGGGGTGTGCGTGGGAGCGAGAGAATGGGGACGTGTGTGTGAGAGAGAGATAGAATGGGTATGTGTTTATGAGAGAGAGAGAGAGAATGGGGACGTGTGTGTGTGTGAGAGAGAGAGAGAGAATGGGGACGTGTGTGTGTGAGAGAGAGATAGAATGGGGAGGTGTGTGTGAGAGAGAGATAGAATGTGTATGTGTGTGTGAGAGAGATAATGGGGACGTGTGTGTGTGTGTGTGTGAGAGAGAGGATGGGGATGTGTGTGTGTGAGAGAGAGAGAGCGAGAATGGGGACGGGTGTGAGAGAGAGAGAGAGAGAGAGAGAGAATGGGGACGTGTGTGTGTGAGAGAGATAGAATAGGGATGTGTGTGTGAGAGAGAGAATGGCGATGTGTGTGTGAGAGAGAGAGATAATGGGGATGTGTGTGTGAGAGAGAGAGTGAATGGGGATGTGTGTGTGTGAGAGAGAGAGAATGGGAATGTGTGAAGGAGAGAGAATGGGAATGTGAGAGGGAGAGAGAGTGGGAATGCGTGACGGAGAGAAAATGGGGTGTGTGAGGGAGAGAGAGAATGAGGATGTGAGTATGAGAGAGAGAATGGGGATGTGTGAGTGCAAGAGAGAGAATGGGGACGTGTGTGTTAGAGAAAGAGAGAGAGAATGGGGACGTGTGTGTGAGAGAGAGAGAATGGGGGTGTGTGTGGGAGAGAGAGAATGGGGACGTGTGTGTGAGAGAGAGAGAATGGGGGTGTGTGTGGGAGAGAGAGAGAATGGGGAAGTGTGTGTGCAAGAGAGAATGGGGAAGTGTGTGTGAGAGAGAGAGTGAATGGGAATGTGTGTGTGAGAGAGAGAGAGAAAGGGGATATGTGTGTGTGAGAGAGAGAAAATCGGGATGTGTGTGTAAGAGAGAGAGAGGGAGTGGGGACATGTGTGTGAGAGAGAGTGAACGGGGATGTGTGTGTGGGTGAGAGAGAGAAAATGAGGATGAGTGTGTGAGAGAGAGAGAGAGAATGGGGACGTGTGTGTGTGTGAGAGAGAGAGAGAGAGAGAAAGGGGATGTGTGTGTGAGAGAGAGAATGGCGATGTGTGTGTGTGAGAGAGAGAGAGAGAATGGGGGTGTGTGTGGGAGAGAGAGAAAGGGGATGTGTGTGTGTGAGAGAGAATATGGACGTATGTGTGAGAGACAGAATGGGGAAGTGTGTGTGAGAGAGAGAGAGAATGGGAAGGTGTGTGTGAGAGAGAGAAAATGGGAATGTGTGCGTGTGTGAGAGAGAGAGAGAGAATGGGGATGTGTGAAAGAGAGAGAAGGGGGAAGTGTGTGTGACAGAGAGAGAGAGAGAGAGAGAATGCAGATGTGTGTGTGTGAGAGAGAGAGAATGGGGATGTGTGTAAGTGAGAGAGTGAATGGGAATGTGTCTGTGTGTGTGAGAGAGTGAGAATGGGGATGTGTGTGTGAGAGAGAGAGAATGGGGATGCACGTTTGTGAGAGAGAGAGAGAGAGAGAATTGGGATATGTGTGTGAGAGAGAGAGAGAAAATGGGAATGAGTGAGGGAGAGAAAATGGAAATGAGTGAGGGAGAGAGAGAATGGGGAAGTGTGTCTGTGTCAGAGAGAATGGGAATGTGGAAGAGAGAGAGAAGGGGAATGTGTGAGAGAGAAAGAGAATGGGGATGTGTGAGAGAGAGAGAGAATGGGGATGTGTGTATGAGAGAGAAACTGGGGATGTGTGCGTGTGTGAGAGAGGGAGAGAAAGGATATTTGTGCGTGAGAGAGAGAGAGAGAATGGGGGTGTGTGTGTGAGAGAGAGAATGGCGATGTGTGTGTGTGTGTGTGTGTGTCATAGAGAATGGGAATGTGTGTGTGTGTGTGTCATAGAGAATGGGAATGTGTGTGTGTGAGAGAGAGAGAGAATGGGGATATGTGTGTGTGAGAGAGAGAATGGGGTCTGAGTGAGAGAGAGAGAATGGGGATATGTGTGTGTGTGTGTGTCTGTTTGTCATAGAGAATGGGAATATGTGTGTGTGAGAGAGAGAGAGAGAATGGGGATGTGTGTGAGAGAGAGAGAAAGAATGGGGTTGTGTGTGTGAGAGAGAGAGAATGGGATGTGGGTGCGTGAGATAGAGAATGGGCAAGTGTGTGTGTAAGAGAGAGGGAGAGAATGGGCATTTGTGCGTGAGAGAGAGAGAGAGAGAATGGGACCGTGTGTTTGAGAGAGAGATAGAATGGGAATGTGAGTGTGAGAGAGAGAGAGATAATGGGAATGTGTGTGTGTGTGAGAGAGAGTGAGAGAATGGGGACGTGTGTGTGTGAGAGAGAGGGAGAAAGGGGATATGTGTGTGAGAGAGAGAAAATGGGGATGTGTGTGTAAGAGAGAGAGAGGGAGTGGGGACATGTGTGTGAGAGAGAGTGAACAGGGATGTGTGTGTGGGTGAGAGAGAGAGAGAGAAATGGGGATGAGTGTGTGAGAGAGAGAGACAATGGGGACGTGTGTGTGTGTGAGAGAGAGAGAGAGAGAGAGAATGGGGGTGTGTGTGAGAGAGAGAATGGCGATGTGTGTGTGAGAGAGAGAGAGAATGGGGGCGTGTGTGGGAGAGAGAGAAAGGGGATGAGTGTGTGTGTGAGCGAGAATATGGAAGTATGTGCGAGAGAGAGAACGGGGAAGTGTGTGTGAGAGAGAGAGAGAATGGGGAGGTGTGTGTGAGAGAGAGAAAATGGGAATTGTGCGTGTGAGAGAGAGAGAGAATGGGAATGTGTGAAAGAGAGAGAATGGGGAAGTGTGTGTGACAGAGAGAGAGAGAGAATGCAGATGTGTGTGTGTGTGAGAGAGAGAGAATGGGGATGTGTGTGAGTGAGCGAGTGAATGGGAATGTGACTGTGTGTGTGAGAGAGTGAGAATGGGGATGTGTGTGTGTGAGAGAGAGAGAATGGGGATGTGTGCTTGTGAGAGAGAGAGAGAGAGAATTGGGATGTGTGTTGAGAGAGAGAGAATGGGGACGTGTGTGTGTGAGAGAGAGATAGAATGGGGATGTGTGTGAGAGAGAGAGAATGACGATGTGTGTGTGAGAGAGAGAGAGAGAATGACGATGTGTGTGTGAGAGAGAGAGAGAATGGGGACGTGTGTATGTGTGTGTGTGCGTGTGTGAGAGAGAGAGGATGGGGATGTGTGTGTGAGAGAGAGAGAGAGACAATGGGGATGTGTGTGCGAGAGAGAGGATGGGGATGTGTGTGTGAGAGAGACAATGGGGATGTGCGTGCGAGAGAGAGAGAGAGCGAGAGCGAGAGAGAGAATGGGGATGTGTGTGTCTCAGAGAGAATGGGAATGTGTGTGTTAGAGAGATAGAGAATGACAATGTGGAAGAGAGAGGGAGAAGGGGAATGTGTGAGAGAGAGAGAATGGGAATGTGTGAGAGAGAGAGAATGGGAATGATTGAGGGAGAGAGAATGGGAATGAGTGAGGGAGAGAGAATGGGAATGTGTGAGGGAGAGAGAGAGAGAAGGTGTGTGTGTGAGAGAAAGAACGGGGATGTGTGTCTGTGAGAGAGAGAGATTGAATGGAGATGGGTCTGTGAGAGAGACAGAGAGAGAGAGAGAATGGGGAAGTGTGTGTTAGAGAGAGAGAGAGAGAATGGGGACGTGTGTGTGAGAGAGAGAGAGAATGGGGGTGTGTGGGAGAGAGAGAAAGGGGATATGTGTGTGAGAGACAGGATGGGGATGTGTGTGTGAGGGAGAGAGAGAGTGAATGGGGAAGTGTGCGTAAGAGAGAGAGAGAATGGGGATGTGTGTGTGAGAGAGAGAGTGAATGGGGATGTGTGTGTGAGAGAGTGGGAGAAAGGGGATATGTGTGTGTGAGAGAGAGAAAATGGGGATGTGTGTGTGAGAGAGAGGGAGAAAGGGGATATGTGTGTGTGAGAAAGAGAAAATGGGATGTGTGTGTAAGAGAGAGAGAGGGAGTGGGGACATGTGTGTGAGAGAGAGGGAACGGGGATGTGTGTGTGGGTGAGAGAGAGAGAGAAATAGGGATGAGTGTGTCAGAGAGAGAGAGAATGGGGATGTGTGTGTGAGAGAGAGAGAATGGGGATGTGTGTGTGAGAGAGAGAATGGCGATGTGTGTGTGAGAGAGAGAGAGAAAATGGGGGTGTGTGTGGGAGAGAGAGAAAGGGGATGAGTGTGTGTGTGAGCGAGAATACGGAAGTATGTGTGAGAGAGAGAAATTGGGAATGTGTGCGTGTGTGAGAGAGAGAGAATGGGAATGTGTGAAAGTGAGAGAATGGGGAAGTGCGTGTGACAGAGAGAGAGAGAGAATGCAGATGTGTGTGTGTGAGAGAGAGAAAATGGGGATGTGTGTGAGAGAGAGAGAGAGAATGGGGATGCGTGTTTGTGAGAGAGAGAGAGAGAATTGGGATGTGTGTGAGAGAGCGAGAGAATGGGGATGTGTGTGAGTGAGAGAGTGAATGGGAATGTGTCTGTGTGTGTGAGAGAGTGAGAATGGGGATGTGTGTGTGAGAGAGAGAGAGAATGGGGATGCGTGTTTGTGAGAGAGAGAGAGAGAATTGGGATGTGTGTGTGGGAGAGCGAGAGAATGGGGATGTGTGTGAGAGAGAGCGAGAGAATGGGAATGAGTGAGGGAGAGAAAATGGGAATGTGTGAGGGAGAGAGAGAATGGGGAAGTGTGTCTGTGTCAGAGAGAATAGGAATGTGGAAGAAAGAGAGAGAAGGGGAATGTGTGAGAGAGAGAGAGAAAATGAGGATGTTTGAGAGAGAGAGAGAGAATGGGGATGAGAGTGTGTGTGAGAGAGAGAATGTGGATGTGTGTATGAGAGAGAAACTGGGGATGTGTGTGTGTGAGAGAGGGAGAGAATCGGTATTTGTGTGTGAGAGAGAGAGAGAGAGAGAGAATGGGTGTGTGTGAGTGAGAGAGAGTATGGGGATGTGTGTGAGAGAGAGGATGGGGATGTGTGAGGTGAGAGAGAGAGAGAATGGTGATGTGTGTGAGTGAGAGAGAGGGAGCGAAAGGGTATTTGTGCGTGAGAGAGAGAGAGAATGGGTGTGTATGTGAGCGAGAGAATGGGCATGTGTATTTGAGAGAGAGAGAGAGAATGGGGACGTGTGTGAGGGAGAGAGAGAATGGAGATGTGTGTGTGAGAGAGAGAGAGAATGGTGACGTGTGTGTGAGGGAGAGAGAGAATGGAGATGTGTTTGTGAGAGAGAGAGAGAATGGGGATGTGTGTGTGTGTGTGAGAGAGAGAGAGTGAATGGGGAAGTGTGTGTGAGAGAGACAGACAGAGGGAGAATGGGGAAGTGTGTGTGAGAGAGAGAGAGAATGGGGACGTGTGTGTGAGAGAGAGAGAGAATGGGGAAGTATGCGTGAGAGAGAGAGAATGGGGAGGTGTGTGTGCACAGAGAGAGTGAGAAAATGGGGACGTGTGAGGGAGAGAGAGAGAATGGGAGGGTGTGTGGGAGAGAGAGAGAGAGAATGGGGACGTGTGTGTGTGTGTGAGAGAGAGAGGATGGGGATGTGTGTGTGAGAGAGAGAGAGAGAATGGGGACGTGTGTGTGTGAGAGAGAGATAGAATGGGGATGTGTGTGTGAGAGAGAGAAAGCATGGGAATGAGTGAGGGATAGAAAATGGGAATGTGTGAGGGAGAGAGAGAATGGGGAAGTGTGTGTGTGAGAGAGAGAATGGGGACGTGTGTGTGTGAGAGAGAGAATGGGGATGTGTGTGAGAGAGAGAGAGAGTGAATGGGGATGTGTGTGTGAGAGAGAGGGACAAAGGGGATATGTGTGTGTGAGAGAGAAAATGGGGATGTGTGTGAGAGAGAGGGAGAAAGGGAGTGGGGACATGTGTGTGAGAGAGAGTGAACGGGGATGTGTGTGTGGGTGAGAGAGAGAGAGAGAGAAAATGGGGATGAGTGTGTGTGTGAGAGAGAGAGAGAATGGGGACGTGTGTGTGTGAGAGAGAGAGAGAAAGGGGATGTGTGTGTGAGAGAGAGAATGGCCATGTGTGTGTGTGAGAGAGAGAGAGAGAATGGGGGTGTGTGTGGGAGAGAGAGAAAGGGGATGAGTGTGTGTGTGAGAGAGAATACAGAAGTATGTGTGAGAGAGAGAATGGGTAAGTGTGTGTGAGAGAGAGAAAATGGGAATGTGTGCGTGTGAGAGAGAGAGAGAGAATGCGAATGTGTGAAAGAGAGAGAATGGGGAAGTGTGTGTGACAGAGAGAGAGAGAGAATGCAGATGTGTGTGTGTGAGAGAGAGAGAATGGGGATGTGTGTGTGAGAGAGAGAGAGAGAATGGGAATGAGTGAGGGAGAGAAAATGGGAATGTGTGAGGGAGAGAGAGAATGGGGAAGTGTGTCTGTGTCAAAGAGAATGGGAATGTGGAAGAGAGAGAGAGAAGGGGAATGTGTGTGAGAGAGAGAGAGAATGGGGATGTGTGAGAGAGAGAGAGAATGGGGATGTGAGTGTGTGTGAGAGAGAGAATGGGGATGTGTGTATGAGAGAGAAACTGGGGATGTGTGTGTGTGTGTGAGAGAGAGAGAGAATGGGTATTTGTGCGTGAGAGAGAGAGAGAATGGGTGTGTGTGTGAGTGAGAGAGAGAATGGGGATGTGTGTGAGAGAGAGAGGATGGGGATGTGTGAGGTGAGAGAGAGAGAGAGAGAATGGGGATGTGTGTGAGTGAGAGAGAGAATGGGGATGTGTGTGTCTATGAGAGAGAGAATGCGGATGTGTGTGAGAGAGAGAATGGGGATGTGTGAGGTGAGAGAGAGAGAGAGAATGGGGATGTGTGTGAGTGAGAGAGAGAATGGGGATGTGTGTGTGAGAGAGTGAGAATGGCGATGTGTGTGTGAGAGAGAGAGAGAATGGGAATGTGTGAGGGAGAGAGAATGGGGACGTGTGTGTGTGTGAGAGAGAGAATGGGGATGTGTGTGTATGAGAGAGAGAATAGGGATGTGTGAGAGAGAGAATGGGGATGTGTGTGTGAGAGAGAGAGTGAATGGGGATGTGTGTGTGAGAGAGAGGGAGAAAGGGGATATGTGTGTGTGAGAGAGAAAATGGGGATGTGTGTGAGAGAGAGGGAGAAAGGGAGTGGGGACATGTGTGTGAGAGAGAGTGAATGGGGATGTGTGTGTGGGTGAGAGAGAGAGAGAGAGAAAATGGGGATGAGTGTGTGTGTGAGAGAGAGAGAAAATGGGGACGTGTGTGTGAGAGAGAGAGAGAAAGGGGATGTGTGTGTGAGAGAGAGAATGGCCATGTGTGTGTGTGAGAGAGAGAGAGAGAATGGGGGTGTGTGTGGGAGAGAGAGAAAGGGGATGAGTGTGTGTGTGAGAGAGAATACAGAAGTATGTGTGAGAGAGAGAATGGGGAAGTGTGTGTGAGAGAGAGAGAGAGAGAATGGGGAGGTGTGTGTGAGAGAGAGAAAATGGGAATGTGTGCGTGTGAGAGAGAGAGAGAGAATGCAAATGTGTGAAAGAGAGAGAATGGGGAAGTGTGTGTGACAGAGAGAGAGAGAGAATGCAGATGTGTGTGTGTGAGAAAGAGAGAATGGGGATGTGTGTGAGAGAGAGAGAGAGAATGGGAATGAGTGAGGGAGAGAAAATGGGAATGTGTGAGGGAGAGAGAGAATGGGGAAGTGTGTCTGTGTCAAAGAGAATGGGAATGTGGAAGAGAGAGAGAGAAGGGGAATGTGTGTGAGAGAGAGAGAGAATGGGGATGTGTGAGAGAGAGAGAGAATGGGGATGTGAGTGTGTGTGAGAGAGAGAATGGGGATGTGTGTATGAGAGAGAAACTGGGGATGTGTGTGTGTGAGAGAGAGAATGGGTATTTGTGCGTGAGAGAGAGAGAGAATGGGTGTGTGTGTGAGTGAGAGAGAGAATGGGGATGTGTGTGAGTGAGAGAGAGAATGGGGATGTGTGTGAGAGAGAGAGGATGGGGATGTGTGAGGTGAGAGAGAGAGAGAGAGAATGGGGATGTGTGTGAGTGAGAGAGAGAATGGGGTTGTGTGTGTGTATGAGAGAGAGAATGGGGATGTGTGTGAGAGGGAGGATGGGGATGTGTGAGGTGAGAGAGAGAGAGAGAATGGGGATGTGTGTGAGTGAGAGAGAGAATGGGGATGTGTGTGTGTATGAGAGAGAGAATGGGGATGTGTGTGAGTGAGAGAGTGAATGGGAATGTGTCTGTGTGTGTGAGAGAGTGAGAATGGGGATGTGTGTGTGTGAGAGAGAGAAAGCATGGAAATGAGTGAGGGAGAGAAAATGGGAATGTGTGAGGGAGAGAGAGAATGGGGAAGTGTGTGTGAGAGAGAGAATGGGGATGTGTGTCTGTGTCAGAGAGTATGGGAATGTGTGTGTCAGAGAGAGAGAATGGCAATGTTGAAGAGAGAGAGAGAGAAGGGGAATGTGTGAGAGAGAATGGGGATGTGAGAGAGAGAGAATGGGGATGTGTGTGTGAGAGAGAGAGAGTGAATGGGGATGTGTGTGTGAGAGAGAGAGAATGGGGACGTGTGTGTGAGGGAGAGAGAGAGAATGGAGGCCATTTTGGATTTGGTACTCGGTAATGAACCGGGACAAGTGATGGGCTTGTTAGTGGGTGAACATTTTGGTGATGGTGACCACAATTCTGTGACTTTCACCTTGGTTATGGAGACAGATAGGTGCGTGCAATAGGATAGGTTTCACAATTGGGGGAAGGGTAATTACGATGCTGTAAGACAGGATCTGAGGAGCATAAGTTGGGAGCATAGGCTGTCGGGGAAGGATGTCGTGGAAACGTGGAACTTTTTCAGGGAACAGATACGACTTGTCCTTGATATGTATATTCCGGTCAGGCAGGAAAGAAATGGTTGTGTGAGGGAACCTTGGTTGACGAGGGAGTTTGAATGTCTTGTAAAGAGGAAGAAGGAGGCTTACATAAGGTTGAGGAAACAGGGTTCAGACAGAGCAGTGGAGGGATACAGGATAGCCAGAAGGGACCTGAAGAAAGGGATTAGGAGAGCCAAGAGAGGGCATGAAAAACCTTTGGCTGATAGGATCAAGGACAATCCAAAGGCATTTTATGCGTATGTGAGAAACATGAGAATGACGAGAACGAGGGTAGGTCCAATCAAGGACAGTAGTGGGAGACTGTGCATTGAGTCGGAAGAGATAGGAGAGGTCTTGAATGAGTACTTTTCTTCAGTATTTACGAATGAGAGGAACCGTATTGTTGAAGAGGAGAGTGTGAAATGGACTGGTAAGCTAGAGGAGATACATGTTAGGAAGGAAGATGTGTTGGACATTTTGAACAACTTGAGGATAGACAAGTCCCCCGGGCCTGATGGGATATATCCTAGGATTATGTGTGAAGCAAGAGAGGAAATTGCAGTACCGTTGGCAATGATCTTTTCATCTTCACTGTCAACGGGGGTGGTACCAGGGGATTGGAGAGTGGCGAATGTTGTGCCCCTGTTCAAAAAAGGGAATAGGGATAACCCCGGGAATTACAGGCCAGTTAGTCTTACTTCGGTGGTAGGTAAAGTAATGGAAAGGGTACTGAGGGATAGGATTTATGACTATCTGGAAAGGCACTGCTTGATTAGGGACAGCCAGCACGGATTTGTGAAGGGTAGGTCTTGCCTTACAAGTCTGATTGAATTCTTTGAGGAGGTGACCAAGCATGTGGATGAGGGTAGAGCAGTGGATGTAGTATACATGGATTTTAGTAAGGCATTTGATAAGGCTCCCCATGGTAGGCTTATGCGGAAAGTCAGGAGGCATGGGATAGAGGGAAACTTGGCCAATTGGATAGAAAACTGGCTAACCGGTCGAAGTCAGAGAGTGGTGGTAGATGGTAAATATTCAGCCTGGAGCCCAGTTACAAGTGGAGTTCCGCAGGGATCAGTTCTGGGTCCTCTGCTGTTTGTAATTTTTATTAATGACTTGGATGAGGGAGTCGAAGGGTGGGTCAGTAAATTTGCAGATGATACGAAGATTGGTGGAGTTGTGGATAGTGAGGAGGGCTGTTGTCGGCTGCAAAGGGACTTGGATATGATTTTATTGCTGGAACAGCACAGCAGGTCAGGCAGCATCCTGTTCCCAGGATGCTGCCTGTTCCCTGGATGCTGCCTGACCTGCTGTGCTGTTCCAGCAATAAAGTTTCAACTTTGATCTCCAGCATCTGCAGACCTCACTTTCTCCACTTGGATATGATGCAGAGCTGGGCTGAGGAGTGGCAGATGGAGTTCGACTCTGTCAAGTGTGAGGTTGTCCATTTTGGAAAGACAAATAAGAATGCGGAATACAGGGTTAACGGTAGGGTTCTTAGTGAGGTGGAGGAACAGAGGGATCTTGGGGTCTATGTTCATAGCTCTTTGAAAGTTGCCACTCAGGTGGATAGAGCTTGTAAGAAGGCCTATGGTGTATTAGCGTTCATTAGCAGAGGGATTGAATTCAAGAGTTGCAGCTGTACAGGACCTTGGTTAGGCCACATTTGGAGTACTGTGTGCAGTTCTGGTCGCCTCACTTTAGGAAAGATGTGGAAGCTTTGGAGAGGGTGCAGAGAAGATTTACCAGGATGTTGCCTGGAATGGAGAATAGGTCGTACGAGGATAGGTTGAGGGTGCTAGGCCTTTTCTCATTGGAACGGCGAAGGATGAGGGGTGACTTGATAGAGGTTTATAAGATGATCAGAGGAATAGATAGAGTAGACAGTCAGAAACTTTTTCCCCGGGTACAACAGAGTGTTACAAGGGGACATAAATTTAAGGTGAAGGGTGGAAGGTATAGGGGAGATGTCAGGGGTGGGTTCTTTACCCAGAGAGTGGTGGGGACATGGAATGTGCTGCCTGTGGGAGTGGTAGAGTCAGAATCTTTGGTGACCTTTAAGCAGCAATTGGATAGGTACATGGATGGGTGCTTAAGCTAGGACAAATGTTCGGCACAACATCGTGGGCCGAAGGGCCTGTTCTGTGCTGTATTGTTCTATGTTCTATGTTCTATGTGTTTGTGAGAGAGAGAGAGAGAAAGGGGACGTGTGTGTGAGGGAGAGAGAGAGAGAATGGGGATGTGTGTGAGAGAGAGAGAATGGGGTCTTAGTGAGAGAGAGAATGGGGAAGTGTGTGAGAGAGAGAGAGAATGGGGACGTGTGTGTGAGAGAGAGAGAGAATGGGGATGTGTGTGAGAGAGAGAGAGAGTGAATGGGGATGTGTGTGTGTGTGAGAGAGAATGGGGATATGTGTGTGTGAGAGAGAGTGAATGGGGATGTGTGTGTGAGAGAGAGAATGGGGTCTTAGTGAGAGAGAGAGAATGGGGAAGTGTGTGAGAGAGAGAGAGAATGGAGATGTGTGTGAGAGAGAGAGAGAATGGGGATATGTGTGTGTGAGAGAGAGAGAATAGGGATGTGTGTGTGAGAGAGAGAGAGTGAATGGGGATGTGTGTGTGAGAGAGAGAGAATGGGGACGTGTGTGTGAAAGAAAGAGAGAAAAAATGGGGATGTGTGTGTGCGAGAGAGGGAGAAAGGGGATATGTGTGTGTGAGAAAGAGAGAGAGAATGGGGATGTGTGAGTGTGAGAGAGAGAGAATGGGGATGTGTGTGTGAGAGAGAGAATAGCGATGTGTGTGAGAGAGAGAGAGAGAGAGAGAGAGATGTGCGTGTGTGTGTGTGAGAGAGAGAGAGAGAGAATGGGGACGTGTGTGTGTGAGAGAGAGAGAGAATGGGAACGTGTGTGTGTGAGAGAGAGATAGAACGGGGATGTGTGTGTGAGAGAGAGAATGGCGATGTATGCGTGTGAGAGAGAGAGAATGGGAATGTGAGTGTGAGAGAGAGCGAGAGAATGGGGACATGTGTGTGAGAGAGAGAGAGAGAGAGAATGGGGACGTGTGTGTGTGTGAGAGAGAGAATGGCATTGTGTGTGCGTGAGAGAGAGAGAGAGAATGGGAATGTGTGAGGGAGAGAGAATGGGAATGTGAGAGGGAGAGAGAGTGGGAATGTGTGACGGAGAGAGAATGGGGTGTGTGAGGGAGAGAGAGAGAATGGGGATGTGAGTATGAGAGAGAGAATGGGGATGTGTGAGAGAGAGAGAGAGAATGGGCGTGTGGGAGGGAGACAGAGAGAGAATGGGTAGTTGTGTGTGCGAGAGAGAGAGAGAGAGTGAATGGGGATGTGTGTGCGAGAGAGAGAGAGAGCGAGAGCGAGAGAGAATGCGGAAGTGTGTGTGTGCGCGAGAGAGAGAATGGGGATGTGTGTGTGTCAGAGAGAATGGGAATGTGTGTGTTCGAGAGAGAGAGAACGACAATGTGGAAGAGAGACGAGAAGGGGAATGAGTGAGGGAGAGAGAATGGGAATGAGTGAGGGAGAGAGAATGGGAATGTGTGAGGGAGAGAGAGAGAGAATGGGGAAGTGTGTGTGTGAGAGAAAGAATGAGGAGGTGTATGGGAGAGAGAGAAAGAACGGGGATGTGTGTCTGTGAGAGAGAGAGAATGGGGACGTGTGTGTGAGAGAGAGAGAGAATGGGGGGGTGTGGGAGAGAGAGAAAGGGGATGTGTGGGAGAGAGAGAAAGGGGATGTGTGTGTGAGAGAGAGGATGGGGATGTGTATGTGAGAGAGAGTGAATGGGGAAGTGTGTGAGAGAGAGAGAGAATGGGGATGTGTGTGTGAGAGAGAGAGTGAATGGGGATGTGTGTGTGAGAGAGAGGGAGAAAGGGGATATGTGTGTGTGAGAGAAAATGGGGATGTGTGTGAGAGAGAGGGAGAAAGGGGATATGTGTGTGTGAGAGAGAGAAAATGGGGATGTGTGTGTAAGAGAGAGAGAGAGAGGGAGTGGGGACATGTGTGTGAGAGAGAGTGAACGGGGATGTGTGTGTGGGTGAGAGAGAGAAAATGAGGATGAGTGTGTGTGAGAGAGAGAGAATGGGAATGAGTGTGTGAGGGAGAGAGAGAGAATGGGGATGTGTGTGTGAGAGAGAGAATGGCGATGTGTGTGTGTGAGAGAGAGAGAATGGGAATGAGTGTGTGAATGAGAGAGAGAATGGGAATGTGTGAGGGAGAGAGAGAGAGAATGGGGAAGTGTGTGTGTGAGAGAAAGAATGAGGAGGTGTATGGGAGAGAGAGAAAGAACGGGGATGTGTGTCTGTGAGAGAGAGAGAATGGGGACGTGTGTGTGAGAGAGAGAGAGAATGGAGGTGTGTGGGAGAGAGAGAAAGGGGATGTGTGGGAGAGAGAGAAAGGGGATGTGTGTGTGAGAGAGAGGATGGGGATGTGTATGTGAGAGAGAGAGTGAATGGGGATGTGTGTGTGAGAGAGAGGGAGAAAGGGGATATGTGTGTGTGAGAGAGAGAAAATGGGGATGTGTGTGAGAGAGAGGGAGAAAGGGGATATGTGTGTGTGAGAGAGAGAAAATGGGGATGTGTGTGTAAGAGAGAGAGAGAGAGGGAGTGGGGACATGTGTGTGAGAGAGAGTGAACGGGGATGTGTGTGTGGGTGAGAGAGAGAAAATGGGGATGAGTGTGTGTGAGAGAGAGAGAATGGGAATGAGTGTGTGAGGGAGAGAGAGAGAATGGGGATGTGTGTGTGAGAGAGAGAATGGCGATGTGTGTGTGTGAGAGAGAGAGAATGGGGGTGTGTGTGGGAGAGAGAGAAAGGGGATGAGTGTGTGTGTGAGAGAGAATACGGAAGTACGTGTGAGAGAGAGAGAATGGGGAAGTGTGTGTGTGAGAGAGAGAGAATGGGGAGGTGTGTGTGAGAGAGAGAAAATGGGAATGTGTGCGTGTGAGAGAATGGGAATGTGTGAAAGAGAGAGAATGGGGAAGTGTGTGTGACAGAGAGAGAGAGAGAATGCAGATGTGTGTGTGTGAGGGAGAGAGAATGGGGATGTGTGTGAGTGAGAGAGTGAATGGGAATGTGTCTGTGTGTGAGAGAGTGAGAATGGGGATGTGTGTGTGTAAGAGAGAGAGAGAATGGGGATGCGTGTTTGTGAGAGAGAGAGAGAGAGAGAGAATTGGGATGTGTGTGTGTGTGAGAGAGAATGGGAATGAGTGAGGGAGAGAAAATGGGAATGTGTGAGGGAGAGAGAGAATGGGAATATGTGTGTGTGTGTGTGAGAGAGTGAGAATGGGGATGTGTCTGTGTCAGAGAGAATGGGAATGTGGTAGAGAGAGAGAGAAGGGGAATGTGTGAGAGAGAGAGAGGGAATGGGGATGTAAGTGTGTGTGAGAGAGAGAATGGGGATGTGTGTATGAGAGTGAAACTGGGGATGTGTGTGTGAGAGAGGGAGAGAATGGGTATTTGTGCGTGAAAGAGAGAGAGAGAGAATGGGGTGTGTGTGACAGAGATGATGGGGATGTGTGAGGTGAGAGAGAGAGCGAATGGGGATGTGTGTGTGTGAGACAGAGAATGGGGATGTGTGTGAGTGAGAGAGTGAATGGGAATGTGTCTGTGTGTGAGAGAGAGTGAGAATGGGGATGTGTGTGTGAGAGAGAGAGAATTGGGATGTGTGTGTGAGAGAGTGAAAGTATGGGAATGAGTGAGGGAGAGAAAATGGGAATGTGTGAGGGAGAGAGAGAATGGGGAAGAGTGTCTGAGAGAGAGAATGGGAATGTCTGTGTTAGAGAGAGAGGTTGGCAATGTGGAAGAGAGAGAGAGAGAAGGGGAATGTGTGAGAGAGAGAGAATGGGGATGTGAGTGTGTGAGAGAGAGAGAATGGGGATGAGTGTGTTAGAGAGAGAATGGGGATGTGTGTGTGAGAGAGAGAGAGTGAATGAGGATGTGTCTGTGTGTGAGAGAGTGAGAATGGGGATGTGTGTGTGTAAGAGAGAGAGAGAATGGGGATGCGTGTTTGTGAGAGAGAGAGAGAGAGAGAGAGAGAATTGGGATGTGTGTGTGTGTGTGAGAGAGAGAATGGGAATGAGTGAGGGAGAGAAAATGGGAATGTGTGAGGGAGAGAGAGAATGGGAATGTGTGTGTGAGAGAGTGAGAATGGGGATGTGTCTGTGTCAGAGAGAATGGGAATGTGGTAGAGAGAGAGAGAAGGGGAATGTGTGAGAGAGAGAGAGAATGGGGATGTAAGTGTGTGTGAGAGAGAGAATGGGGATGTGTGTATGAGAGTGAAACTGGGGATGTGTGTGTGAGAGAGGGAGAGAATGGGTATTTGTGCGTGAGAGAGAGAGAGAGAATGGGGTGTGTGTGACAGAGATGATGGGGATGTGTGAGGTGAGAGAGAGAGCGAATGGGGATGTGTGTGTTAGAGAGAGAGAATGGGGATGTGTGTGTGTGAGACAGAGAATGGGGATGTGTGTGAGTGAGAGTGTGAATGGGAATGTGTCTGTGTGTGAGAGAGAGTGAGAATGGGGATGTGTGTGTGAGAGAGAGAGAGAATTGGGATGTGTGTGTGAGAGAGAGAGAATTGGGATGTGTGTGTGAGAGAGAGAAAGTATGGGAATGAGTGAGGGAGAGAAAATGGGAATGTGTGAGGGAGAGAGAGAATGGGGAAGTGTGTCTGAGAGAGAGAATGGGAATGTCTGTGTTAGAGAGAGAGGTTGGCAATGTGGAAGAGAGAGAGAGAGAAGGGGAATGTGTGAGAGAGAGAGAATGGGGATGTGAGTGTGTGAGAGAGGGAGAGAATGGGTATTTGTGCGTGAGAGAGAGAGAGAGAGAATGGGTGTGTGTGTGTGTGAGAGAGAGGATGGGGATGTGTGTGTGTGAGAGAGAGAAAATGGGGATGTGTGTGTGTGTGTGTGTGTGTGTGTGTGTGTGTGTGCGTGTGTGTGAGAGAGTGAGAACGGGGATGTGTGTGTGTGTGAGAGAGAGAGAATGGGGATGTGTGTGAGTGAGAGAGTGAATGGGAATGTGTCTGTGTGTGTGAGAGAGAGAATGGGGATGTGTGTGAGTGAGAGAGTGAATGGGAAAGTGTCTGTGTGTGTGAGAGAGAGAATGGCGATGCGTGTTTGAGAGAGAGAGAGAGAGAATTGGGATGTGTGTGTGAGAGAGAGAGAATGGGGATGTGTGAGTGTGAGAGAGAGAGAATGGGGACGTGTGTGTGAGAGAGAGAGAGAATGGGGATGTGTGTGTGTACAGAGAGAGTGAGAGAATTGGGACGTGTGTGAGGGAGAGAGAGAATGGGGATGTGTGTGTTAGAGAGAGAGAGAGAATGGGGACGTGTGTGTGAGAGAGAGAGAGAATGGGAATGTGTGTGTGTACAGAGAGAGTGAGAGAATTGGGATGTGTGTGTGTACAGAGAGAGTGAGAGAATTGGGACGTGTGTGAGGGAGAGAGAGAATGGGGAAGTGTGTGTGTGAGAGAAAGAATGAGGAGGTGTATGGGAGAGAGAGAAAGAACGGGGATGTGTGTCTGTGAGAGAGAGAGAGAATGGGGACATGTGTGTGAGAGAGAGAGAGAGAATGGGGATGTGTGTGTGTACAGAGAGAGTGAGAGAATTGGGACGTGTGTGAGGGAGAGAGAGAATGGGGATGTGTGTGTGAGGGAGAGATATTGGGAATGTGGGCGTGTGAGTGAGCGAGAATGGGAAAGTATGAGACAGAGAGAGAAGGGGAATGTGTGAAAGAGAGAGAATGGGGATGTGTGTGTGTGTGTGTGAGAGAGAGATAATGGGGTCTGAGTGAAAGAGAGAGAGAATGGGGATGTGTGTGTG
Organism: Chiloscyllium plagiosum; assembly: GCF_037043375.1. Classification (NCBI taxonomy): domain Eukaryota; kingdom Metazoa; phylum Chordata; class Chondrichthyes; order Orectolobiformes; family Hemiscylliidae; genus Chiloscyllium; species Chiloscyllium plagiosum. The sequence goes on from NW_028270176.1 coordinate 11,929,385, forward strand.
TGTGAGAGAGTGAACGGGGATGTGTGAGAGTGAGCGAGCATGGGAATGAGTAAGGGAGAGAAAATGGGAATTTGTAAGGGAGAGAGAGAGAATGGGGATATGTGTGTGTGTATGTATGTGTGTGTGTGTCTGTGGTTGTGTGTGTGTGTGTATGTGTGTGTCTTAGAGAATGGGAATGTGTGTGCGAGAGGGAAAGAATGGGGTTGTGTGAGGGAGAGAGAGTGCATGGGGATGTGTGTGCGTGAGACTGAGAATGGGGAAGTGTGTGTGTGGGAGAGAGAGAGAATGGGAATGTGTGTGTTAGAGAGAGAGAATGGCAATGTGGAAGAGAGAGAGAGAAGGGGAATGTGAGAGAGAGAGAGGATGGTTATGTGTGTGTGAGAGAGAGAGAGAGAATGGGAATGTTGTGTGAGAGAGAGAGAACGGGGATGTGTGTGTGACAGAGAGAGAGAATGGGGATGTGTGTATGAGAGAGAGAATGGGGACGTGTGTGTGAAAGAAAGAGAGAAAAAATGGGGATGTGTGTGTGCGAGAGAGAGAGAAAGGAGATATGTATGTGTGAGAAAGAGAGAGAGAATGGGAATGTGTGAGTGTGAGAGAGAGAGAGAATGGGAATGTGTGTGTGAGAGAGAGAATGGGGTCTTAGTGAGAGAGAGAGAATGGGGAAGTGTGTGAGAGAGAGAGAGAATGGGGATGTGTGTGAGAGAGAGAGAGAGTGAATGAGGATGTGTGTGTGTGAGAGAGAGGATGGGGATGTGTGTGTGAGAGAGAGAGAGTGAATAGGGATGTGTGTGTGAGAGAGAGAGAATGGGGACGTGTGTGTGAAAGAAAGAGAGAAAAAATGGGGATGTGTGTGTGCGAGAGAGGGAGAAAGGGGATATGTGTGTGTGAGAAAGAGAGAGAGAATGGGGATGTGTGAGTGTGAGAGAGAGAGAGAATGGGGATGTGTGTGTGAGAGAGAGAATAGCGATGTGTGTGTGAGAGAGAGAGAGAGAGAGAATAGCGATGTGTGTGTGTGTGAGAGAGAGAGAGAGAATGGGGACGTGTGTGTGTGAGAGAGAGAGAGAATGGGAACGTGTGTGTGTGAGAGAGAGATAGAACGGGGATGTGTGTGTGAGAGAGAGAATGGCGATGTGTGTGTGAGAGAGAGAGAGAATGGGGGTGTGTGTGGGAGAGAGAGAAAGGGGATGAGTGTGTGTGTGAGCGAGAATATGGAAGTATGTGTGAGAGAGAATGGGGAATAGTGTGTGAGAGAGAGAGAGAATGGGGAGGTGTCTGTGAGAGAGAGAAAATGGGAATGTGTGCGTGTGAGAGAGAGAGAGAATGGGAATGTGTGTGTGAAAGAGAGAGAGAGAGAATGGGGACGTGTGTGTGTGAGAGAGAGAGAGAATGGGGACGTGTATGTGAGAGAGAGAGAGAATGGGGGTGTGTGTGGGAGAGAGAGAAAGGGGATGTGTGGGAGAGAGAGAAAGGGGATGTGTGTGAGAGAGAGGATGGGGATGTGTGTGTGTGAGAGAGAGAGAGTGAATGGGGAAGTGTGCCTGAGAGAGAGAGAGAATGGGGATGTGTGTGTGAGAGAGAGAGTGAATGGGGATGTGTGTGTGAGAAGAGGGAGAAAGGGGACATGTGTGTGTGAGAGAGAGAAAATGGGGATGTGTGTGTGAGAGAGAGGGAAAAAGGGGATATGTGTGTGTGAGAGAGAGAAAATGGGGATGTGTGTGTGAGAGAGAGGGAGAAAGGGGATATGTGTGTGTGAGAGAGAGAAAATGGGGATGTGTGTGTAAGAGAGAGAGAGGGAGTGGGGACATGTATGTGCGAGAGAGTGAACAGGGATGTGTGTGTGGGTGAGAGAGAGAGAGAGAGAAATGGGGATGAGTGTGTGTGAGAGAGAGAATGGGGACGTGTGTGTGTGTGTGAGAGAGAGAATGGCGATGTGTGTGTGAGAGAGAGAGAGAGAATGGGGTGCGTGTGGGAGAGAGAGAAAGGGGATGAGTGTGTGTGTGAGCGAGAATATGGAAGTATGTGTGAGAGAGAGAATGGGGAAGTGTGTGTGATAGAGAGAGAGAATGGGGAGGTGTGTGTGAGAGAGAGAAAATGGGAATGTGTGCGTGTGAGAGAGAGAGAGAGAATGGGAATGTGTGAAAGAGAGAGAATGGGGAAGTGTGTGTGACAGAGAAAGAGAGAGAATGCAGATGTGTGTGTGTGTGAGAGAGAGAGAATGGGGATGTGTGTGAGTGAGAGAGTGAATGGGAATGTGTGTGTGTGTGTGAGAGAGTGAGAATGGGGATGTGTGTGTGAGAGAGAGAGAATGGGGATGCGTGTTTGTGAGAGAGAGATAGAATGGGGATGTGTGTGAGAGAGAGAGAATGACGATGTGTGTGTGTGAGAGAGAGAGAGAATGGGAATGTGTGTGTGAGAGAGAGAGCGAGAGAATGGGTATGTGTGTGTGAGAGAGAGAGAGAATGGGGAAGTGTGTGTGTGTGTGTGTGTGTGTGAGTGTGTGAGAGAGAGGATGCGGATGTGTGTGTGGGTGAGAGAGAGAGAGAAATGGGGATGAGTGTGTGAGAGAGAGAGAGAATGGGGACGTGTGTGTGTGTGAGAGAGAGAGAGAGAAAATGGGGATGTGTGTGTGAGAGAGAGAATGGCGATTTGTGTGTGAGAGAGAGAGAGAGAATGGGGAGGTGTGTGTGAGAGAGAGAGAGAATGGGGAAGTGTGTGTGTGTGAGAGAGAGAGAATGGGAATGAGTGAGGGAGAGAGAATGGAAATGTGTGAGGGAGAGAGAGAGAGAATGGGGAAGTGTGTGTGTGGGAGAGAGAATGAGGAGGTGTGTGGGAGAGAGAGAAAGAACGGGGATGTGTGTCTGTGAGAGAGAGAGAGTGAATGGAGATGTGTCTGTGAGAGAGACAGAGAGAGAGAGAATGGGTAAGTGTGTGTTAGAGAGAGAGAGAGAGAATGGGGATGTGTGTGAGAGAGAGAGAGAATGGGGGTGTGTGTGGGAGAGAGAGAAAGGGGATGTGTGGGAGAGAGAGAAAGGGGATGTGTGTGTGAGAGAGAGGATGGGGATGTGTGTGTGAGAGAGAGAGAGTGAATGGGGAAGTGTGCGTGAGAGAGAGAGAGAGAATGGGGATATGTGTGTGTGAGAGAGAGGGAGAAAGGGGATATGTGTGTGTGAGAGAGAGAAAATGGGGATGTGTGTGTGTGAGAGAGAGGGAGAAAGGGGATATGTGTGTGTGAGAGAGAGAAAATGGGAATGTGTGTGTAAGAGAGAGAGAGGGAGTGGGGACATGTGTGTGCGAGAGAGTGAACAGGGATGTGTGTGTGGGTGAGAGAGAGAGAGAGAGAAATGGGGATGAGTGTGCGAGAGAGAGAGTGAATGGGGACGAGTCTGTGTGAAAGAGAGAGAGAATGGGGATTTGTGTGTGAGAGAGAGAATGGCGATGTGTGTGTGAGAGAGAGAGAGAATGGGGGTGTGTGTGGGAGAGAGAGAAAGGGGATGAGTGTGTGTGTGAGCGAGAATATGGAAGTATGTGTGAGAGAGAATGGGGAATTGTGTGTGAGAGAGAGAGAGAATGGGGAGGTGTGTGTGAGAGAGAGAAAATGGAAATGTGTGCGTGTGAGAGAGAGAGAGAATGGGAATGTGTGAAAGAGAGAGAATGGGGAAGTGTGTGTGACAGAGAGAGAGAGAGAATGCAGATGTGTGTGTGAGAGAGAGAGAGAATGGGGATATGTGTGAGTGAGAGAGTGAATGGGAATGTGTCTGTGTGTGTGAGAGAGTGAGAAAGGGGATATGTGTGTGTGAGAGAGAGAAAATGGGGATGTGTGTGTGTGAGAGAGAGGGAGAAAGGGGATATGTGTGTGTGAGAGAGAGAAAATGGGAATGTGTGTGTAAGAGAGAGAGAGGGAGTGGAGACATGTGTGTGCGAGAGAGTGAACAGGGATGTGTGTGTGTGAGAGCGGGAGAGAGAGAGAGAATGGGAATGAGTGTGTGTGATAGAGCGAGAGAGCATGGGGATGTGTGTGTGAGAGAGAGAGAAAGAATGGGGTTGTGTGAGGGCGAGAGAGCATGGGGATGTGTGTGCGTGAGAGAGAGAATGGGCAAGAGTGTGTGTGTGAGAAAGAGAGAATGGGAATGTGTGTGTGTGAGAGAGAGGGAGAGAAAGGGTATTTGTGCGTGAGAGAGAGAGATAGAATGGGTGTGTTTGTGAGAGAGAGAATGGGAATGTGTGTTTGAGAGAGAGAGAGAATGGGGACGTGTGTGTGAGGGAGAGAGAGAATGGAGATGTGTTTGTGAGAGAGAGAGAAAGAATGGGGACGTGTGTGTGAGGGAGAGAGAGAGAGAGTGAATGGGGAAGTGTGTGTGAGAGAGACAGACAGAGAGAGAATGGGGAAGTGTGTGTGAGAGAGAGAGGGAATGGGGACGTGTGTGTGAGAGAGAGAGAGAGAATGGGGAAGTGTGCATGAGAGAGAGAGAATGGGGAGGTGTGTGTGTACAGAGAGAGTGAGAAAATGGGGATGTGTGTGAGGGAGAGAGAGAGAATAGGGGTGTGCGTGGGAGCGAGAGAATGGGGACGTGTGTGTGAGAGAGAGATAGAATGGGTATGTGTTTATGAGAGAGAGAGAGAGAATGGGGATATGTGTGTGTGAGAGAGAGAATGGGGTCTGAGTGAGAGAGAGAGAATGGGGATATGTGTGTGTGTGTGTCTGTTTGTCATAGACAATGGGAATATGTGTGTGTGAGAGAGAGAGAGAGAATGGGGATGTGTGTAAGAGAGAGAGAAAGAATGGGGTTGTGTGTGTGAGAGAGAGAGAATGGGATGTGGGTGCGTGAGATAGAGAATGGGCAAGTGTGTGTGTAAGAGAGAGGGAGAGAATGGGCATTTGTGCGTGAGAGAGAGAGAGAGAGAATGGGACCGTGTGTTTGAGAGAGAGATAGAATGGGAATGTGAGTGTGAGAGAGAGAGAGATAATGGGAATGTGTGTGTGTGTGTGAGAGAGAGAGAGAATGGGGATGTGTGTGTGTGAGAGAGAGTGAGAGAATGGGGACGTGTGTGTGTGAGAGAGAGGGAGAAAGGGGATATGTGTGTGAGAGAGAGAAAATGGGGATGTGTGTGTAAGAGAGAGAGAGGGAGTGGGGACATGTGTGTGAGAGAGAGTGAACAGGGATGTGTGTGTGGGTGAGAGAGAGAGAGAAATGGGGATGAGTGTTTGAGAGAGAGAGACAATGGGGACGTGTGTGTGTGAGAGAGAGAGAGAGAGAATGGGGGTGTGTGTGAGAGAGAGAATGGCGATGTGTGTGTGAGAGAGAGAGAGAATGGGGGCGTGTGTGGGAGAGAGAGAAAGGGGATGAGTGTGTGTGTGAGCGAGAATATGGAAGTATGTGCGAGAGAGAGAACGGGGAAGTGTGTGTGAGAGAGAGAGAGAATGGGGAGGTGTGTGTGAGAGAGAGAAAATGGGAATTGTGCGTGTGAGAGAGAGAGAGAATGGGAATGTGTGAAAGAGAGAGAATGGGGAAGTGTGTGTGACAGAGAGAGAGAGAGAATGCAGATGTGTGTGTGTGTGAGAGAGAGAGAATGGGGATGTGTGTGAGTGAGCGAGTGAATGGGAATGTGACTGTGTGTGTGAGAGAGTGAGAATGGGGATGTGTGTGTGAGAGAGAGAGAGAATGGGGATGTGTCCTTGTGAGAGAGAGAGAGAGAATTGGGATGTGTGTTGAGAGAGAGAGAATGGGGACGTGTGTGTGTGAGAGAGAGATAGAATGGGGATGTGTGTGAGAGAGAGAGAATGACGATGTGTGTGTGAGAGAGAGAGAGAGAATGACGATGTGTGTGTGAGAGAGAGAGAGAATGGGGACGTGTGTATGTGTGTGTGTGCGTGTGTGAGAGAGAGAGGATGGGGATGTGTGTGTGAGAGAGAGAGAGAGACAATGGGGATGTGTGTGCGAGAGAGAGAGGATGGGGATGTGTGTGTGAGAGAGACAATGGGGATGTGCGTGCGAGAGAGAGAGGATGGGGATGTGTGTGTGAGAGAGACAATGGGGATGTGCGTGCGAGAGAGAGAGAGAGCGAGAGCGAGAGAGAGAATGGGGATGTGTGTGTCTCAGAGAGAATGGGAATGTGTGTGTTAGAGAGATAGAGAATGACAATGTGGAAGAGAGAGGGAGAAGGGGAATGTGTGAGAGAGAGAGAATGGGAATGTGTGAGAGAGAGAGAATGGGAATGATTGAGGGAGAGAGAATGGGAATGAGTGAGGGAGAGAGAATGGGAATGTGTGAGGGAGAGAGAGAGAGAATGGGGAAGTGTGTGTGTGAGAGAAAGAACGGGGATGTGTGTCTGTGAGAGAGAGAGATTGAATGGAGATGAGTCTGTGAGAGAGACAGAGAGAGAGAGAGAATGGGGAAGTGTGTGTTAGAGAGAGAGAGAGAGAATGGGGACGTGTGTGTGTGAGAGAGAGAGAGAATGGGGACGTGTGTGTGAGAGAGAGAAAGGGGATGTGTGGGAGAGAGAGAAAGGGGATATGTGTGTGAGAGACAGGATGGGGATGTGTGTGTGAGGGAGAGAGAGAGTGAATGGGGAAGTGTGCGTAAGAGAGAGAGAGAATGGGGATGTGTGTGTGTGAGAGAGAGAGTGAATGGGGATGTGTGTGTGAGAGAGTGGGAGAAAGGGGATATGTGTGTGTGAGAGAGAGAAAATGGGGATGTGTGTGTGAGAGAGAGGGAGAAAGGGGATATGTGTGTGTGAGAAAGAGAAAATGGGATGTGTGTGTAAGAGTGAGAGAGGGAGTGGGGACATGTGTGTGAGAGAGAGGGAACGGGGATGTGTGTGTGGGTGAGAGAGAGAGAGAAATAGGGATGAGTGTGTCAGAGAGAGAGAGAATGGGGATGTGTGTGTGAGAGAGAGAGAATGGGGATGTGTGTGTGAGAGAGAGAATGGCGATGTGTGTGTGAGAGAGAGAGAGAGAATGGGGGTGTGTGTGGGAGAGAGAGAAAGGGGATGAGTGTGTGTGTGAGAGAGAATACGGAAGTATGTGTGAGAGAGAGAAATTGGGAATGTGTGCGTGTGAGAGAGAGAGAGAATGGGAATGTGTGAAAGTGAGAGAATGGGGAAGTGCGTGTGACAGAGAGAGAGAGTATGCAGATGTGTGTGTGTGAGAGAGAGAAAATGGGGATGTGTGTGAGAGAGAGAGAGAGAGAGAGAATGGGGATGCGTGTTTGTGAGAGAGAGAGAGAGAATTGGGATGTGTGTGTGAGAGAGCGAGAGAATGGGGATGTGTGTGAGTGAGAGAGTGAATGGGAATGTGTCTGTGTGTGTGAGAGAGTGAGAATGGGGATGTGTGTGTGAGAGAGAGAGAGAATGGGGATGCGTGTTTGTGAGAGAGAGAGAGAGAGAATTGGGATGTGTGTGTGGGAGAGCGAGAGAATGGGGATGTGTGTGAGAGAGAGCGAGAGAATGGGAATGAGTGAGGGAGAGAAAATGGGAATGTGTGAGGGAGAGAGAGAATGGGGAAGTGTGTCTGTGTCAGAGAGAATAGGAATGTGGAAGAAAGAGAGAGAAGGGGAATGTGTGAGAGAGAGAGAGAAAATGAGGTTGTTTGAGAGAGAGAGAGAGAGAATGGGGATGAGAGTGTGTGTGAGAGAGAGAATGTGGATGTGTGTATGAGAGAGAAACTGGGGATGTGTGTGTGTGAGAGAGGGAGAGAATCGGTATTTATGTGTGAGAGAGAGAGAGAGAGAATGGGTGTGTGTGAGTGAGAGAGAGTATGGGGATGTGTGTGAGAGAGGATGGGGATGTGTGAGGTGAGAGAGAGAGAGAATGGTGATGTGTGTGAGTGAGAGAGAGGGAGCGAAAGGGTATTTGTGCGTGAGAGAGAGAGAGAATGGGTGTGTGTGTGAGCGAGAGAATGGGCATGTGTATTTGAGAGAGAGAGAGAGAATGGGGACGTGTGTGAGGGAGAGAGAGAATGGAGATGTGTGTGTGAGAGAGAGAGAGAATGGTGACGTGTGTGTGAGGGAGAGAGAGAATGGAGATGTGTTTGTGAGAGAGAGAGAGAGAATGGGGATGTGTGTGTGTGTGTGAGAGAGAGAGAGTGAATGGGGATGTGCGTGTGAGAGAGACAGACAGAGGGAGAATGGGGAAGTGTGTGTGAGAGAGAGAGAGAATGGGGACGTGTGTGTGAGAGAGAGAGAGAATGGGGAAGTATGCGTGAGAGAGAGAGAATGGGGAGGTGTGTGTGTACAGAGAGAGTGAGAAAATGGGGACGTGTGAGGGAGAGAGAGAGAATGGGAGGGTGTGTGGGAGAGAGAGAGAGAGAATGGGGACGTGTGTGTGTGTGTGAGAGAGAGGATGGGGATGTGTGTGTGAGAGAGAGAGAGAGAATGGGGACGTGTGTGTGTGAGAGAGAGATAGAATGGGGATGTGTGTGTGAGAGAGAGAATGGCCATGTGTGTGTGAGAGAGAGAAAGCATGGAAATGAGTGAGGGATAGAAAATGGGAATGTGTGAGGGAGAGAGAGAATGGGGAAGTGTGTGTGTGAGAGAGAGAATGGGGACGTGTGTGTGTGAGAGAGAGAATGGGGATGTGTGTGAGAGAGAGAGAGAGTGAATGGGGATGTGTGTGAGAGAGAGAGAGTGAATGGGGATGTGTGTGTGAGAGAGAGGGACAAAGGGGATATGTGTGTGTGAGAGAGAGAAAATGGGGATGTGTGTGTGAGAGAGAGAGAGAGAATGGGGATGTGTGAGAGAGAGAGAGAGAGTGAGTGGGGATGTGTGTGTGTGAGAGAGAGGGACAAAGGGGATATGTGTGTGTGAGAGAGAGAAAATGGGGATGTGTGTGTGAGAGAGAGAGAGAGAATGGGGACGTGTGTGTGTGAGAGAGAAAATGGGGATGTGTGTGTGAGAGAGAGAGAGAGAATGGGGATGTGTGTGTGTGAGAGAGAGAATGGGGACGTGTGTGTGTGAGAGAGAGAATGGGGATGTGTGTGAGAGAGAGAGAGAGTGAATGGGGATGTGTGTGTGAGAGAGAGGGACAAAGGGGATATGTGTGTGTGAGAGAGAAAATGGGGATGTGTGTGAGAGAGAGGGAGAAAGGGAGTGGGGACATGTATGTGAGAGAGAGTGAACGGGGATGTGTGTGTGGGTGAGAGAGAGAGAGAGAGAAAATGGGGATGAGTGTGTGTGTGTGAGAGAGAGAGAATGGGGACGTGTGTGTGTGAGAGAGAGAGAGAAAGGGGATGTGTGTGTGAGAGAGAGAATGGCCATGTGTGTGTGTGAGAGAGAGAGAGAGAATGGGGGTGTGTGTGGGAGAGAGAGAAAGGGGATGAGTGTGTGTGTGAGAGAGAATACAGAAGTATGTGTGAGAGAGAGAATGGGGAAGTGTGTGTGAGAGAGAGAAAATGGGAATGTGTGCGTGTGAGAGAGAGAGAGAGAATGCGAATGTGTGAAAGAGAGAGAATGGGGAAGTGTGTGTGACAGAGAGAGAGAGAGAATGCAGATGTGTGTGTGTGAGAGAGAGAGAATGGGGATGTGTGTGAGAGAGAGAGAGAGAGAGAATGGGAATGAGTGAGGGAGAGAAAATGGGAATGTGTGAGGGAGAGAGAGAATGGGGAAGTGTGTCTGTGTCAAAGAGAATGGGAATGTGGAAGAGAGAGAGAGAAGGGGAATGTGTGTGAGAGAGAGAGAGAATGGGGATGTGTGAGAGAGAGAGAGAATGGGGATGTGAGTGTGTGTGAGAGAGAGAATGGGGATGTGTGTATGAGAGAGAAACTGGGGATGTGTGTGTGTGTGAGAGAGAGAGAGAATGGGTATTTGTGCGTGAGAGAGAGAGAGAATGGGTGTGTGTGTGAGTGAGAGAGAGAATGGGGATGTGTGTGAGAGAGAGAGGATGGGGATGTGTGAGGTGAGAGAGAGATAGAGAGAATGGGGATGTGTGTGAGTGAGAGAGAGAATGGGGATGTGTGTGTCTATGAGAGAGAGAATGGGGATGTGTGTGAGAGAGAGAATGGGGATGTGTGAGGTGAGAGAGAGAGAGAGAATGGGGATGTGTGTGAGTGAGAGAGAGAATGGGGATGTGTGTGTGAGAGAGTGAGAATGGCGATGTGTGTGTGTGAGAGAGAGAGAGAATGGGAATGTGTGAGGGAGAGAGAATGGGGACGTGTGTGTGTGAGAGAGAGAATAGGGATGTGTGTGTATGAGAGAGAGAATGGGGATGTGTGAGAGAGAGAATGGGGATGTGTGTGTGAGAGAGAGAGTGAATGGGGATGTGTGTGTGAGAGAGAGGGAGAAAGGGGATATGTGTGTGTGAGAGAGAGAATGGGGATGTGTGTGAGCGGGAGGATGGGGATGTGTGAGGTGAGAGAGAGAGAGAATGGGGATGTGTGTGAGTGAGAGAGAGAATGGGGATGTGTGTGTGTATGAGAGAGAGAATGGGGATGTGTGTGAGAGGGAGGATGGGGATGTGTGAGGTGAGAGAGAGAGAGAGAATGGGGATGTGTGTGAGTGAGAGAGAGAATGGGGATGTGTGTGTGTATGAGAGAGAGAATGGGGATGTGTGTGAGTGAGAGAGTGAATGGGAATGTGTCTGTGTGTGTGAGAGAGTGAGAATGGGGATGTGTGTGTGTGAGAGAGAGAAAGCATGGAAATGAGTGAGGGAGAGAAAATGGGAATGTGTGAGGGAGAGAGAGAATGGGGAAGTGTGTGTGAGAGAGAGAATGGGGATGTGTGTCTGTGTCAGAGAGAATGGGAATGTGTGTGTCAGAGAGAGAGAATGGCAATGTTGAAGAGAGAGAGAGAGAAGGGGAATGTGTGAGAGAGAATGGGGATGTGAGAGAGAGAGAATGGGGATGTGTGTGTGAGAGAGAGAGAGTGAATGGGGATGTGTGTGTGAGAGAGAGAGAATGGGGACGTGTGTGTGAGGGAGAGAGAGAGAATGGAGGCCATTTTGGATTTGGTACTCGGTAATGAACCGGGACAAGTGATGGGCTTGTTAGTGGGTGAACATTTTGGTGATGGTGACCACAATTCTGTGACTTTCACCTTGGTTATGGAGACAGATAGGTGCGTGCAATAGGATAGGTTTCACAATTGGGGGAAGGGTAATTACGATGCTGTAAGACAGGATCTGAGGAGCATAAGTTGGGAGCATAGGCTGTCGGGGAAGGATGTCGTGGAAACGTGGAACTTTTTCAGGGAACAGATACGACTTGTCCTTGATATGTATATTCCGGTCAGGCAGGAAAGAAATGGTTGTGTGAGGGAACCTTGGTTGACGAGGGAGTTTGAATGTCTTGTAAAGAGGAAGAAGGAGGCTTACATAAGGTTGAGGAAACAGGGTTCAGACAGAGCAGTGGAGGGATACAGGATAGCCAGAAGGGACCTGAAGAAAGGGATTAGGAGAGCCAAGAGAGGGCATGAAAAACCTTTGGCTGATAGGATCAAGGACAACCCAAAGGCATTTTATGCATATGTGAGAAACATGAGAATGACGAGAACGAGGGTAGGTCCAATCAAGGACAGTAGTGGGAGACTGTGCACTGAGTCGGAAGAGATAGGAGAGGTCTTGAATGAGTACTTTTCTTCAGTATTTACGAATGAGAGGAACCGTATTGTTGAAGAGGAGAGTGTGAAATGGACTGGTAAGCTAGAGGAGATACATGTTAGGAAGGAAGATGTGTTGGACATTTTGAACAACTTGAGGATAGACAAGTCCCCCGGGCCTGATGGGATATATCCTAGGATTATGTGGGAAGCAAGAGAGGAAATTGCAGTACCGTTGGCAATGATCTTTTCATCTTCACTGTCAACGGGGGTGGTACCAGGGGATTGGAGAGTGGCGAATGTTGTGCCCCTGTTCAAAAAAGGGAATAGGGATAACCCCGGGAATTACAGGCCAGTTAGTCTTACTTCGGTGGTAGGTAAAGTAATGGAAAGGGTACTGAGGGATAGGATTTATGACTATCTGGAAAGGCACTGCTTGATTAGGGACAGCCAGCACGGATTTGTGAAGGGTAGGTCTTGCCTTACAAGTCTGATTGAATTCTTTGAGGAGGTGACCAAGCATGTGGATGAGGGTAGAGCAGTGGATGTAGTACACATGGACTTTAGTAAGGCATTTGATAAGGCTCCCCATGGTAGGCTTATGCGGAAAGTCAGGAGGCATGGGATAGAGGGAAACTTGGCCAAATGGATAGAAAACTGGCTAACCGGTCGAAGTCAGAGAGTGGTGGTAGATGGTAAATATTCAGCCTGGAGCCCAGTTACAAGTGGAGTTCCGCAGGGATCAGTTCTGGGTCCTCTGCTGTTTGTAATTTTTATTAATGACTTGGATGAGGGAGTCGAAGGGTGGGTCAGTAAATTTGCAGATGATACGAAGATTGGTGGAGTTGTGGATAGTGAGGAGGGCTGTTGTCGGCTGCAAAGGGACTTGGATATGATTTTATTGCTGGAACAGCACAGCAGGTCAGGCAGCATCCTGTTCCCTGGATGCTGCCTGACCTGCTGTGCTGTTCCAGCAATAAAGTTTCAACTTTGATCTCCAGCATCTGCAGACCTCACTTTCTCCACTTGGATATGATGCAGAGCTGGGCTGAGGAGTGGCAGATGGAGTTCGACCCTGTCAAGTGTGAGGTTGTCCATTTTGGAAAGACAAATAAGAATGCGGAATACAGGGTTAACGGTAGGGTTCTTAGTGAGGTGGAGGAACAGAGGGATCTTGGGGTCTATGTTCATAGCTCTTTGAAAGTTGCCACTCAGGTGGATAGAGCTTGTAAGAAGGCCTATGGTGTATTAGCGTTCATTAGCAGAGGGATTGAATTCAAGAGTCGTGAAGTGATGTTGCAGCTGTACAGGACCTTGGTTAGGCCACATTTGGAGTACTGTGTGCAGTTCTGGTCGCCTCACTTTAGGAAAGATGTGGAAGCTTTGGAGAGGGTGCAGAGAAGATTTACCAGGATGTTGCCTGGAATGGAGAATAGGTCGTACGAGGATAGGTTGAGGGTGCTAGGCCTTTTCTCATTGGAACGGCGAAGGATGAGGGGTGACTTGATAGAGGTTTATAAGATGATCAGAGGAATAGATAGAGTAGACAGTCAGAAACTTTTTCCCCGGGTACAACAGAGTGTTACAAGGGGACATAAATTTAAGGTGAAGGGTGGAAGGTATAGGGGAGATGTCAGGGGTGGGTTCTTTACCCAGAGAGTGGTGGGGACATGGAATGTGCTGCCTGTGGGAGTGGTAAAGTCAGAATCTTTGGTGACCTTTAAGCAGCAATTGGATAGGTACATGGATGGGTGCTTAAGCTAGGACAAATGTTCGGCACAACATCGTGGGCCGAAGGGCCTGTTCTGTGCTGTATTGTTCTATGTTCTATGTGTTTGTGAGAGAGAGAGAGAGAAAGGGGACGTGTGTGTGAGGGAGAGAGAGAGAGAATGGGGATGTGTGTGAGAGAGAGAGAATGGGGTCTTAGTGAGAGAGAGAGAATGGGGAAGTGTGTGAGAGAGAGAGAGAATGGGGACGTGTGTGTGAGAGAGAGAGAGAATGGGGATGTGTGTGAGAGAGAGAGAGAGAGTGAATGGGGATGTGTGTGTGTGTGAGAGAGAATGGGGATATGTGTGTGTGAGAGAGAGAGTGAATGGGGATGTGTGTGTGAGAGAGAGAATGGGGTCTTAGTGAGAGAGAGAGAATGGGGAAGTGTGTGAGAGAGAGAGAGAATGGGGATGTGTGTGAGAGAGAGAGAGAGTGAATGAGGATGTGTGTGTGAGAGAGAGAGAATAGGGATGTGTGTGTGAGAGAGAGAGAGTGAATGGGGATGTGTGTGTGTGAGAGAGAGAATGGGGACATGTGTGTGAAAGAAAGAGAGAAAAAATGGGGATGTGTGTGTGTGAGAGAGGGAGAAAGGGGATATGTGTGTGTGAGAAAGAGAGAGAGAATGGGGATGTGTGAGTGTGAGAGAGAGAGAGAATGGGGATGTGTGTGTGAGAGAGAGAATAGCGATGTGTGTGAGAGAGAGAGAGAGAGAGAGATGTGTGTGTGTCTGTGTGAGAGAGAGAGAGAGTGGGGACGTGTGTGTGTGAGAGAGAGAGAGAGAATGGGAACGTGTGTGTGTGAGAGAGAGATAGAACGGGGATGTGTGTGTGAGAGAGAGAATGGCGATGTATGCGTGTGAGAGAGAGAGAATGGGAATGTGAGTGTGAGAGAGAGCGAGAGAGTGGGGACATGTGTGTGAGAGAGAGAGAGAGAGAGAATGGGGACGTGTGTGTGTGTGAGAGAGAGAATGGCATTGTGTGTGCGTGAGAGAGAGAGAGAGAATGGGAATGTGTGAGGGAGAGAGAATGGGAATGTGAGAGGGAGAGAGAGTGGGAATGTGTGACGGAGAGAGAATGGGGTGTGTGAGGGAGAGAGAGAGAATGGGGATGTGAGTATGAGAGAGAGAATGGGGATGTGTGAGAGAGAGAGAGAGAATGGGCGTGTGGGAGGGAGACAGAGAGAGAATGGGTAGTTGTGTGTGCGTGAGAGAGAGAGAGTGAATGGGGATGTGTGTGCGAGAGAGAGAGAGAGCGAGAGCGAGAGAGAATGCGGAAGTGTGTGTGTGCGCGAGAGAGAGAACGGGGATGTGTGTGTGTCAGAGAGAATGGGAATGTGTGTGTTCGAGAGAGAGAGAGAGTGAATGGGGATGTGTGTGCGAGAGAGAGAGAGAGCGAGAGCGAGAGAGAATGCGGAAGTGTGTGTGTGCGCGAGAGAGAGAATGGGGATGTGTGTGTGTCAGAGAGAATGGGAATGTGTGTGTTCGAGAGAGAGAGAACGACAATGTGGAAGAGAGACGAGAAGTGGAATGAGTGAGGGAGAGAGAATGGGAATGAGTGAGGGAGAGAGAATGGGAATGTGTGAGGGAGAGAGAGAGAGAATGGGGAAGTGTGTGTGTGAGAGAAAGAATGAGGAGGTGTACGGGAGAGAGAGAAAGAACGGGGATGTGTGTCTGTGAGAGAGAGAGAATGGGGACGTGTGTGTGAGAGAGAGAGAGAATGGGGGTGTGTGGGAGGGAGAGAAAGGGGATGTGTGGGAGAGAGAGAAAGGGGATGTGTGTGTGAGAGAGAGGATGGGGATGTGTATGTGAGAGAGAGAGTGAATGGGGAAGTGTGTGAGAGAGAGAGAGAATGGGGATGTGTGTGTGAGAGAGAGAGTGAATGGGGATGTGTGTGTGAGAGAGAGGGAGAAAGGGGATATGTGTGTGTGAGAGAGAGAAAATGGGGATGTGTGTGAGAGAGAGGGAGAAAGGGGATATGTGTGTGTGAGAGAGAGAAAATGGGGATGTGTGTGTAAGAGAGAGAGAGAGGGAGTGGGGACATGTGTGTGAGAGAGAGTGAACGGGGATGTGTGTGTGGGTGAGAGAGAGAAAATGGGGATGAGTGTGTGTGAGAGAGAGAGAATGGGGATGAGTGTGTGAGAGAGAGAGAGAATGGGGATGTGTGTGTGAGAGAGAGAATGGCGATGTGTGTGTGTGAGAGAGAGAGAATGGGGGTGTGTGTGGGAGAGAGAGAAAGGGGATGAGTGTGTGTGTGAGAGAGAATACGGAAGTACGTGTGAGAGAGAGAATGGGGAAGTGTGTGTGAGAGAGAGAGAGAATGGGGAGGTGTGTGTGAGAGAGAGAAAATGGGAATGTGTGCGTGTGAGAGAATGGGAATGTGTGAAAGAGAGAGAATGGGGAAGTGTGTGTGACAGAGAGAGAGAGAATGCAGATGTGTGTGTGTGAGGGAGAGAGAATGGGGATGTGTGTGAGGGAGAGAGTGAATGGGAATGTGTCTGTGTGTGAGAGAGTGAGAATGGGGATGTGTGTGTGTAAGAGAGAGAGAGAATGGGGATGCGTGTTTGTGAGAGAGAGAGAGAGAGAGAGAATTGGGATGTGTGTGTGTGTGAGAGAGAATGGAATGAGTGAGGGAGAGAAAATGGGAATGTGTGAGGGAGAGAGAGAATGGGAGTGTGTCTGTGTGTGTGAGAGAGTGAGAATGGGGATGTGTCTGTGTCAGAGAGAATGGGAATGTGGTAGAGAGAGAGAGAAGGGGAATGTGTGTGAGAGAGAGAGAGAATGGGGATGTAAGTGTGTGTGAGAGAGAGAATGGGGATGTGTGTATGAGAGTGAAACTGGGGATGTGTGTGTGAGAGAGGGAGAGAATGGGTATTTGTGCGTGAGAGAGAGAGAGAATGGGGTGTGTGTGACAGAGATGATGGGGATGTGTGAGGTGAGAGAGAGAGCGAATGGGGATGTGTGTGTGTGTGAGACAGAGAATGGGGATGTGTGTGAGTGAGAGAGTGAATGGGAATGTGTCTGTGTGTGAGAGAGAGTGAGAATGGGGATGTGTGTGTGAGAGAGAGAGAATTGGGATGTGTGTGTGAGAGAGAGAAAGTATGGGAATGAGTGAGGGAGAGAAAATGGGAATGTGTGAGGGAGAGAGAGAATGGGGAAGTGTGTCTGAGAGAGAGAATGGGAATGTCTGTGTTAGAGAGAGAGGTTGGCAATGTGGAAGAGAGAGAGAGAGAAGGGGAATGTGTGAGAGAGAGAGAATGGGGATGTGAGTGTGTGAGAGAGGGAGCGAATGGGTATTTGTGCGTGAGAGAGAGAGAGAGAGAGAATGGGTGTGTGTGTGTGAGAGAGAGGATGGGGATGTGTGTGTGTGAGAGAGAGAATCGGGATGTGTGTGTGTGTGTGTGTGAGAGAGTGAGAACGGGGATGTGTGTGTGTGTGTGTGTGTGAGAGAGAGAGAATGGGGATGTGTGTGAGTGAGAGAGTGAATGGGAATGTGTCTGTGTGTGTGAGAGAGAGAATGGGGATGTGTGTGAGTGAGAGAGCGAATGAGGAGAAAGTGAGGTCTGCAGATGCTGGAGATCAAAGTTGAAACTTTATTGCTGGAACAGCACAGCAGGTCAGGCAGCATCCAGGGAACAGGAGATTCGACGTTTTGGGCACAGGCCCTTCTTCAGGAATGAGCAGAGAGTGTTCAGCAGGAGAAGATAAAAGGTAGGGAGGAGGGACTTGGAGGAAGGGAGTTGGAAATGTGATAGGTGGAAAGAGGTCAAGGTGAGGGTGATAGGTCGGAGTAGGATGGAGGCGGAGAGGTCAAGAAGAAGACTGCAGGTCAGGAAGGCGGTGCCGGGCTGGAAGGATCCGGCTGAGACAAGGTGGGGGGAGGGGGGATGAAGAAACTGGTGAAGTCCAAGTTCATCCCCTGCGGTTGGAGGGTTCCCAGTCGGAAGATAAGACGCTCCTCCTCCGACCGTCGGGTTGTTGTGGTTTGGCGGTGGATGAGTCCAATGACCTGCATATCCTCGGTGGAGTGGGAGGGGGAGTTGAAATGCTGTGCCACAGGTTGGTTGGGTTGGTTCGTCCGGGTGGCCCAGAGGTGCTCTCTGAATCGCTCCACAAGTAGGCGGCCTGTCTCCCCAATATAGAGGAGGCCACACCGGCTGCAGCGGATGCAGTAGATGATGTGGGTGGAGGTGCAGGTGAATCTGTGGCGGATATGGAAGTGAATGGGAAAGTGTCTGTGTGTGTGAGAGAGAGAATGGCGATGCGTGTTTGTGAGAGAGAGAGAGAGAATTGGGATGTGTGTGTGAGAGAGAGAGAATGGGGATGTGTGAGTGTGAGAGAGAGAGAATGGGGACGTGTGTGTGAGAGAGAGAGAGAGAGAATGGGGATGTGTGTGTGTACAGAGAGAGTGAGAGAATTGGGACGTGTGTGAGGGAGAGAGAGAATGGGGATGTGTGTGTGAGAGAGAGAAATTGGAAATGTGGGCGTGTGAGAGAGCGAGAATGGGAAAGTATGAGACAGAGAGAGAAGGGGAATGTGTGAAAGAGAGAGAATGGGGATGTGTGTGTGTGTGTGTGTGTGTGAGAGAGAGATAATGGGGTCTGAGTGAAAGAGAGAGAGAATGGGGATGTGTGTGTGTGTGAGAGAGTGAACGGGGATGTGTGAGAGTGAGCGAACATGGGAATGAGTAAGGGAGAGAAAATGGGAATTTGTAAGGGAGAGAGAGAGAGAAGGGGGATATGTGTGTGTGTATGTATGTGTGTGTGTGTGTCTGTGGTTGTGTGTGTGTGTGTATGTGTGTGTCTTAGAGAATAGGAATGTGTGTGCGAGAGGGAAAGAATGGGGTTGTGTGAGGGAGAGAGAGTGCATGGGGATGTGTGTGCGTGAGACTGAGAATGGGGAAGTGTGTGTGTGGGAGAGAGAGAGAATGGGAATGTGTGTGTTAGAGAGAGAGAATGGCAATGTGGAAGAGAGAGAGAAGGGGAATGTGAGAGAGAGAGAGGATGGTTATGTGTGTGTGAGAGAGAGAGAGAGAATGGGAATGTTGTGTGAGAGAGAGAGAACGGGGATGTGTGTGTGACAGAGAGAGAGAATGGGGATGTGTGTATGAGAGAGAGAATGGGGACGTGTGTGTGAAAGAAAGAGAGAAAAAATGGGGATGTGTGTGTGCGAGAGAGGGAGAAAGGGGATATGTATGTGTGAGAAAAAGAGAGAGAATGGGAATGTGTGAGTGTGAGAGAGAGAGAGAATGGGAATGTGTGTGTGAGAGAGAGAATGGGGTCTTAGTGAGAGAGAGAGAATGGGGAAGTGTGTGAGAGAGAGAGAGAATGGAGATGTGTGTGAGAGAGAGAGAGAGTGAATGAGGATGTGTGTGTGTGAGAGAGAGGATGGGGATGTGTGTGTGAGAGAGAGAGAGAGTGAATGGGGATGTGTGTGTGAGAGAGAGAATGGGGACGTGTGTGTGAAAGAAAGAGAGAAAAAATGGGGATGTGTGTGTGCGTGAGAGGGAGAAAGGGGATATGTGTGTGTGAGAAAGAGAGAGAGAATGGGGATGTGTGAGTGTGAGAGAGAGAGAGAATGGGGATGTGTGTGTGAGAGAGAGAAGAGCGATGTGTGTGTGAGAGAGAGAGAGAGAGAATAGCGATGTGTGTGTGTGTGAGAGAGAGAGAGAGAATGGGGACGTGTGTGTGTGAGAGAGAGAGAGAGAATGGGAACGTGTGTGTGTGAGAGAGAGATAGAACGGGGATGTGTGTGTGAGAGAGAGAATGGCGATGTATGCGTGTGAGAGAGAGAGAGAATGGGAATGTGAGTGTGAGAGAGAGCGAGAGAATGGGGATGTGTGTGTGAGAGAGAGAATGGCGATGTGTGTGTGTGAGAGAGAGAGAATGGGGGTGTGTGTGGGAGAGAGAGAAAGGGGATGAGTGTGTGTGTGAGAGAGAATACGGAAGTACGTGTGAGAGAGAGAATGGGGAAGTGTGTGTGAGAGAGAGAGAGAGAATGGGGAGGTGTGTGTGAGAGAGAGAAAATGGGAATGTGTGCGTGTGAGAGAATGGGAATGTGTGAAAGAGAGAGAATGGGGAAGTGTGTGTGACAGAGAGAGAGAGAGAATGCAGATGTGTGTGTGTGAGGGAGAGAGAATGGGGATGTGTGTGAGTGAGAGAGTGAATGGGAATGTGTCTGTGTGTGAGAGAGTGAGAATGGGGATGTGTGTGTGTAAGAGAGAGAGAGAGAGAGAATAGCGATGTGTGTGTGTGTGAGAGAGAGAGAGAGAATTGGGACGTGTGTGTGTGAGAGAGAGAGAATGGGAACGTGTGTGTGTGAGAGAGAGATAGAACGGGGATGTATGTGTGAGAGAGAGAATGGCGATGTATGCGTGTGAGAGAGAGAGAGAATGGGAATGTGAGTGTGAGAGAGAGCGAGAGAATGGGGACATGTGTGTGAGAGAGAGAGAGAGAGAATGGGGATGTGTGTGTGTGTGAGAGAGAGAATGGCATTGTGTGTGCGTGAGAGAGAGAGAGAGAATGGGAATGTGTGTGAGAGAGAGAGAATGGGAATGTGAGAGGGAGAGAGAGTGGGAATGTGTGACGGAGAGAGAATGGGGTGTGTGAGGGAGAGAGAGAGAATGGGGATGTGAGTATGAGAGAGAGAATGGGGATATGTGAGAGAGAGAGAGAGAATGGGCGTGTGGGAGGGAGACAGAGAGAGAATGGGTAGTTGTGTGTGCGTGAGAGAGAGAGAGTGAATGGGGATGTGTGTGCGAGAGAGAGAGAGAGCGAGAGCGAGAGAGAATGCGGAAGTGTGTGTGTGCGCGAGAGAGAGAATGGGGATGTGTGTGTGTCAGAGAGAATGGGAATGTGTGTGTTCGAGAGAGAGAGAACGACAATGTGGAAGAGAGACGAGAAGGGGAATGAGTGAGGGAGAGAGAATGGGAATGAGTGAGGGAGAGAGAATGGGAATGTGTGAGGGAGAGAGAGAGAGAATGGGGAAGTGTGTGTGTGAGAGAAAGAATGAGGAGGTGTATGGGAGAGAGAGAAAGAACGGGGATGTGTGTCTGTGAGAGAGAGAGAATGGGGACGTGTGTGTGAGAGAGAGAGAGAATGGGGGGGGTGTGGGAGAGAGAGAAAGGGGATGTGTGTGTGAGAGAGAGGATGGGGATGTGTATGTGAGAGAGAGTGAATGGGGAAGTGTGTGAGAGAGAGAGAGAATGGGGATGTGTGTGTGAGAGAGAGAGTGAATGGGGATGTGTGTGTGAGAGAGAGGGAGAAAGGGGATATGTGTGTGTGAGAGAAAATGGGGATGTGTGTGAGAGAGAGGGAGAAAGGGGATATGTGTGTGTGAGAGAGAGAAAATGGGGATGTGTGTGTAAGAGAGAGAGAGAGAGGGAGTGGGGACATGTGTGTGAGAGAGAGTGAACGGGGATGTGTGTGTGGGTGAGAGAGGGAGAGAGAGAGAAAATGGGGATGAGTGTGTGTGAGAGAGAGAGAATGGGGGTGTGTGTGGGAGAGAGAGAAAGGGGATGAGTGTGTGTGAGAGAGAATACGGAAGTACGTGTGAGAGAGAGAATGGGGAAGTGTGTGTGAGAGAGAGAGAGAATGGGGAGCTGTGTGTGAGAGAGAGAAAATGGGAATGTGTGCGTGTGAGAGAATGGGAATGTGTGAAAGAGAGAGAATGGGGAAGTGTGTGTGACAGAGAGAGAGAGAGAATGCAGATGTGCGTGCGTGAGGGAGAGAGAATGGGGATGTGTGTGAGTGAGAGAGTGAATGGGAATGTGTCTGTGTGTGAGAGAGTGAGAATGGGGATGTGTGTGTGTAAGAGAGAGAGAGAATGGGGATGCGTGTTTGTGAGAGAGAGAGAGAGAGAGAATTGGGATGTGTGTGTGTGAGAGAGAATGGGAATGAGTGAGGGAGAGAAAATGGGAATGTGTGAGGGAGAGAGAGAATGGGAATGTGTCTGTGTGTGTGAGAGAGTGAGAATGGGGATGTGTCTGTGTCAGAGAGAATGGGAATGTGGTAGAGAGAGAGAGAAGGGGAATGTGTGAGAGAGAGAGAGAATGGGGATGTAAGTGTGTGTGAGAGAGAGAATGGGGATGTGTGTATGAGAGTGAAACTGGGGATGTGTGTGTGAGAGAGGGAGAGAATGGGTATTTGTGCGTGAGAGAGAGAGAGAGAGAATGGGGTGTATGTGACAGAGATGATGGGGATGTGTGAGGTGAGAGAGAGAGCGAATGGGGATGTGTGTGTTAGAGAGAGAGAATGGGGATGTGTGTGTGTGTGAGACAGAGAATGGGGATGTGTGTGAGTGAGAGAGTGAATGGGAATGTGTCTGTGTGTGAGAGAGAGAGAGAATGGGGATGTGTGTGTGAGAGAGAGAGAGAATTGGGATGTGTGTGTGAGAGAGAGAGAATTGGGATGTGTGTGTGAGAGAGAGAAAGTATGGGAATGAGTGAGGGAGAGAAAATGGGAATGTGTGAGGGAGAGAGAGAATGGGGACGTGTGTCTGAGAGAGAGAATGGGAATGTGTGAGAGAGAGAGAATGGGGATGTAAGTGTGTGAGAGAGGGAGCGAATGGGTATTTGTGCGTGAGAGAGAGAGAGAGAATGGGTGTGTGTGTGTGAGAGAGAAGATGTGGATGTGTGTGTGTGAGAGAGAGAATGGGGATGTGTGTGTGTGAGAGAGAGAATGGGGATGTGTGTGTGTGTGTGTGTGTGAGAGAGTGAGAACGGGGATGTGTGTGTGTGTGAGAGAGAGAGAATGGGGATGTGTGTGAGTGAGAGAGTGAATGGGAATGTGTCTGTGTGTGTGAGAGAGAGAATGGCGATGCGTGTTTGTGAGAGAGAGAGAGAGAATTGGGATGTGTGTGTGAGAGAGAGAGAATGGGGATGTGTGAGTGTGAGAGAGAGAGAATGGGGACGTGTGTGTGAGAGAGAGAGAGAGAATGGGAATGTGTGTGTGTACAGAGAGAGTGAGAGAATTGGGATGTGTGTGTGTACAGAGAGAGTGAGAGAATTGGGACGTGTGTGAGGGAGAGAGAGAATGGGGAAGTGTGTGTGTGAGAGAAAGAATGAGGAGGTGTATGGGAGAGAGAGAGAAAGAACGGGGATGTGTGTCTGTGAGAGAGAGAGAATGGGGACGTGTGTGTGAGAGAGAGAGAGAGAATGGGGATGTGTGTGTGTACAGAGAGAGTGAGAGAATTGGGACGTGTGTGAGGGAGAGAGAGAATGGGGATGTGTGTGTGAGAGAGAGAAATTGGGAATGTGGGCGTGTGAGAGAGCGAGAATGGGAAAGTATGAGACAGAGAGAGAAGGGGAATGTGTGAAAGAGAGAGAATGGGGATGTGTGTGTGTGTGTGTGAGAGAGAGATGATGGGGTCTGAGTGAAAGAGAGAGAGAATGGGGATGTGTGTGTGTGTGAGAGAGTGAACGGGGATGTGTGAGAGTGAGCGAGCATGGGAATGAGTAAGGGAGAGAAAATGGGAATTTGTAAGGGAGAGAGAGAGAATGGGGATATGTGTGTGTGTATGTATGTGTGTGTGTGTCTGTGGTTGTGTGTGTGTGTGTATGTGTGTGTCTTAGAGA
This sequence comes from Chiloscyllium plagiosum, assembly GCF_037043375.1. Lineage (NCBI taxonomy): Eukaryota > Metazoa > Chordata > Chondrichthyes > Orectolobiformes > Hemiscylliidae > Chiloscyllium > Chiloscyllium plagiosum. Next base: position 11,952,249 of record NW_028270176.1, read on the forward strand.
ATGGGAATGTGTGTGCGAGAGGGAAAGAATGGGGTTGTGTGAGGGAGAGAGAGTGCATGGGGATGTGTGTGCGTGAGACTGAGAATGGGGAAGTGTGTGTGTGGGAGAGAGAGAGAATGGGAATGTGTGTGTTAGAGAGAGAGAATGGCAATGTGGAAGAGAGAGAGAAGGGGAATGTGAGAGAGAGAGAGGATGGTTATGTGTGTGTGTGAGTGAGAGAGAGAATGGGAATGTTGTGTGAGAGAGAGAGAACAGGGATGTGTGTGTGACAGAGAGAGAGAATGGGGATGTGTGTATGAGAGAGAGAGAGAGAGAATGGGGACGTGTGTGAGAGAGAGAGAGAATGGGGATGTGTGTGTGTGAGAGAGAGAGAGAGAGAATGGGGTCTGAGCAAGAGAGAGAGAGAGAGAATGGGGATGTGTGTGTGAGAGAGAGAGAATGGGGAAATGTGTGTGAGATAGAGAATGGGGGTGTGTGTGAGAGAGAGAGGATGGGAATGTGTGTGTGCGAGAGAGAGAGAGAGAAAATGGGGAAGTGTGTGTGTGTGAGAGAGAGAGAGAATGGGGTAGTGTGTGTGAGAGAGAGAGAATGGGGATGTGTGTGTGAGAGAGAGAGAGAGGGAGTGGGGACATGTGTGTGAGAGAGAGTGAACGGGGATGTGTGTGTGGGTGAGACAGAGAGAGAGAAAATGGGGATGTGTGTGTGGGAGAGAGAGAGAGAATGGGGGTGTGTGTGAGAGAGAGAGAGAATGGGGACATGAGTGTGAGAGAGAGAGAATGGGGAGGTGTGTGTGACAGAGAGAGTGAGAGAATGGGGATGTGTGTGAGGGAGAGAGAGAATGTGGATGTATGTGTGAGAGAGAGAAAATGGGAAAGAGTGAGACAGAGAGAGAAGGGGAATGTGTGAGAGAGAGAGAACAGGGATGTGTGTGTGACAGAGAGAGAGAGAGAATGGGGACGTGTGTGAGAGAGAGAGAGAGGATGGGGATGTGTGTGAGAGGGAGAGAGAGAGAATGGGGACGTGTGTGAGAGAGAGAGAGAGAGAGAGAGGATGGGGATGTGTGTGTGAGAGAGAGAGAGAATGGGGTCTGAGCGAGAGAGAGAGAGAGAATGCGGATGTGTGTGAGTGTGAGAGAGAGAGAATGGGGATGTGTGAGAGAGAGAGTGTATGGGAATGAGTGAGGTAGAGAAAATGGGAATGTGTGAGGGAGAGATAGAATGGGGAAGTGTGTGTGACAGAGAGAGAGAGAGAGAGAGAATGGGGAAGTGTGTGCGTGAGAGAGAGAAAATGGAGATGTGTGTGTGTGTGAGAGAGAGAAAATGGGAATGTGTGTGAGAGAGAGAAAGAATGGGTTGTGTGAGGGAGAGAGAGAATGGGAATATGTGTGTGTGTGAGAGAGAGGGAGAGAATGGGTATTTGTGCGTGAGAATGAGAGAGAGCAAATGGGGTGTGTGAGGGAGAGAGAGAATGGGGATGTGTGTGAGAGAGAGAATGGGCGTGTGGGAGGGAGAGAGAGAGAGAATGAGTATTTGTGTGTGCGTGAGAGAGAGAGAGAGAGAATGGGGATGTGTGTGTGTCAGAGAGAGAGAATGACAATGTGGAAGAGAGAGAGAAAGGGAATGTGTGAGAGAGAGAAAATGGGAATGAGTGAGGGAGAGAGAATGGGAATGTGTGAGGGAGAGAGAATGGGGTGTGTGAGGGAGAGAGAGAGAGAATGGGGAAGTGTGTGTGTGAGAGAGACAGAATGCGGATGTGTGTGAGAGAGAGAGAATGGGGATGTGTGTATGAAGAGGGAATGGGGAAGTATGTGTACGTGAGAGAGAATGGGGAAGTGTGTGTGTGACAGAGAGAGAGAGAGAGAAAGTGAATGGGGATGTGTGTGTGAGAGAGAGAGAGAAAATGGGGATGTGTGTGTGAGAGAGAGGGAGAAAGGGGATATGTGTGTGAGAGAGAGAGAATGGGGACGTGTGTGTGTGAGAGAGAGAGAGAAAATAGGGATGTGTGTGAGGGAGAGAGAGAGAATGGGGGTGTGTGTGAGAGAGAGAGAGAGAGAGAATGGCTGTGTGTGTGGGTGAGGGAGAAAGGGGATGTGTGTGTGTGAGAGAGAGAGAATGGGAATGTGTGCGTGTGTGAGAGAGAGAGAATGGGAATGTGTGAAAGAGAGAGAGAGAATGGGGAAGTGTGTGTGTGTGAGAGAGAGAGAGAATGGGGATGTGTGTGAGTGAGAGAGTGAATGGGAATGTGTGTGTGTGAGAGAGAGAGAATGGGGACGTGTGTGTGAGAGAGAGAGAATGGGGATGCGCGTTTGTGAGAGAGAGAGAATTGGGATATGTGTGTGTGAGAGAGAGAGAATGGGGTCTGAGCGAGAGAGAGAGAGAGGGAGAGAATGGGTATTTGTGCGTGAGAATGAGAGAGAGCGAATGGGGTGTGTGAGGGAGAGAGAGAATGGGGATGTGTGTGAGAGAGAGAATGGGCGTGTGGGAGGGAGAGAGAGAGAGAATGAGTATTTGTGTGTGCATGAGAGAGAGAGAGAGAATGGGGATGTGTGTGTGTCAGTGAGAGAGAGAATGACAATGTGGAAGAGAGAGACAGAAAGGGAATGTGTGAGGGAGAGAGAATGGGGTGTGTGAGGGAGAGAGAGAATGGGGATGTGTGTGAGAGAGAGAATGGGCGTGTGGGAGGGAGAGAGAGAGAGAATGAGTATTTGTGTGTGCATGAGAGAGAGAGAGAATGGGGATGTGTGTGTGTCAGAGAGAGAGAGTATGACAATGTGGAAGAGAGAGAGAGAAAGGGAATGTGTGAGGGAGAGAGAATGGGAATGTGTGAGGGAGAGAGAATGGGGTGTGTGAGGGAGAGAGAGAGAGAATGGGGAAGTGTGTGTGTGAGAGAGACAGAATGGGGATGTGTGTGAGAGAGAGAGAATGGGGATGTGTGTATGAGAGAGAAGAGGGAATGGGGAAGTATGTGTACGTGAGAGAGAATGGGGAAGTGTGTGTGTGACAGAGAGAGAGAGAGAAAGTGAATGGGGATGTGTGTGTGAGAGAGAGAGAGAAAATGGGGATGTGTGTGTGAGAGAGAGGGAGAAATGGGATATGTGTGTGAGAGAGAGAGAATGGGGACGTGTGTGTGTGAGAGAGAGAGAGAAAATAGGGATGTGTGTGAGGGAGAGAGAGAGAATGGGGGTGTGTGTGAGAGAGAGAGAGAGAATGGCTGTGTGTGTGGGAGAGAGAGAAAGGGGATGTGTGTGTGAGAGAGAGAGAGAATGGGAATGTGTGCATGTGTGAGAGAGAGAGAATGGGAATGTGTGAAAGAGAGAGAGAGAATGGGGAAGTGTGTGTGTGTGAGAGAGAGAGAATGGGGATGTGTGTGAGTGAGAGAGTGAATGGGAATGTGTCTGTGTGTGAGAGAGAGAGAGAATGGGGACGTGTGTGTGTGAGAGAGAGAGAATGGGGATGCGCATTTGTGAGAGAGAGAGAATTGGGATATGTGTGTGTGAGAGAGAGAGAATGTGGTCTGAGCGAGAGAGAGAGAGAGGGAGAGAATGGGTATTTGTGCGTGAGAATGAGAGAGAGCGAATGGGGTGTGTGAGGGAGAGAGAGAATGGGGATGTGTGTGAGAGAGAGAATGGGCGTGTTGGAGGGAGAGAGAGAGAGAATGAGTATTTGTGTGTGCATGAGAGAGAGAGAGAGAATGGGGATGTGTGTGTGTCAGAGAGAGAGAGAATGACAATGTGGAAGAGAGAGAGAGAAAGGGAATGTGTGAGGGAGAGAGAATGGGAATGTGTGAGGGAGAGAGAATGGAAATGTGTGAGGGAGAGAGAGAGAGAATGGGGAAGTGTGTGTGTGAGAGACAGAATGGGGATGTGTGTGAGAGAGAGAGAATGGGGATGTGTGTATGAGAGAGAAGAGGGAATGGGGAAGTATGTGTACGTGAGAGAGAATGGGGAAGTGTGTGTGTGACAGAGAGAGAGAGAGAGTGAATGGGGATGTGTGTGTGAAAGAGAGAGAGAGAAAATGGGGATGTGTGTGAAAGAGAGAGAGAAAATGGGGATGTGTGTGTGAGAGAGAGGGAGAAAGGGGATATGTGTGTGAGAGAGAGAGAATGGGGACGTGTGTGTGTGAGAGAGAGAGAGAAAATAGGGATGTGTGTGAGGGAGAGAGAGAGAATGGGGGTGTGTGTGAGAGAGAGAGAGAATGGCTGTGTGTGTGGGAGAGAGAGAAAGGGGATGTGTGTGTGTGAGAGAGAGAGAATGGGGAGGTGTGTGTGTGAGAGAGAGAAAATGGGAATGTGTGCGTGTGTGAGAGAGAGAGAGAATGGGAATGTGTGAAAGAGAGAGAGAGAATGGGGAAGTGTGTGTGTGTGAGAGAGAGAGAATGGGGATGTGTGTGAGTGAGAGAGTGAATGGGAATGTGTCTGTGTGTGTGAGAGAGAGAATGGGGATGTGTGTGTGAGAGAGAGAGAGAATGGGGATGCGCGTTTGGGAGAGAGAAAGAATTGGGATATGTGTGTGAGAGAGAGAGAGAATGGGGATGTGTGTGTGTGTGAGAGAGAATGGGGATGCGCGTTTGTGAGAGAGAGAGAATTGGGATATGTGTGTGAGAGAGAGAGTAAATGGGAATGTGTCTGTGTGTGTGAGAGAGTGAGAATGGGGATGTGTGTGTGTGAGAGAGAGAGAATGGCGATGCGCGTTTGTGAGAGAGAGAGAATTGGGATATGTGTGTGTGAGAGAGAGAGAGAGAATGGGGATGTGTGTGAGAGAGAGAGAGAGAGAGAATGGGAATGAGTGAGGGAGAGAAAATGGAAATGAGTGAGGGAGAGAGAGAATGGGGAAGTGTGTCTGTGTCAGAGAGAATGGGAATGTGGAAGAGAGAGAGAGAGAAGGGGAATGTGTGAGAGAGAGAGAGAATGGGGATGTGTGAGAGAGAGAGAGAATGGGGATGTGAGTGTGTGTGAGAGAGAGAATGGGGATGTGTGTGTATGTTTGACATAGAGAATGGGAATGTGTGTGAGAGAGAGAGAGAGAGAATGGGGATGTGTGTATGTGAGAGAGAGAATGGGAATGTGTGTGAGAGAGAGAGAAAGAATGGGGTTGTGTGAGGGTGAGAGAGAGAATGGGCAAGTGTGTGTGTGTGAGAGAGAGAGAACGGGAATGTGTGTGTGTAAGAGAGAGGGAGAGAATGGGTATTTGTGCGTGAGAGAGAGAGAGAATGGGTGTGTGTCAGAGAGAGAATTGGGATTTGTGTGTGTGAGGGAGAGAATTGGGATATATGTGTGTGAGAGAGAGAATGGGGGTGTGTGTGTGTGTGAGAGAGAGAGAGAAAGAGAATGGGAATGTGTGCGTGAGAGAGAGAGAGAGAGAATGGGACCGTGTGTTTGAGAGAGAGATAGAATGGGATTGTGTGTGAGAGAGAGAGAGAGAGAGATAATGGGAATGTGTGTATGTGTGTGTGTGAGTGAGAGAGAGAGAGAGAGAATGGGGATGTGAGTGTGAGAGAGAGAGAGAGAATGGGGACATGTGTGTGTGAGAGAGGGAGAAAGGGGATATGTGTGTGACAGAGAGAAAATGGGGAGGTGTGTGTAAGAGAGAGAGAGGGAGTGGGGGCATGTGTGTGAGAGAGAGTGAACAGGGATGTGTGTGTGTGAGAGAGAGAGAGAGAGAGAATGGGGGTGTGTGTGTGAGAGAGAGAGAGAGAGAATGGGGCCGTGTGTTTGAGAGAGAGATAGAATGGGGATGTGGGTGAGAGAGAGAGAATGACGATGTGTGTGTGAGAGAGAGAGAGGATGGGGATGTGTGTGTGTGAGCGAGAGAGAGAATGGGAATGTGTGAAAGAGAGAGAATGGGTAAGTGTGTGTGACAGAGAGAGAGAGAGAATGCAGATGTGTGTATGTGAAAGAGAGAATGGGGATGTGTGTGAGTGAGAGAGTGAATGGGAATGTGTCTGTGTGTGTGAGAGAGTGAGAATGGGGATGTGTGAAAGAGAGAGAGAGAGAATGGGGATGCGTGTTTGTGAGAGAGAGAGAGAGAATTGGGATGTGTGTGTGAGAGAGAGAGAGAATGGGGATGTGTGTGAGAGAGAGAGAGAATGGGAATGAGTGAGGGAGAGAAAATGGGAATGTGTGAGGGAGAGAGAGAATGGGGAAGTGTGTCTGTGCCAGAGAGAATGGGAATGTGGAAGAAAGAGAGAGAAGGGGAATGTGTGAGAGAGAGAGAGAAAATGGGGATGTGTGAGAGAGAGAGAGAATGGGGATGAGAGTGTGTGTGTGAGAGAGAATGTGGATGTGTGTATGAGAGAGAAACTGGGGATGTGTGTGTGTGTGAGAGAGGGAGAGAATGGGTATTTGTGCGTGAGAGAGAGAGAGAATGGGTGTGTGTGTGAGTGAGAGAGAGAGAATGGGGATGTGTGTGAGAGAGAGTGGATGGGGATGTGTGAGGTGAGAGAGAGAGAGAATGGTGATGTGTGTGAGTGAGAGAGAGGGAGAGAAAGGGTATTTGTGCATGAGAGAGAGAGAAAGGGTGTGTGTGTGAGAGAGAGAATGGGGATGTGTGTTTGAGAGAGAGAGAGTTTGGGGACGTGTGTGTTAGGGAGAGAGAGAATGGGGATGTGTGTGTGTGAGAGAGAGAGAGAGAGAGTGAATGGGGATGTGTGTGTGAGGGAGAGAGAGAATGGGGATGTGTGTGTGTGAGAGAGAGAGAGAATGGGGACGTGTGTGTGAGGGAGAGAGAGAATGGGGATGTGTGTGTGAGAGAGAGAGAGAGAGAGAGTGAATGGGGATGTGTGTGTGAGAGAGACAGACAGAGGGAGAATGGGGAAGCGTGTGTGTGAGAGAGAGAGAGAATGGGGAAGTGTGCGTGAGAGAGAGAGAATGGGGAGGTGTGTGTGTGCAGAGAGAGTGAGAAAATGGGGACATGTGTGAGGGAGAGAGAGAGAATGGGGGGTGTGTGGGAGACAGAGAGAGAGAATGGGGACGTGTGTGTGTGTGTGAGAGAGAGAGGATGGGGATGTGTGTGTGAGAGAGAGAGAGAGAATGGGGACGTGTGTGTGTGAGAGAGAGATAGAATGGGAATGTGTGAGGGAGAGAGAATGGGGACGTGTGTGTGTGTGTGTGTGTGAGAGAGAGAGGATGGGGATGTGTGTGTGAGAGAGAGAGAGAGAATGGGGATGCGTGTTTGTGAGAGAGAGAGAGAGAATTGAGATGTGTGTGTGAGAGAGAGAGAATGGGGGCGTGTGTGTGTGAGAGAGAGATAGAATGGGGATGTGTGTGAGAGAGAGAATGACGATGTGTGTGTCAGAGAGAGAGGATGGGGATGTGTGTGACAGAGAGAGAGAGAGAATGCAGATGTGTGTGTGTGTGAAAGAGAGAGAGAATGGAGATGTGTTTGTGAGAGAGAGAGAGAGAATGGGGACGTGTGTGTGAGGGAGAGAGAGAATGGGGATGTGTGTGTGTGAGAGAGAGAGAGAGAGAGTGAATGGGGATGTGTGTGTGAGAGAGAGAGAGAGAATGGGGAAGTGTGCGTGAGAGAGAGAGAATGGGGAGGTGTGCGTGTACAGAGAGAGTGAGAAAATGGGGACGTGTGTGAGGGAGAGAGAGAGAATGGGGAGGTGTGTGTGTACAGAGAGAGTGAGAAAATGGGGACGTGTGTGAGGGAGAGAGAGAGAATGGGGGTTGTGTGGGAGACAGAGAGAGAGAATGGGGACGTGTGTGTGTGTGAGAGAGAGAGAGAGGATGGGGATGTGTGTGTGAGAGAGAGAGAGAGAATGGGGACGTGTGTGTGTGAGAGAGAGATAGAATGGGGATGTGTGTGTGTGTGTGAGAGAGAGAGAATGGGAATGTGTGAGGGAGAGAGAATGGAGACGTGTGTGTGTGAGAGAGAGAGGATGGGGATGTGTGCGTGAGAGAGAGAGAGAGAAAAGGGAAGTGTGTGTGTGAGAGAGATAGAATGGGGATGTGTGTGAGAGAGAGAGAATGGCGATGTATGTGCGTGAGAGAGAGAGAGAATGGGAATGTGTGAGGGAGAGAGAATGGGAATGTGAGAGGGAGAGAGAGTGGGAATGTGTGACGGAGAGAGAATGGGGTGCGTGAGGGAGAGAGAGAATGGGGATGTGAGTATGAGAGAGAGAATGGGGATGTGTGAGAGAGACAGAGAATGGGCGTGTGGGAGCGAGAGAGAGAGAGAGAATGGGTGGTTATGTGTGCGTGAGAGAGAGAGAGTTAAAGGGGATGTGTGTGCGAGATAGAGAGAGAGCGAGAGAGAGAATGCGGAAGTGTGTGTGTGCGCGAGAGAGAGAGAATGGGGATGTGTGTGTGTCAGAGAGAATGGGAATGTGTGTGTCAGAGAGAGAGAGAATGACAATGTGGAAGAGAGAGGGAGAAGGGGAATGTGTGAGAGAGAGAATGGGATTGAGTGAGGGAGAGAGAATGGGAATGAGTGAGGGAGAGAGAATGGGAATGTGTGAGGGAGAGAGAGAGAGAATGGGGAAGTGTGTGTGTGAGAGAGAGAAAATCAGGAGGTGTGTGGGAGAGAGAGAAAGAACGGGGATGTGTGTCTGTGAGAGAGAGAGAGAGAATGGGGATGGGAGTGTGAGAGAGAGAGAGAGTGAATGGAGATGTGTGTGTGAGAGACACAGAGAGAGAGAGAATGGGGAAGTGTGTGTGCAAGAGAGAGAATGGGGACGTGTGTGTTAGAGAAAGAGAGAGAGAATGGGGGTGTGTCTGAGAGAGAGAGAGAGAGAATGGGGGTGTGGGTGGGAGAGAGAGAATGGGACGTGTGTGTGAGAGAGAGGATTGGGATTGTGTGTGTGAGAAAGAGAGAGTGAATGGGGATGTGTGTGTGAGGGAGAAAGGGGATATTTGTGTGTGAGAGAGAGAGTGAATGGGGATGTGTGTGTGAGAGAGAGGGAGAAAGGGGATATTTGTGTGTGAGAGAGAGAAAATGGGGATGTGTGTGTAAGAGAGAGAGAGGGAGTGGGGACATGTGTGTGAGAGAGAGTGAACGGGGATGTGTGTGTGGGTGAGAGAGAGAGAGAGAAAATGGGGATGAGTGTGTGTGAGAGAGAGAGAGAATGGGGACGTGTGTGTGGGAGAGAGAGAGAGAGAGAGAGAAAGGGGATGTGTGTGTGAGAGAGACAATGGCGATGTGTGTGTGTGAGAGAGAGAGAGAAAATGGGGGTGTGTGTGGGAGAGAGAAAGGGGATGAGTGTGTGTGTGAGAGAGAATACAGAAGTATGTTTGAGAGAGAGAATGGGGAAGTGTGTGTGAGAGAGAGAGAGAATGGGGAGGTGTGTGTGAGAGAGAGAAAATGGGAATGTGTGCGTGTGAGAGAGAGAGAGAATGGAATGTGTGAAAGAGAGAGAATGGGAAAGTGTGTGTGACAGAGAGAGAGAGAGAATGCAGATGTGTGTGTGTGAGAGAGAGAATGGGGATGTGTGTGTGAGAGAGAGAGAGAGAGAATGGGAATGAGTGAGGGAGAGAAAATGGGAATGTGTGAGGGAGAGTGAGAATGGGGAAGTGTGTCTGTGTCAGAGAGAATGGGAATGTGGAAGAGAGAGAGACAAGGGGAATGTGTGAGAGAGAGAGAGAATAGGGATGTGTGAGAGAGAGAATGGGGATGTGAGTGTGTGTGAGAGAGAGAATGGGGATGTGTGTATGAGAGAGAAACTGGGGATGTGTGTGTGTGTGCGTGAGAGAGAGAGAGAGAATGGGTGTGTGTGTGAGTGAGAGAGAGAATGGGGATGTGTGTGAGAGAGAGGATGGGGATGTGTGAGGTGAGAGAGAGAGAGAGAGAATGGGGATGTGTGTGAGTGAGAGAGAGAATGGGGATGTGTGTGTGTATGAGAGAGAGAAAGGGGATGTGTGTGTGAGAGAGAAGGGGGATGTGTGTGAGTGAGAGAGTGAATGGGAATGTTTCTGTGTGTGTGAGAGAGTGAGAATGTGGATGTGTGTGTGTGTGAGAGAGAAAGCATGGGAATGAGTGAGGGAGAGAAAATGGGAATGTGTGAGGGAGAGAGAGAATGGGGAAGTGTGTGTGAGAGAGAGAATGGGGATGTGTGTCTGTGTCAGAGAGAATGGGAATGTGTGTGTTAGAGAGAGAGAATGGCAATGTTGAAGAGAGAGAGAGAGAGAAGGGGAATGTGTGTGAGAGAGAGAATGGGGATGTGCGAGAGAGAGAATGGGGATGTGTGTGTGAGAGAGAGAGAGTGAATGGGGGTGTGTGTGTATGTGAGAGAGAGAGAGAATGGGGATGTGTGTGTGTGAGAGAGAGAGAGAATGGGGACGTGTGTGTGAGGGAGAGAGAGAATGGAGGACATTTTGGATTTGGTACTCGGTAATGAACCGAGTGATGGGCTTGTTAGTGGGTGAACATTTTGGTGATGGTGACCACAATTCTGTGACTTTCACCTTGGTTATGGAGACAGATAGGTGCGTGCAACAGGATAGGTTTCACAATTGGGGGAAGGGTAATTACGATGCTGTAAGACAGGATCTGAGGAGCATAAGTTGGGAGCATAGGCTGTCGGGGAAGGATGTCGTGGAAATGTGGAACTTTTTCAGGGAACAGATACGACGTGTCCTTGATATGTATGTTCCGGTCAGGCAGGAAAGAAATGGTCGTGTGAGGGAACCTTGGTTGACGAGGGAGTTTGAATGTCTTGTAAAGAGGAAGAAGGAGGCTTACATAAGGTTGAGGAAACAGGGTTCAGACAGAGCAGTGGAGGGATACAGGATAGCCAGAAGGGACCTGAAGAAAGGGATTAGGAGAGCCAAGAGAGGGCATGAAAAATCTTTGGCTGATAGGATCAAGGATAACCCAAAGGCATTTTATGCGTATGTGAGAAACATGAGAATGACGAGAACGAGGGTAGGTCCAATCAAGGACTGTAGTGGGAGACTGTGCATTGAGTCGGAAGAGATAGGAGAGGTCTTGAATGAGTACTTTTCTTCAGTATTTACGAATGAGTGGAACCGTATTGTTGAAGAGGAGAGTGTGAAACGGACTGGTAAGCTAGAGGAGATACATGTTAGGAAGGAAGATGTGTTGGACATTTTGAACAACTTGAGGATAGTCAAGTCCCCCGGGCCTGATGGGATATATCCTAGGATTATGTGGGAAGCAAGAGAGGAAATTGCAGTACCATTGGCAATGATCTTTTTATCTTCACTGTCAACGGGGGTGGTACCAGGGGACTGGAGAGTGGCGAATGTTGTGCCCCTGTTCAAAAAAGGGAATAGGGATAACCCCGGGAATTACAGGCCAGTTAGTCTTACTTCGGTGGTAGGTAAAGTAATGGAAAGGGTACTGAGGGATAGGATTTATGACTATCTGGAAAGGCACTGCTTGATTCGGGACAGCCAGCACGGATTTGTGAAGGGTAGGTCTTGCCTTACAAGTCTGATTGAATTCTTTGAGGAGGTGACCAAGCATGTGGATGAGGGTAGAGCAGTGGATGTAGTATACATGGATTTTAGTAAGGCATTTGATAAGGCTCCCCATGGTAGGCTTATGCGGAAAGTCAGGAGGCATGGGATAGAGGGAAACCTGGCCAATTGGATAGAAAACTGGCTAACCGGTCGAAGTCAGAGAGTGGTGGTAGATGGTAAATATTCAGCCTGGAGCCCAGTTTCAAGTGGAGTTCCGCAGGGATCAGTTCTGAATCCTCTGCTGTTTGTAATTTTTATTAATGACTTGGATGAGGGAGTCGAAGGGTGGGTCAGTAAATTTGCAGATGATACGAAGATTGGTGGAGTTGTGGATAGTGAGGAGGGCTGTTGTCGGCTGCAAAGGGACTTGGATATGATGCAGAGCTGGGCTGAGGAGTGGCAGATGGAGTTCGACCCTGTCAAGTGTGAGGTTGTCCATTTTGGAAAGACAAATAAGAATGCGGAATACAGGGTTAACGGTAGGGTTCTTAGTGAGGTGGAGGAACAGAGGGACCTTGGGGTCTATGTTCATAGCTATTTGAAAGTTGCCACTCAGGTGGATAGAGCTTGTAAGAAGGCCTATGGTGTATTAACGTTCATTAGCAGAGGGATTGAATTCAAGAGTCGTGAAGTGATGTTGCAGCTGTCCAGGACCTTGGTTAGGCCACATTTGGAGTACTGTGTGCAGTTCTGGTCGCCTCACTTTAGGAAAGATGTGGAAGCTTTGGAGAGTGTGCAGAGAAGATTTACCAGGATGTTGCCTGGAATGGAGAATAGGTCGTACGAGGATAGGTTGAGAGTGCTAGGCCTTTTCTCATTGGAACGGCGAAGGATGAGGGGTGACTTGATAGAGGTTTATAAGATGATCAGAGGAATAGATAGAGTAGACAGTCAGAAACTTTTTCCCCGGGTACAACAGAGTGTTACAAGGGGACATAAATTTAAGGTGAAGGGTGGAAGGTATAGGGGAGATGTCAGGGGTGGGTTCTTTACCCAGAGAGTGGGGGGGGCATGGAATGCGCTGCCTGTGGGAGTGGTAGAGTCAGAATCTTTGGTGACCTTTAAGCAGCAATTGGATAGGTACATGGATGGGTGCTTAAGCTAGGACAAATGTTCGGCACAACATCGTGGGCCAAAGGGCCTGTTCTGTGCTGTATTGTTCTATGTTCTATGTTCTATGTGTTTGTGAGAGAGAGAGAGAGAATGGGGACGTGTGTGTGAGGGAGAGAGAGAGTGAATGGGGATGTGTGTGTGAGAGAAACAACAGAGAGAGAATGGGGAAGTGTGTGTGCAAGGGAGAGAATGGGGACGTGTGTGAGAGAGAGAGAGATAAAATGGGGATGTGTGTGTGAGAGAGAGAGAGAATGGGGAAGTGTGCATGAGAGAGAGAGAGAATGGGGAGGTGTGTGTGTACAGAGAGAGTGAGAAAATGGGGATGTGTGTGAGGGAGAGAGAGAATGCGGATGTATGTGTGAGAAGAGAAAATGAGAAGGAGTGTGTGTGTGAGAGAGAGAGAGAATGGGGATGTGTGTGAGAGAGAGAGAATGGGGTCTTAGTGAGAGAGAGAGAATGGGGAAGTGTGTGAGAGAGACAGAATGGGGACGTGTGTGAGAGAGAGAGAGAGTGAATGGGGATGTGTGTGTGTGAGAGAGAGAATGGGGATATGTGTGTGTGAGAGAGAGAGTGAATGGGGATGTGTGTGTGAGAGAGAGAATGGGGACGTGTGTGTGAAAGAAAGAGAGAAAAAATGGGGATGTGTGTGTGCGAGAGAGGGAGAAAGAGGATATGTGTGTGTGAGAAAGAGAGAGAGAATGGGGATGTGTGAGTGTGAGAGAGAGAGAATGGGGATGTGTGTGTGAGAGAGAGAATAGCGATGTGTGTGAGAGAGAGAGAGAGAGAATAGCGATGTGTGTGTGTGTGAGAGAGAGAGAATGGGGACGTGTGTGTGTGTAAGAGAGAGAGAGAGAATGGGAACGTGTGTGTGTGAGAGAGAGATAGAATGGGGATGTGTATGTGAGAGAGAGAATGGCGATGTATGCGTGTGAGAGAGAGAGAGAATGGGAATGTGTGTGTGAGAGAGAGAATGGGGTCTTAGTGAGAGAGAGAGAATGGGGATGAGTGAGAGAGAGAGAGAATGGGGATGTGTGTGTGAGAGAGAGAGAGTGAATGAGGATGTGTGTGTGTGTGAGAGAAAGAACGGGGATGTGTGTCTGTGAGAGAGAGAGAGAGAGAATGGGGATGTGTGAGTGTGAGAGAGAGAGAGTGAATGGAGATGTGTGTGTGAGAGAGACAGAGAGAGAGAGAATGGGGAAGTGTGTATGACAGAGAGAGAGAGAGAATGGGGACGTGTGTGTGGGAGAGAGAGAAAGGGGATGTGTGGGAGAGAGAGAGAGAGAGAGAATGGGGGTGTGTGTGTGAGAGAGAGAATGGCGATGTGTGTGCATGAGAGAGAGAGAGTGAATGGAGATGTGTGTGCGAGAGAGAGAGCGAGAATGAGAGAGAAAATGCGGACGTGTGTGTGTGCGCGAGAGAGAGAATGGGGATGTGTGTGTCAGAGAGAATGGGAATGTGTGTGTTAGAGAGAGAGAGAATGACAATGTGGAAGAGAGAGGGAGAAGGGGAATGTGTGAGAGAGAGAGAATGGGAATGAGTGAGGGAGAGAGAATGGGAATGAGTGAGGGAGAGAGAATGGGAATGTGTGAGGGAGAAAGAGAGAGAATGGGGAAGTGTGTGTGTGTGAGAGAGAGAATGAGGAGGTGTGTGGGAGAGAGAGAAAGAATGGGAATGTGTGCCTGTGAGAGAGAGAGAGAGAGAGAGAATGGGGATGTGTGAGTGTGAGAGAGAGAGTGAATGGAGATGTGTGTGTGAGACAGACAGAGAGAGAGAGAATGGGGAAGTGTGTGTGCAAGAGGGTGAATGGGGACGTGTGTGTTAGAGAGAGAGAGAATGGGGGTGTGTGTGTGGGAGAGAGAGACAGGGGATGTGTGGGATAGAGAGAAAGGGGATGTGTGTGTGAGAGAGAGGATGGGGATGTGTATGTGAGAGAGCGAGTGAATGGGGAAGTGTGTGAGAGAGAGTGAGAATGGGGATGTGTGTGTGTGAGAGAGAGTGAATGGGGATGTGTGTGTGAGAGAGAGGGAGATAGGGGATATGTGTGTGTTAAGAGAGAAAATGGGGATGTGTGAGAGAGAGAGGGAGAAAGGGGATATGTGTGTGTGAGAGAGAGAAAATGGGGATGTGTGTGTGTGAGAGAGAGAGAGAGAATGGGGATGTGTGTGTGAGAGAGAGAATGGCGATGTGTGTGTGAGAGAGAGAGAGAGAGAGAATGGGAGTGTGTGTGGGAGAGAGAGAAAGGGGATGAGTGTGTGTGTGAGAGAGAATACGGAAGTACGTGTGAGAGAGAGAATGGGGAAGTGTGTGTGAGAGAGAGAGAATGGGGAGGTGTGTGTGAGAGAGAGAAAATGGGAATGTGTGCATGTGAGAGAATGGGAATGTGTGAAAGAGAGAGAATGGGGAAGTGTGTGTGACAGAGAGAGAGAGAGAATGCAGATGTGTGTGTGTGAGGGAGAGAGAATGGGGATGTGTGTGAGAGAGAGAGTGAATGGGAATGTGTCTGTGTGTGAGAGAGTGAGAATGGGGATGTGTGTGTGAGAGAGAGAGAGAATGGGGATGTGTGTGTGAGAGAGAGAGAGAGAGAATTGGGATGTGTGTGTGAGAGAGAGAATGGGAATGAGTGAGGGAGAGAAAATGGGAATGTGTGAGGGAGAGAGAGAATGGGAATGTGTCTGTGTGTGTGAGAGACTGAGAATGGGGATGTGTCTGTGTCAGAGAGAATGGGAATGTGGTAGAGAGAGAGAGAGGAGGGGAATGTGTGAGAGAGAGAGAATAGGGATGTAAGTGTGTGTGAGAGAGAGAATGGGGATGCGTGTATGAGAGAGAAACTGGGGATGTGTGTATGAGAGAGAAACTGGGGATGTGTGTGTGTGTGAGAGAGGGAGAGAATGGGTATTTGTGCATGTGAGAGAGAGAGAGAGAATGGGTTGTGTGTGACAGAGAGGATGGGGATGTGTGAGGTGAGAGAGAGAGAGAAGGGGGATGTGTGTGTTAGAGAGAGAGAATGGGGATGTGTGTGTTTGTGAGACAGAGAATGGGGATGTGTGTGAGTGAGAGAGTGAATGGGAATGTGTCTGTGTGTGAGAGAGAGTGAGAATGGGGATGTGTGTGTGAGAGAGAGAAAGTATGGGAATGAGTGAGGGAGAGAAAATGGGAATGTGTGAGGGAGAGAGAGAATGGGGAAGTGTGTGTGAGAGAGAGAATGGGAATGTCTGTGTTAGAGAGAGAGAGAGGTTGGCAATGTGGAAGAGAGAGAGAGAGAGAAGGGAATGTGTGAGAGAGAGAGAATGGGGATGTGAGTGTGTGTGAGAGAGAGAATGGGGATGAGTGTGTTAGAGAGAGAATGGGGATGTGTGAGTGTGTGAGTCAGAGAATGGGGATGTGTGTGAGTGAGAGAGTGAATGGGAATGTGTCTGTGTGTGAGAGAGAGTGAGAATGGGGATGTGTGTGTGAGAGAGAGAGAATTGGGATGTGTGTGTGAGAGAGAGAAAGTATGGGAATGAGTGAGGGAGAGAAAATGGGAATGTGTGAGGGAGAGAGAGAATGGGGAAGTGTGTGTGAGAGAGAGAATGGGAATGTCTGTGTTAGAGAGAGAGAGAGGTTGGCATTGTGGAAGAGAGAGAGAGAGAAGGGAATGTGTGAGAGAGAGAGAATGGGGATGTGAGTGTGTGTGAGAGAGAGAATGGGGATGAGTGTGTTAGAGAGAGAATGGGGATGTGTGTGTGAGAGAGAGAGAGTGAATGAGGATGTGTGTGTGTGTGAGAGAGAGAATGGGGATATGTGTGTGTGAGAGAGAGAGAGAATAGGGATGTGTGTGTGAGAGAGAGAGTGAATGGGGATGTGTGTGTGAGAGAGAATGGGGACGTGTGTGTGAAAGAAAGAGAGAAAAAATGGGGATGTGTGTGTGCGAGAGAGGGAGAAAGGGGATATGTGTGTGTGAGAAAGAGAGAGAGAATGGGGATGTGTGAGTGTGAGAGAGAGAGAGAATGGGGATGTGTGTGTGAGAGAGAGAATAGCGATGTGTGTGAGAGAGAGAGAGAGAGAGAGAGAGAATAGCGATGTGTGTGTGTGTGTGTGAGAGAGAGAGAGAATGGGGACGTGTGTGTGTGTGAGAGAGAGAGAGAATGGGAA
This sequence comes from Chiloscyllium plagiosum, assembly GCF_037043375.1. Taxonomy (NCBI): domain Eukaryota; kingdom Metazoa; phylum Chordata; class Chondrichthyes; order Orectolobiformes; family Hemiscylliidae; genus Chiloscyllium; species Chiloscyllium plagiosum. The sequence goes on from NW_028270176.1 coordinate 11,968,911, forward strand.
CGTGTGTGTGTGAGAGAGAGATAGAATGGGGATGTGTGTGTGAGAGAGAGAATGGCGATGTATGCGTGTGAGAGAGAGAGAGAGAATGGGAATGTGTGTGTGAGAGAGAGCGAGAGAATGGGGACATGTGTGTGAGAGAGAGATAGAATGGGGATGTGTGTGTGAGAGAGAGAATAGCGATGTATGCGTGTGAGAGAGAGAGAGAGAATGGGAATGTGTGTGTGAGAGAGAGCGAGAGAATGGGGACATGTGTGTGAGAGAGAGATAGAATGGATATGTGTGTGTGAGAGACAGAGAGAAAATGGGGACGTGTGTGTGTGAGAGAGAGAGAGAGAGAGAGAATGGGGACGTGTGTGTGTGTGAGAGAGAGAATGGCGTTGTGTGTGCGTGAGAGAGAGAGAGAGAATGGGAATGTGTGAGGGAGAGAGAATGGGAATGTGTGACGGAGAGAGAATGGGGTGTGTGAGGGAGAGAGAGAGAGAATGGGGATGTGAGTATGAGAGAGAGAATGGGGATGTGTGAGAGAGAGAGAGAGAATGGGCGTGTGGGAGGGAGACAGAGAGAGAGAGTGAAAGGGGATGTGTGTGCGAGAGAGAGAGAGAGAGCGAGAGCGAGAGAGAATGCGGAAGTCTGTGTGTGCGCGAGAGAGAGAATGGGGATGTGTGTGTGTCAGAGAGAATGGGAATGTGTGTTAGAGAGAGAATGACAATGTGGAAGAGAGAGGGAGAAGGGGAATGTGTGAGAGAGAGAGAATGGGAATGAGTGAGGGAGAGAGAATGGGAATGAGTGAGGGAGAGAGAATGGGAATGTGTGAGGGAGAGAGAGAGAGAATGGGGAAGTGTGTGTGTGTGAGAGAGAGAATGAGGAGGTGTGTGGGAGAGAGAGAAAGAATGGGAATGTGTGCCTGTGAGAGAGAGAGTGAATGGAGATGTGTGTGTGAGACAGACAGAGAGAGAGAGAATGGGGAAGTGTGTGTGCAAGAGGGTGAATGGGGACGTGTGTGTTAGAGAGAGAGAGAATGGGGGTGTGTGTGTGGGAGAGAGAGACAGGGGATGTGTGGGATAGAGAGAAAGGGGATGTGTGTGTGAGAGAGAGGATGGGGATGTGTATGTGAGAGAGAGAGTGAATGGGGAAGTGTGTGAGAGAGAGTGAGAATGGGGATGCGTGTATGAGAGAGAAACTGGGGATGTGTGTATGAGAGAGAAACTGGGGATGTGTGTGTGTGTGAGAGAGGGAGAGAATGGGTATTTGTGCATGTGAGAGAGAGAGAGAGAATGGGTTGTGTGTGACAGAGAGGATGGGGATGTGTGAGGTGAGAGAGAGAGAGAAGGGGGATGTGTGTGTTAGAGAGAGAGAATGGGGATGTGTGTGTTTGTGAGACAGAGAATGGGGATGTGTGTGAGTGAGAGAGTGAATGGGAATGTGTCTGTGTGTGAGAGAGAGTGAGAATGGGGATGTGTGTGTGAGAGAGAGAAAGTATGGGAATGAGTGAGGGAGAGAAAATGGGAATGTGTGAGGGAGAGAGAGAATGGGGAAGTGTGTGTGAGAGAGAGAATGGGAATGTCTGTGTTAGAGAGAGAGAGAGGTTGGCAATGTGGAAGAGAGAGAGAGAGAGAAGGGAATGTGTGAGAGAGAGAGAATGGGGATGTGAGTGTGTGTGAGAGAGAGAATGGGGATGAGTGTGTTAGAGAGAGAATGGGGATGTGTGAGTGTGTGAGTCAGAGAATGGGGATGTGTGTGAGTGAGAGAGTGAATGGGAATGTGTCTGTGTGTGAGAGAGAGTGAGAATGGGGATGTGTGTGTGAGAGAGAGAGAATTGGGATGTGTGTGTGAGAGAGAGAAAGTATGGGAATGAGTGAGGGAGAGAAAATGGGAATGTGTGAGGGAGAGAGAGAATGGGGAAGTGTGTGTGAGAGAGAGAATGGGAATGTCTGTGTTAGAGAGAGAGAGAGGTTGGCATTGTGGAAGAGAGAGAGAGAGAAGGGAATGTGTGAGAGAGAGAGAATGGGGATGTGAGTGTGTGTGAGAGAGAGAATGGGGATGAGTGTGTTAGAGAGAGAATGGGGATGTGTGTGTGAGAGAGAGAGAGTGAATGAGGATGTGTGTGTGTGTGAGAGAGAGAATGGGGATATGTGTGTGTGAGAGAGAGAGAGAATAGGGATGTGTGTGTGAGAGAGAGAGTGAATGGGGATGTGTGTGTGAGAGAGAATGGGGACGTGTGTGTGAAAGAAAGAGAGAAAAAATGGGGATGTGTGTGTGCGAGAGAGGGAGAAAGGGGATATGTGTGTGTGAGAAAGAGAGAGAGAATGGGGATGTGTGAGTGTGAGAGAGAGAGAGAATGGGGATGTGTGTGTGAGAGAGAGAATAGCGATGTGTGTGAGAGAGAGAGAGAGAGAGAGAGAGAGAATAGCGATGTGTGTGTGTGTGTGTGAGAGAGAGAGAGAATGGGGACGTGTGTGTGTGTGAGAGAGAGAGAGAATGGGAACGTGTGTGTGTGAGAGAGAGATAGAATGGGGATGTGTGTGTGAGAGAGAGAATGGCGATGTATGCGTGTGAGAGAGAGAGAGAGAATGGGAATGTGTGTGTGAGAGAGAGCGAGAGAATGGGGACATGTGTGTGAGAGAGAGATAGAATGGGGATGTGTGTGTGAGAGAGAGAATAGCGATGTATGCGTGTGAGAGAGAGAGAGAGAATGGGAATGTGTGTGTGAGAGAGAGCGAGAGAATGGGGACATGTGTGTGAGAGAGAGATAGAATGGATATGTGTGTGTGAGAGACAGAGAGAAAATGGGGACGTGTGTGTGTGAGAGAGAGAGAGAGAGAGAGAATGGGGACGTGTGTGTGTGTGAGAGAGAGAATGGCGTTGTGTGTGCGTGAGAGAGAGAGAGAGAATGGGAATGTGTGAGGGAGAGAGAATGGGAATGTGTGACGGAGAGAGAATGGGGTGTGTGAGGGAGAGAGAGAGAGAATGGGGATGTGAGTATGAGAGAGAGAATGGGGATGTGTGAGAGAGAGAGAGAGAATGGGCATGTGGGAGGGAGACAGAGAGAGAATGGCTAGTTGTGTGTGCGTGAGAGAGAGAGAGTGAAAGGGGATGTGTGTGCGAGAGAGAGAGAGAGCGAGAGCGAGAGAGAATGCGGAAGTGTGTGTGTGCGCGAGAGAGAGAATGGGGATGTGTGTGTGTCAGAGAGAATGGGAATGTGTGTTAGAGAGAGAATGACAATGTGGAAGAGAGAGGGAGAAGGGGAATGTGTGAGAGAGAGAATGGGAATGAGTGAGGGAGAGAGAATGGGAATGAGTGAGGGAGAGAGAATGGGAATGTGTGAGGGAGAGAGAGAGAGAATGGGGAAGTGTGTGTGTGTGAGAGAGAGAATGAGGAGGTGTGTGGGAGAGAGAGAAAGAATGGGAATGTGTGCCTGTGAGAGAGAGAGTGAATGGAGATGTGTGTGTGAGACAGACAGAGAGAGAGAGAATGGGGAAGTGTGTGTGTGGAAGAGGGTGAATGGGGACGTGTGTGTTAGAGAGAGAGAGAATGGGGGTGTGTGTGTGGGAGAGAGAGACAGGGGATGTGTGGGATAGAGAGAAAGGGGATGTGTGTGTGAGAGAGAGGATGGGGATGTGTATGTGAGAGAGAGAGTGAATGGGGAAGTGTGTGAGAGAGAGTGAGAATGGGGATGTGTGTGTGTGAGAGAGAGTGAATGGGGATGTGTGTGTGAGAGAGAGGGAGATAGGGGATATGTGTGTGTTAAGAGAGAAAATGGGGATGTGTGAGAGAGAGAGGGAGAAAGGGGATATGTGTGTGTGAGAGAGAGAAAATGGGGATGTGTGTGTGTGAGAGGGAGAGAGAGAATGGGGATGTGTGTGTGAGAGAGAGAATGGCGATGTGTGTGTGAGAGAGAGAGAGAGAATGGGATTGTGTGTGGGAGAGAGAGAAAGGGGATGAGTGTTTGTGTGAGAGAGAATACGGAAGTACGTGTGAGAGAGAGAATGGGGAAGTGTGTGTGAGAGAGAGAGAATGGGGAGGTGTGTGTGAGAGAGAGAAAATGGGAATGTGTGCGTGTGAGAGAATGGGAATGTGTGAAAGAGAGAGAATGGGGAAGTGTGTGTGACAGAGAGAGAGAGAGAATGCAGATGTGTGTGTGTGAGGGAGAGAGAATGGGGATGTGTGTGAGTGAGAGAGTGAATGGGAATGTGTCTGTGTGTGAGAGAGTGAGAATGGGGATGTGTGTGTGAGAGAGAGAGAGAATGGGGATGTGTGTGTGAGAGAGAGAGAGAGAATTGGGATGTGTGTGTGAGAGAGAGAATGGGAATGAGTGAGGGAGAGAAAATGGGAATGTGTGAGGGAGAGAGAGAATGGGAATGTGTCTGTGTGTGTGAGAGACTGAGAATGGGGATGTGTCTGTGTTAGAGAGAATGGGAATGTGGTAGAGAGAGAGAGAGAAGGGGAATGTGTGAGAGAGAGAGAATGGGGATGTAAGTGTGTGTGAGAGAGAGAATGGGGATGCGTGTATGAGAGAGAAACTGGGGATGTGTGTGTGTGTGAGAGAGGGAGAGAATGGGTATTTGTGCATGTGAGAGAGAGAGAGAGAATGGGGTGTGTGTGACAGAGAGGATGGGGATGTGTGAGGTGAGAGAGAGAGAGAGAATGGGGAGGTGTGTGTTAGAGAGAGAGAATGGGGATGTGTGTGTTTGTGAGACAGAGAATGGGGATGTGTGTGAGTGAGAGAGTGAATGGGAATGTGTCTGTGTGTGAGAGAGAGTGAGAATGGGGATGTGTGTGTGAGAGAGAGAGAATTGGGATGTGTGTGTGAGAGAGAGAAAGTATGGGAATGAGTGAGGGAGAGAAAATGGGAATGTGTGAGGGAGAGAGAGAATGGGGAAGTGTGTGTGAGAGAGAGAATGGGAATGTCTGTGTTAGAGAGAGAGAGAGGTTGGCAATGTGGAAGAGAGAGAGAGAGAAGGGAATGTGTGAGAGAGAGAGAATGGGGATGTGAGTGTGTGTGAGAGAGAGAATGGGAATGAGTGTGAGTGAGAGAGTGAATGGGAATGTGTCTGTGTGTGAGAGAGAGTGAGAATGGGGATGTGTGTGTGAGAGAGAGAAAGTATGGGAATGAGTGAGGGAGAGAAAATGGGAATGTGTGAGGGAGAGAGAGAATGGGGAAGTGTGTGTGAGAGAGAGAATGGCGATGTGTGTGCATGAGAGAGAGAGAGTGAATGGAGATGTGTGTGTCAGAGAGAATGGGAATGTGTGTGTTAGAGAGAGAGAGAATGACAATGTGGAAGAGAGAGGGAGAAGGGGAATGTGTGAGAAAGAGAGAATGGGAATGAGTGAGGGAGAGAGAATGGGAATGAGTGAGGGATAGAGAATGGGAATGTGTGAGGGAGAAAGAGAGAGAATGGGGAAGTGTGTGTGTGTGAGAGAGAGAATGAGGTGGTGTGTGGGAGAGAGAGAAAGAATGGGAATGTGTGCCTGTGAGAGAGAGAGAGAGAGAGAGAGAATGGGGATGTGTGAGTGTGAGAGAGAGAGTGAATGGAGATGTGTGTGTGAGACAGACAGAGAGAGAGAGAATGGGGAAGTGTGTGTGCAAGAGGGTGAATGGGGACGTGTGTGTTAGAGAGAGAGAGAATGGGGGTGTGTGTGTGGGAGAGAGAGACAGGGGATGTGTGGGATAGAGAGAAAGGGGATGTGTGTGTGAGAGAGAGGATGGGGATGTGTATGTGAGAGAGAGAGTGAATGGGGAAGTGTGTGAGAGAGAGTGAGAATGGGGATGTGTGTGTGTGAGAGAGAGTGAATGGGGATGTGTGTGTGAGAGAGAGGGAGATAGGGGATATGTGTGTGTTAAGAGAGAAAATGGGGATGTGTGAGAGAGAGGGGGAGAAAGGGGATATGTGTGTGTGAGAGAGAGAAAATGGGGATGTGTGTGTGTGAGAGAGAGAGAGAATGGGGATGTGTGTGTGAGAGAGAGAATGGCGATGTGTGTGTGAGAGAGAGAGAGAGAATGGGAGTGTGTGTGGGAGAGAGAGAAAGGGGATGAGTGTGTGTGAGAGAGAATACGGAAGTACGTGTGAGAGAGAGAATGGGGAAGTGTGTGTGAGGGAGAGAGAATGGGGAGGTGTGTGTGAGAGAGAGAAAATGGGAATGTGTGCGTGTGAGAGAATGGGAATGTGTGAAAGAGAGAGAATGGGGAAGTGTGTGTGACAGAGAGAGAGAGAGAATGCAGATGTGTGTGTGTGAGGGAGAGAGAATGGGGATGTGTGTGAGTGAGAGAGTGAATGGGAATGTGTCTGTGTGTGAGAGAGTGAGAATGGGGATGTGTGTGTGAGAGAGAGAGAGAATGGGGATGCGTGTTTGTGAGAGAGAGAGAGAGAGAATTGGGATGTGTGTGTGAGAGAGAGAGAATAGGGATGTGTGTGTGAGAGAGAGAGTGAATGGGGATGTGTGTGTGAGAGAGAATGGGGACGTGTGTGTGAAAGAAAGAGAGAAAAAATGGGGATGTGTGTGTGCGAGAGAGGGAGAAAGGGGATATGTGTGTGTGAGAAAGAGAGAGAGAATGGGGATGTGTGAGTGTGAGAGAGAGAGAGAATGGGGATGTGTGTGTGAGAGAGAGAATAGCGATGTGTGTGAGAGAGAGAGAGAGAATAGCGATGTGTGTGTGTGAGAGAGAGAGAGAATGGGGACGTGTGTGTGTGAGAGAGAGAGAGAATGGGAACGTGTGTGTGTGAGAGAGAGATAGAATGGCGATGTGTGTGTGAGAGAGAGAATGGCGATGTATGCGTGTGAGAGAGAGAGAGAGAATGGGAATGTGTGTGTGAGAGAGAGCGAGAGAATGGGGACATGTGTGTGAGAGAGAGATAGAATGGGGATGTGTGTGTGAGAGAGAGAATAGCGATGTATGCGTGTGAGAGAGAGAGAGAGAATGGGAATGTGTGTGTGAGAGAGAGCGAGAGAATGGGGACATGTGTGTGAGAGAGAGATAGAATGGATATGTGTGTGTGAGAGACAGAGAGAAAATGGGGACGTGTGTGTGAGAGAGAGAGAGAGAGAGAGAATGGGAATGTGTGAGGGAGAGAGAATGGGAATGTGTGACGGAGAGAGAATGGGGTGTGTGAGGGAGAGAGAGAGAGAATGGGGATGTGAGTATGAGAGAGAGAATGGGGATGTGTGAGAGAGAGAGAGAGAATGGGCGTGTGGGAGGGAGACAGAGAGAGAGTGAAAGGGGATGTGTGTGCGAGAGAGAGAGAGAGAGCGAGAGCGAGAGAGAATGCGGAAGTGTGTGTGTGCGCGAGAGAGAGAATGGGGATGTGTGTGTGTCAGAGAGAATGGGAATGTGTGTTAGAGAGAGAATGACAATGTGGAAGAGAGAGGGAGAAGGGGAATGTGTGAGAGAGAGAGAATGGGAATGAGTGAGGGAGAGAGAATGGGAATGAGTGAGGGAGAGAGAATGGGAATGTGTGAGGGAGAGAGAGAGAGAATGGGGAAGTGTGTGTGTGTGAGAGAGAGAATGAGGAGGTGTGTGGGAGAGAGAGAAAGAATGGGAATGTGTGCCTGTGAGAGAGAGAGTGAATGGAGATGTGTGTGTGAGACAGACAGAGAGAGAGAGAATGGGGAAGTGTGTGTGCAAGAGGGTGAATGGGGACGTGTGTGTTAGAGAGAGAGAGAATGGGGGTGTGTGTGTGGGAGAGAGAGACAGGGGATGTGTGGGATAGAGAGAAAGGGGATGTGTGTGTGAGAGAGAGGATGGGGATGTGTATGTGAGAGAGAGAGTGAATGGGGAAGTGTGTGAGAGAGAGTGAGAATGGGGATGTGTGTGTGTGAGAGAGAGTGAATGGGGATGTGTGTGTGAGAGAGAGGGAGATAGGGGATATGTGTGTGTTAAGAGAGAAAATGGGGATGTGTGAGAGAGAGAGGGAGAAAGGGGATATGTGTGTGTGAGAGAGAGAAAATGGGGATGTGTGTGTGTGAGAGAGAGAGAGAGAATGGGGATGTGTGTGTGAGAGAGAGAATGGCGATGTGTGTGTGAGAGAGAGAGAATGGGAGTGTGTGTGGGAGAGAGAGAAAGGGGATGAGTGTTTGTGTGAGAGAGAATACGGAAGTACGTGTGAGAGAGAGAATGGGGAAGTGTGTGTGAGAGAGAGAGAATGGGGAGGTGTGTGTGAGAGAGAAAATGGGAATGTGTGCGTGTGAGAGAATGGGAATGTGTGAAAGAGAGAGAATGGGGAAGTGTGTGTGACAGAGAGAGAGAGAATGCAGATGTGTGTGTGTGAGGGAGAGAGAATGGGGATGTGTGTGAGTGAGAGAGTGAATGGGAATGTGTCTGTGTGTGAGAGAGTGAGAATGGGGATGTGTGTGTGAGAGAGAGAGAGAATGGGGATGTGTGTGTGAGAGAGAGAGAGAGAATTGGGATGTGTGTGTGAGAGAGAGAATGGGAATGAGTGAGGGAGAGAAAATGGGAATGTGTGAGGGAGAGAGAGAATGGGAATGTGTCTGTGTGTGAGAGAGTGAGAATGGGGATGTGTCTGTGTTAGAGAGAATGGGAATGTGGTAGAGAGAGAGAGAGAGAAGGGGAATGTGTGAGAGAGAGAGAATGGGGATGTAAGTGTGTGTGAGAGAGAGAATGGGGATGCGTGTATGAGAGAAAAACTGGGGATGTGTGTGTGTGTGAGAGAGGGAGAGAATGGGTATTTGTGCATGTGAGAGAGAGAGAGAGAATGGGGTGTGTGTGACAGAGAGGATGGGGATGTGTGAGGTGAGAGAGAGAGAGAGAATGGGGATGTGTGTGTTAGAGAGAGAGAATGGGGATGTGTGTGTTTGTGAGACAGAGAATGGGGATGTGTGTGAGTGAGAGAGTGAATGGGAATGTGTCTGTGTGTGAGAGAGAGTGAGAATGGGGATGTGTGTGTGAGAGAGAGAGAATTGGGATGTGTGTGTGAGAGAGAGAAAGTATGGGAATGAGTGAGGGAGAGAAAATGGGAATGTGTGAGGGAGAGAGAGAATGGGGAATGTGTGTGTGAGAGAGAGAATGGGAATGTCTGTGTTAGAGAGAGAGAGAGGTTGGCAATGTGGAAGAGAGAGAGAGAGAAGGGGAATGTGTGAGAGAGAGAGAATGGGGATGTGAGTGTGTGTGAGAGAGAGAATGGGGATGTGTGTGTGAGAGAGAGAATGGGGATGTGTGTGTGTGAGAGAGGGAGCGAATGGGTATTTGTGCGTGAGAGAGAGAGAGAGAGAGAATGTGTGTGTGTGTGAGAGAGAGGATGGGGATGTGTGTGTGTGAGAGAGAGAATGGGGATGTGTGTGTGTGTGAGAGAGAGAATGGCGATGTGTGTGAGTGAGAGAGTGAATGGGAATGTGTCTGTGTGTGTGGGAGAGAGAATGGCGATGCGTGTCTGTGAGAGAGAGAGAGAGAATTGGGATGTGTGTGTGAGAGAGAGAGAGAGAGAATGGGGATGTGTGAGTGTGAGAGAGAGAGAATGGGGATGTGTGTGTGAGAGAGAGAGAGAGAATGGGGATGTGTGTGTGTACAGAGAGAGTGAGAGATTGGGGACGTGTGTGAGGGAGAGAGAGAATGGGGATGTGTGTGTGAGAGAGAGAGAGAATGGGGAGATGTGTGGGAGAGAGAGAGAGAATGGGAATGTGAGAGAGAGAGACAGAGAATGGGAAAGTGTGTGTGAGAGAGAGAGAATGGGGATGTGTGTGAGAGAGAGAGAGAGAATGGGGATGTGTGTATGAGAGAGAGAGAATGGGGTCTGAGCGAGAGAGAGAGAGAGAGAGAGAATGGGGATGTGTGTGTGAGAGAGAGAGAATGGGGAAGTCTGAATGAGAGAGGGGATGGGGATGTGTATGTGAGAGAGAAGAGGGAATGGGGAAGTGTGTGTGTGTGAGAGAGAGAGAATGGGGAAGTGTGTGTGTGACAGAGAGAGAGAGAGTGAATTGGGATGTGTGTGAGAGAGAGAGAATGGGGACGTGTGTGTGAGAGAGAGAGAGAGAAAATGGGGATGTGTGTGTGTGAGAGAGAGGGAGAAAGGGGCTATGTGTGTGCGAGAGAGAGAAAGTGGGGATGTGTGTGTGAGAGAGAGAGAGAGGGAGTGGGGACATGTGTGTGAGAGAGAGTGAACGGGGATGTGTGTGTGAGAGAGAGAGAGAGAGAATGGGGACGTGTGTGTGTGACAGAGAGAGAGAGAGTGAATTGGGATGTGTGTGAGAGAGAGAGAATGGGGACATGTGTGTGAGAGAGAGAGAGTAAATGGGGATGTGAGTGTGAGAGAGAGGGAGAAAGGGGATATGCGTGTGAGAGAGAGAGAAAATGGGCATGTGTGTGTGAGAGAGAGAGAGGGAGTGGGGATATGTGTGTGAGAGAGAGTGAACGGGGATGTGTGTGTGTGAGAGAGAGAGAGAATGGGGACGTGTGTGTGTGAGAGAGAGAGAGAAAATGGGGATGTGTGTGTGAGAGAGAGGGAGAAAGGGGATATGCGTGTGAGAGAGAGAGAAAATGGGGATGTGTGTGAGAGTGAGTGAATGGGGACGTGTGTGTGAGAGAGAGAGAGAATGGGGACGTGTGTGTATGTGTCTGTGTGTCATAGAGAATGGGAATGTGTGTGTGTGTGTGTGTGAGAGAGAGAGAGAATGGGGAAACGTGTGTGTAAGAGAGAGGGAGAGAATGGGTATTTGTGCGTGAGAGTGAGAGAGAATGGGTGTGTGTGTGTGAGAGAGAGAGAGAGAGAATGGGGTTGTGTGTGTGTGAGAGAGAGAGAATGGGAATGTGTGTGTGTAAGAGAGAGGGAGAGAATGAGTATTTGTGCGTGAGAGAGAGAGAGAGAATGGGTGTGTGTGTGTGAGAGAGAGAGAGAGAGAATGGGGATGTGTGTGTGTGAGAGAGAGAGAGGGAGAGAATGGATATTTGTACATGAGAGAGAGAGAATAGGGGGGTGTGTATGAGAGAGAGAATTGGGATGTGTGTGTGTGAGAGAGAGAGGATGGGGATGTGTGTTTGTGAGAGAAAGGGAGAATGGGAATGTGTGTGTGAGAGAGAGAAAGAGAAAATGGGGATGTATGTGAGAGAGAGAGAGAAAATGGGGATGTGTGTGCGTGAGAGAGAGAGAGAGAGGGTGAAGGGGATATGTGTGTGAGAGAGAGCGAGTGGGGAATGTGTGTGTGAGAGAGTGGATGGGGACGTGTGTGTGAGAGAGAGAATGGGGACGTGTGTGTGAGAGAGAGAGAGAGAGAATGGGGACGTGTGTGTGAGAGAGAGAGAATGGGGACGTGTGTGTGTGTATGTGTCTGTGTGTCATAGAGAATGGGAATGTGTGTGTGTGTGTGTGAGAGAGAGAGAGAGATACAGAGAGAGAGAGAGAGAATGGGGATATGTGTGTGTAAGAGAGAGGGAGAGAATGGGTATTTGTGCGTGAGAGAGAGAGGATGGGGATGTGTGTGTGAGAGAGAGAGGATGGGGATGTGTGTTTGTGAGAGAAAGGGAGAATGGGAATGTGTGTGTGAGAGAGAGAAAGAGAAAATGGGGATGTGTGTGTGAGAGAGAGAGAGGGTGAAGGGGATATGTGTGTGAGAGAGAGCGAATGGGGAATGTGTGTGTGAGAGAGTGGATGGGAATGTGTGTGTGAGAGAGAATGGGAATGTGTGTGTGAGAGAGAGAATGGGGATATGTGTGTGAGAGAGAGAGAGAGAGAGAGAATGGGAATGTGTGAGACAGAGAGAGAGAATGGGGATGTGTCTGTGTGTGAGAGAGGGAGAGAGAATGGGTATTTTTGTGTGAGAGAGAGAGAGAGAATGGGGATGTGTGTGTGTGAGAGAAAGAATGGGGATGTGTGTGTGTCAGACAGAATGGGGATGTGTGTGTTAGAGAGAAAATGGCAGTGTGGAAGAGAGAGAGAGAGAAGGGATTGTGCGAGGGAAAGAGAATTGGGATGTGTGTGAGAGAGAGAGAATGGGGTCTGAGAGAGAGAGAGAAAGAATGGGGACGTGTGTGAGAGAGAGAATGGGGATGTGTGTGTGAGACAGGATGGGGATGCGTGTGTGTGAGAGAGTGAATGGGGACGTGTGTGTGTGAGAAAGAGTGAATGGGGATGTGTGTGTGTGTGAGAGAGAGAATGGGGATGTGTGTGTGTGTAAGAGAGTGAATGGGGATGTGTGTGTGAGAGAGAGAGAATGGGGATGTGTGTGTTTGTGAGAGAGAAAATGGGGATGTGTGTTTGTGAGAGTGAGCGAGGATGGGGATGTGTGTGTGTGAGAGAGACAGAGAATGGGCGTGTGTGTGTGTGAGAGAGACAGAGAATGGGCGTGTGTGTGTGTGAGAGAGAGAGAGAATGGGGATGTGTGAGGGAGAGAGAGAATGGGAATGTCAGTGTGTGTGAGAGAGGGAGAGAATGGGTATTTGTGCGTGAGAGAGAGAATGGGGGTGTGTGAAAGAGAGAGAGAGAATGGGGATGTGTGTCTGTGAGAGAGAGAATAGGGATGTGTGTGTGTGTGAGATAGAGTGAGGATGGGGATGTGTGTGTGTGAGAGACAGAGAATGGGGATGTGTGAGTGAGAGAGGGAATGGGGATGTGTGTGTGAGAGAGAGAAAATGGGGATGTGTGTTTGGGAGAGAGAGAGAATGGGGACGTGTGCAGGAGAGAGAGAGAGAGAGAATGGGAATGATTGAGGGAGAGAGAATGGGGATGTATGAGAGAGAGAATGGGGATGTGTGTGTGTCTGAGAGAGAGAGAGAGAGGAAGAGAATGGGTATTTGTATGTGAGAGAGAGAGAATGGGGGGGTGTGTATGAGAGAGAGAATTGGGATGTGTGTGTGAGAGAGAGAGGATGGGGATGTGTGTTTGTGAGAGAAAGGGAGAATGGGTGTGTGTGTGTGAGAGAGAGAGAGAAAGAGAAAATGGGGACATGTGTGAGAGAGAGAAAGAGAAAATGGGGATGTGTGTGTGTGAGAGAGAGAGGGTGAAGGGGATATGTGTGTGAGAGAGAGCGAGAGAGAATGGGGATATGTGTGTGTGTGAGAGAGAGAGAAAATGGGAATGTGTGAGACAGAGAGTGAGAATGGGGATGTGTGTGTGTGAGAGAGAATGGGGATGTGTAGGTGTGTGAGAGAGGGAGAGAGAATGGGTATTTTTGTGTGAGAGAGAGAGAGAATGGGGATGTGTGTGTGTGAGAGAAAGAATGGGGATGTGTGTGTGTCAGACAGAATGGGAATGTGTGTGTTAGAGAGAAAATGGCAGTGTGGAAGAGAGAGAGAGAGAAGGGGAATGTGCGAGGGAGAGAGAATGGGGCGTGTGTGTGTGAGAGAGAGAATTGGGATGTGTGTGACAGAGAGAGAATGGGGTCTGAGAGAGAGAGAGAGAGAAAGAATGGGGATTTGTGTGTGAGAGAGAGAGAGAGAGAATGGGGATGTGTGTGAGTGAGTGAGAGAGAGAATGGGGATGTGTGTGAGAGAGAGAGAGAGAATGGGGATGTGTATGTGAGAGAGTGAATGGGGACGTGTGTGTGTGAGAGAGAGTGAATGGGGATGTGTGTGAGAGAGAGAGAGAATGAACGGGGATGTGTGTGTGAGAGAGAGAGAGTGAACGGGGATGTGTGTGTGTGTGAAAGAGAGAATAGGGATGTGTGTGTGTGTGAGAGAGAGAGAATGGGGATGTGTGTGAGTGAGAGAGAGAATGGGGATGTGTGTGAGAGAGAGAGAGAGAATGGGGATGTGTGTGAGAGAGAGAGAGTATGGAGATGTGTGAGGGAGAGTGGAGTTGTGTGTTTGAGAGAATGGGTACGTGTGTGTAAGAGAGGGAATCAGGGTGTGTGTGTCTGTGTCTGTTTGTGTGTGCGTGTGCCTGTTTGCATGTGTGTGATCACCAGTGTGTGAGAGACTCTGTGTATGTCTGTACCTGCCTCTGTCTGTCTGTGTGCCTGTTTGCGTGTCTGTGTGTGCCTGTATCTCTGTGTGTCTCTGTTTGTCTGTGTGCCTGTCTGTGTGTCTATGTGTGCATGTGTGTCTGTGTCTGCCTGTGTGTGTGTCTGTTTGTCTGCGCTCCTGTGTATGTGCGGGTGTGTCTGTGTGTGTTGTGTCTGTGTGTGTTGCCTCTGTGCCAGTGTCTGTGTCTGTGTCTCTGTGTGTGTCTGTTTGTCTGTGTGCGTGTGAGACTCTGTGCGTGTCTGTGTGTGTGTGAGACTCTGTGCGTGTCTGTGCATCTGTGTGTCTGTTTGTATGCCTGTGTGTGCATGGGTATCTGTGTCTGTTAGTGTGTGTCTGTCTGTCGGTGTGTGTCTGTGTGCATGGGTATCTGTGCCTGTTAGTGTGTGTGTCTCTATGCATCTGTCTGTATGTGCGTGTGCCTGTGTCTGCCTGTCTGTGTGTATCTGTGTGTGTGTGTGTGTATGTGCCTGTGTGTGTGTCTGTTTTTCTGTGTGCCTGGATGCCTGTGTATCTGTCTATGTGTGTCTGCCTGTCTGTGTGCGCATGTTGGTCTGTGCCTGCGTGTCGGTGTGTGTCTGCATGTGAATGTGCCTGTGTGTGTTTGCGCACGTGTCTCTGCTTGCAGCTGTGTGTTTGTGTCTGTGTGTCTCTGTGTCTATGTGCCTTTATCCGTCTGGGTATGTGTCTGTGTGCGCAGGTGTGTCTGTGTGTGTCTGTGGCAGTGTGTGTGTGTGTGTGTGTGTGCATGTTTGAGTCTGTGTCTGTGTTTGTGTCTGCATGTGTCTGTGTCTCTGTGTGTGCATGTGCGTCTGTCAGTGTGTATCTGTCTGTGTATGTGTGTATCTGCATGTGTCCGGGTGTGTGTCTGCGCCTCAGTGTGTTTATGTATGTGTGTATCTGTGCATATCTGTGAGCATGCGTCTGGGTGTGTGCATGCCTCTGTGTGTATATATGAGTGTGTGTGTTTGTCTGCATGTGTGTCTGTGCGTGTGTATGTGTGTCTGTGGCTGTGTGTGTATCTGCATGTGTCTGGGGTGTGTGTGTGTGTGTGTCTGCGTATATGCTTGAGTCTGCAGGTGTTTGTGTGTGTGTGAGTGTTTGTCCATGTGTGTCCGCCCATGTGTGTGTATCTGCATGTGTCCTGGTGTGTGTGCGCGTCTCTGTGAGTTTGTCTCTGTGTGTGTGTATGTGTGTCTGTGAGCATGTATCTGTGTGTGTGTCCGTCCGTGTGTGTATCTGTATATGTCTGGGTGTGTGTGTGCCTCTGTGTGTATATATGTGTGTCTGTGTGCATGTTGGACAGGGTCAGGGTTAGTGGTTCAGATGAGGTGGGGGCTGGGAAGAGATGGGGGGGGTGAGGTTGGGGGGGCCGATGGGTGCAGGGTTGGGGGGGGGCGGACATGGGGGGCAGGGGCACTGCCGAATCACCTGAACGGAGAGTGAACTTGGCAAGTGATCGAACTGATGGGGGCGGTGGGCGGTTTGGAGCAGGCTTCAGCAATGCTGCAGGTCCCTTACGCACAAGGGTGTGTCTGCTCAGAAACAGAGAGAGAGGGGGCAAGGCAGGCAGAGCGAGGAGAAAGGAAACTTCAGAAAACTCCGAGCCTCAGGAGACAGCACTGAATCAATTAACCAAATAATCAATTATCCAAACAAAATAGTGCCCACCCATCTCGTTCAGATAATCAAGATTCCTCTGTCGATGATTTGGTGTGAACATTGAAGGCATGGTTAGTTATGTTTGCAGACAGCACCAAAATTGGAGGTGCAGTGGACTGTGAAGGTGACCTCAGAGAACAACAGGATGTGGATCAGATGGGCCAATGGGCTGAGGAGTGACAGATATAGTTTAATTTAGATAAATGTGAGATGCTGCATTTTGAAAAGGCAAATCAGGGCTGGACTTATCCACTTAATGAGAGAGTCCTGGGGAGTGTTGTTGAATAAAGAGACCTTGTGGGGTGCAGGTTCATAGCTCCTCAAAAGTGGGCTTGTCGGTAGACAGGATAATGAGGAAGGTGTTTGGTATGCTTTTCTTTCTTGGTCGGTGCACTGAGGAGAGTGGTTGGGAGGTCATGTTGCAGATGTACAGGGTATTGGTTGAGCCAATTTTAGAATAATGTGTTCAATTCTGGTCTCCTTCCTTTCGGAAGGATGTGGCGAGACTTCCAAGGGTTCCGAAAAGATTTACAAGGATGTTGCCAGGGTTGCAGGGTTTGAGCTATGGGGAAAGGCTGAATAGGCTCGGGCTGTTTTCCCTGGAGTGTCAGAAGTTGAGGAGGTGACCTTATGAAAGTTTATAAAATCATGAGGGGGCAAGGATAGGTAAACAGAGGTGAAAATGTGTTGCTGGAAAAGCGCAGCAGGTCAGGCAGCATCCAAGTGGCACACTTTCCTCATTCCTGAAGAAGGGCTCATGCCCGAAACGTCGATTCTCCTGCTCCTTGGATGCTGCCTGACCTGCTGCGCTTTTCCAGCAACACATTTTCAGCTCTGACCTCCAGTATCTGCAGTCCTCACTTTCTCCAAGGATAGGTAAACAGACAAAGTGTATTCCCTGGGGTTGGAAGAGTCTCAAACGAGAGGGCTTAAATTTAGGATGAGAGGGGAAAAACTTACAAGGAACCTTAGGGACACAACATTTTCATGCAGAGGGTGGTGCGTATTTTGGAATTAGCTGGTGGCACAATTACAGCATTTAAAAGGCATCTGAATGGGTTTCTGAACAGGAAGGATTTCGAGGGATATGGACCAAATCTAGGCAAATGGGACAAGATTAATTTCGGATATCTGGTCGGCATGGATGAGGTGGGCCGAAGGGTCTGCTCCATGCTGCACATCCGTATCCCTCTATGACTTCAATCAAAGATAGCTTCATAGTCACCATTAATTAATTGAATTTTCAATACCAACAGCTTACAGGGTGAGATTGTTGTCCCCAGAGCACGAGTCTGGAAATATGGAATATTGGACAAGTGGAGTCCATCAGGAAGTGGTCAGCAAGTAGCATGCTCGAGATCTTGCGGGGAAAAAGAGAGGGTGGATCCTGTTGCGTGGTTCCTTGAGCAGACTGTCAAAGTCATTCGGCAGAATGCCTCATCACCAGAACTTTCCAATAAGCACCAAGACATCGCTTGGTTACTGATAAGAAGGGCACTACCCGTGAGATCCTTCCTCTACGCCCAGTCGGTCTGTACCATCGCACACTGCCCTCGAAGCGGCTGCGGGGGGGTACAGACTGTCACACATCTCCTGCTGGAATGTGCCTGTACAAAGGAAATCTGGAGGAAGATTCAGCAGGTTGTATTGAGGTTTGTCCTGAACAGTTCCGTGGTGACGCTCTTTGGTCTGCCCGAACCTTGTTGGGTTTCCAAAACAAGAAGTTGACTGAAGCCGAATGTTGCAGACTGACACTGCGTGCTGAGGGATACACTAAAGCCTGCTACCAAGAGGCAGTAGGGAAAGACCACTGCCTGAGGTCTTGCTACTGAAGGAAAATGGGGGTCCATTCTATTATCGGACCCTCCCAGTGCCTCCAATATTTGTAAATGGTATCTTGCATGAATAAGAAGTGCCTCTGGCTTTGTTACAACTGTACAGGAAGTCAAACTGCAATGTTTGTTTGGCCTCAATAGGCAGAGGAGAAAGTGAGGTCTGCAGATGCTGGAGATCAGAGATGGAAATGTGTTGCTGGAAAAGCGCAGCAGGTCAGGCAGCATCTAGGGAACAGGAGAATCGACGTTTCGGGCATTAGCCCTTCTTCAGGAATCAGCTGAAGAAGGGCTAATGCCCGAAACGTCGATTCTCCTGTTCCCTGGATGCTGCCTGACCTGCTGCGCTTTTCCAGCAACACATTTCCATCTCAATAGGCAGAGACTGGACAGAACCAAACTGCTTTGGTAACAGTATGTATGGAAAGATTTTTTTAATGAATAAAGTGGACGTTTGCGAGAAAGAAAGAAATTAGCTCATGCTATTGCATCTCCAGTAGCCTGCTCATTCTTTGCTACACTCTCTGATGTCCTTGATTCCAATCATTTGTCACAACTCTTTGCCAAAACATGGCCAGGCATTGCTGGTGTTCGGATTCTGCCTCATTTTATCATGTGCATTCATGCATTTGCTTCCAACCTGCATCTTCTCTGGGAAATAAAGATTAATATTCCAGACACTGCAGAGAGCAACTCAGGGAAAAAAAAAAGGGGTTTTCAAACGAAAACTGTGCTTTGTATTTTCTTGAAACATTGACATTATTTTGCATTGAAATATTATTGATGGGAATATAAGAATCAATAGGCCATTCAGCCCATTAACCCCTTACCCGGCAAAGACGAGTTAACTTGTCCTCACCCAATGTATCTTTTTCAGAGTGCGACGAGTAAACTCGTCCAAAACATTAATTTCAAAAACAGCCACAGACGAGTTTATATGCCAATTCTCAGCATTTCTGGGCCCTTCTCAGCTAGAAACGAGTATACTCGGTGACTCATACGCCTGGTAGCTGCGTCTCTTCCACCTCAGGCATTGCAAGAGGCGTCGACGCACCGCTTTTGGGCACACACTGTCATTCGTTTTTTTTCTGTTTTTTTTTCCACAAATTACACCCAGATGTTGAGCTCAGAAGATGACAATGAGTACGAACCTTATATCAGAAGCTTGGATACATCAGAGGAGAGTGCAAGCTTTAAAAATACTATAAAATAAAGCAATACAAAACTTTGTCTGAAAATGAAACGTTTTCTCCAAAAAAAGTCACCGGGGAAGGGGTTAAAACTCTCTGTCATTTTAGACTATGCATAATCATGCAGCAAATGCCATTTTTCCACACAGGCCCCATAATCCTTAAAATATTTAACTGCAACATATGCCTCGCTTTTCGTTATTGGCAAATCTAATGACTGAACTTCCACAGAAGTCTGGGGGAGAGGCCTCCAAAGACTTCTCACCTTCTAAGTGAACAAATTCTCCTCATTTCAGTCTTGCAGCTTTCCCTTAACTCTATTTCCCACACTCTGAGGTGCTCTGGGAAGGGGAATCAGCCCTTCTGCATCTACGCCGTCAAATCCTGTGAGAAGGTGCCATGTTCCAGGGCTCAATCTTGGCAAGTATCAAGACAAACATACCCTTCCTCCTAAAAACCAGAGAGAAATGAGACCTTGCCAGTGACGTCCACATACATGACAGAAGGTGTTCACAAAGTCAGCAGAGAGAGAAACTCAGTGCACGTTCGAACGATAAAACATAAGAACAGCATTATGTTTGAAGATCCGATTGAATACTGGGAAAACAAAAGCCTTTATTTTTGGAAAACTGAGTCAACTGAGCAGTAGAACCTACCTGCCTCGCTCCTTTTCTCCCTATCCACTCCACTCTCCTCCCTGACCTATCACCTTCATCCCCTCCATCACTCACCCATTGTACTCTATGATACTTTCTCCCCACCCCCACACACCTCTAGCTTGTCTCTCCACGCTTCACTGCCTTTATTCCTGATGAAGGCCTTCTGCCCGAAACGTCGATTTCGCTGCTCCTCGGATGCTGCCTGAACTCCTGTGCTCTTCCAGCACCACTCATCCAGAATCCAGTACAACATTTGGCAGATTGGGCATGCTGTACTACTCAATCCCATCACATCAACACTTAGTGTTCAACTTCACATTCCCATCAACTCATCAAACCCACTGACTGCTCAGGAGACCAACAACCATTTCATCCTGGCCATAAATATATTCAAGGAACGAGCACATCCAGACACCTGGCAGTATATCCCAACACTGTGGGTGTGGTACAGCGCTCACACTCTGCCGTATATCCCACATACAGTGGGTGTGCGACAGCGCTCACACCCTGCAGTATATCCCACACAGCGTGGCCATGGTACAGCACTCACACCCTGCAGTATATCCCACACAGTGTGTGTGACACAGTGCTCACACCCTGCAGTATATCCCACACAGTGTGTGTGACACAGTGCTCACACCCTGCAGTATATCCCACACACTGTGTGTGACACAGTGCTCACACCCTGCAGTATATCCCACACACTGTGTGTGTGACACAGCGCTCACACCCTGCAGTATATCCCACACACTGTGTGTGACACAGCGCTCACACCCTGCAGTATATCCCACACACTGTGTGTGTGACACAGTGCTCACACCCTGCAGTATATCCCACACACTGTGTGTGTGACACAGTGCTCACACCCTGCAGTATATCCCACACACTGTGTGTGTGACACAGTGCTCACACCCTGCAGTATATCCCACACACTGTGGGTGTGACACAGTGCTCACACCCTGCAGTATATCCCACACACTGTGGGTGTGACACAGTGCTCACACCCTGCAGTATATCCGACACAGCGTTGGTGTGGTACAGCACTGACACCCTACAGTATATCCCACCCACTGTGGGTGTGACACAGTGCTCACATCCTGCAGTATATCACACATACTGTGGGTGTGACACAGTGTTCACAGCCTGCAGTATATCCCACACACTGTGGGTGTGACACAGTGCTCACACCCTGCAGTATATCACACATACTGTGTGTGTGAGACACAGTGCTCACACCCTGCAGTATATCACACATACTGTGTGTGTGATACAGTGCTCACACCCTGCAGTATATCCCACACACTGTGGGTGTGGACCAGCGCTCAAACCCTGCAGTATATCACACATACTGTGTGTGTGACACAGTGTTCATACCCTGCAGTATATCCCACACACTGTGTGTGTGATACAGTGCTCACATCTTGCAGTATATCCTACACAGCGTGGGTGTGGTACAGCGCTGACACCCTACAGTATATCCCATATACTGTGTGTGTGACACAGTGCTCACACTCTGCTGTATATCCCACATACTGTATGTGTGACACAGTGCTCACACCCTGCAGTATATCCCACATAGTGTGTGTGTGTGATACAGTGCTCACACCCTGCAGTATACCACACACACTATGTGTGATAGTGCTCACACCCTGCAGTACATCCCACACACTGTGTGTGTGATACAGTGCTCACACCCGGCAGTATACCACACACACTGTGTGTGTGATACAGCGCTCACACCCTGCAGCATATCCCACACACTGTGTGTGTGATAGTGCTCACACCCTGCAGTATATCCCACACACTGTGGGTGTGACACAGTGCTCACATCCAGCAGTATATCCCACATACAGTGTGTGTGTGATACAGTGCTCACATCCTGCAGTATATCCTACACAGGGTGGGTGTGTTACAGCGCTGACACCCTGCAGTATATCCTACACAGCTTCGGTGTGGTATAGTGCTGACACCTTACAGTATATCCCACATACTGTATGTGTGACACAGCGCTCACACCCTGCAGTATATCACACATACTGTGGGTGTGATAGTGCTCACACCCTGCAGTATATCCCACATAGTGTGTGTGTGATACTGAGCTGACACCCTGCAGTATATCCTACACAGCTTGGGTGTGGTATAGTGCTGACACCCGACATTATATCACACATACTGTGTGTGTGATACAGTGCTTACACCTTGCAGTATACGCCACACACGGTGTCTGTTACACAGTGCTCACACCCTGCAGTATATCCTACACACTGTGTGTGTGATACAGTGCTCACAGCCTCCAGTAAATCGCACATACTGTGTGTGTGATAGTGCTCACACCCTGCAGTATATCACACATAATGTGTGTGTGATACAGCGCTCACACCCTGTAGTATATCCCACATATGTGTGTGTGATACAGTGCTCACACCCTGCAGTATATCCCACACACTGTGTGTGTGATACAGCGCTCACACCCTGTAGTATATCCCACATATGTGTGTGTGATACAGTGCTCACACCCTGCAGTATATCCCACACACTGTGGGTGTGACACATTGCTCACACCCTGCAGTATATCCCACAAAATGTGTGTGTGACACAGTGCTCACACCCTGCAGTATATCACACATACTGTGTGTGTGATAGTGCTCACACCCTGCAGTATATCCCACACACTGTATGTGTGACATATTGCTCACACCCTGCAGTATATCACACATACTGTGGGTGTGATAGTGCTCACACCCTGCAGTATATCACAAATACTGTTTGTGTGATACAGTGCTCACACCCTGCAGTATATCCTACATACTGTGTGTGTGACAGTGATCACACCCTGCAGTATATCCTACAGACTGTGTATGTGACAGTGCTCACACCCAGCAGTATATCCCACACACTGTGTGTGTGATAGTGCTCACACTCTGCAGTATATCACACATACTGTGTGTGATAATGCTCACACCCTGCAGTATATCACACATAATGTGTGTGTGTGATAGTGCTCATACCCTGCAGTATATCACACATACTGTGGGTGTGATAGTGCTCACACCCTGCAGTATATCACACACACTGTGTGTGACACTGTGCTCACACACTGCAGTATATCACACATACTGTGGGTGTGATAGTGCTCACACTCTGCAGTATATCACACACACTGTGTGTGTGACACAGTGCTCACATCCCTGCAGTATAACACACATACTGTGGGTGTGATACAGCGCTCACACCCTACAGTATATCCCACACACTGTGTGTGTGACACAGTGCTCACACCCTGCAGTATATCCCACACACTGTGTGTGATACAGTGCTCACACCCTGCAGTATATCCTACATACTGTGTGTGCGATAGTGCTCACACCCTGCAGTATATCCCACACACTGTGTGTGTGATACAGTGCTCACACCCTGCAGTATATCCCACACACTGTGTGTGCGATAGTGCTCACACCCTGCAGTATATCCCACACGCTGTGTGTGCGATAGTGCTCACACCCTGCAGTATATCCCACACACTGTGTGTGTGATACAGCGCTCACACCCTGCAGTATATCCCACACACTGTGTGTCTGATACAGCGCTAACACCCTGCAGTATATCCCACACACTGTGTGTGTGACACAGCGCTCACACCCTGCAGTATATCCCACACACTGTGTGTGTGACACAGTGCTCACACCCTGCAGTATATCCCACACAGTGTGTGTGACAGTGCTCACACCCTGCAGTATATCCCACACACTGTGTGTGTGATACAGCGCTCACACACTGCATCACACCACTGTGTGTGTGATGCAGTGCTCGCACCGTGTTCTATAACCCAGCGATTGCTCGTGCTTTACTGCAAAAATGATTGAAAGCAGGTCACCTGACTCTCTTTGGAATCGCTGTTTCTACAACAGCAGTTGATGTGCATCTTGCAGTTGAGTTCGAGATGGAGGTGTTTATTATTACATGTTCAGCTGGCAAGACCAGCTTATTGGTGTATGGACGAATCACTAGTTAGCAATGACCAACTTCTTCTGCCTGACAAAAATGACGAGAGCGGGCTGCATATAACTGAACACGTTGGGGCTGCGAACAATCCCGAAGCCTTCAGAAGTCCACCAAGCCCAAATCTCTCCCTCCCACTGCAATCAATGATACTTTCAGCTTGTAAAAAAGGTGTTTTTTGATCATTATATAGTTGCTATAAATAAGCAACTTTTATATTGTTGCTGTAAACTCTTTTAATTATTACATCCCGATCTAAGTGTGAACCAGCCACCCTGTGCCTTATGTATACAGAAAAAAACATAAATGAACAACAATAATGAAGCAACATTCTGATGAGCACAGGAATCATCTCAGGGATCACTGACTACAATTCCCACTTTTTTCCCTGTTTATATTTATAGTAATAGAGCTGTCCAACATGGAAACGGACCCTTCAGTCCAACTCCCTCCTGCTGACCAGATATCCTGAATTAATCTAGTCCCATTTGCCAGCATTTGGCACATATCCTTCTAAACCCTTCCTATTCATGTACCCTTCTGTCCAACTCATCCACGCTGATCAAATATCTGAAATGAATCGAGTCGAGTCCCGTTTGCCAGTATTTCACCCATATTCCTCTGAAGCTGTCCTATTCATATACTCATCCAGATGCCTTTTAAATGTTGGAATAAAGTGAGGACTGCAGATGCTGGAGATCAGGGTCGAGAGTGTGCTGCTGGAAAAGCACAGCAGGTCAGGCAGCATTCCAGGAGCAAGAGAATCGACATTTCAGGCAGAAGCCCTTCATCAGGAAACGTTGATTACTCTGTTCCTGGGATGCTACCTGACCTGCTGTGCTTTTCCAGCACCACACTCCCGCCTTCTAAATGCTGCAATTGTACCAGCCTCCACCACTTCCTCTGGCAGCTCATTCCATTTACATACCACGCTCTGTGTGAAAAAGTTGTCCCTTAGGTCTCTTTTATATCTTTCCCCTCTCACCCTAAACCTATGCCCTCTACTTCTGGACTCCACCACCCCAGGGAAAAGACTTTGTCTACATCCTATCCATGCCCCTCGTGATTTTATAAACTTCTATAACGTCACCCCTCGGCCTCTGACAGTCCAGGGAAAACAGCCCCAGCCTGTTTAGCCTCTCCCTGAAGTTCAAACCCTCCAACCCTGGCAACATCCTTGTCAATCTTTTTGGAACCCTTTCAGGTTTCACAACAGCCTTCCTGGAGCAGAGAGACCAGAATTGAATGTAGTATTCCAAAAGTGGCAGAACCAATGTCCTGTACATCTGCAACATGACTTTCCAACTCCTGTACTCCATGCGCTGACCAATAAAGGCAAGAGTACGAAATGCCTTCTTCCTATGCTGTCTACCTGTGAGTCCACTATGAACCTGCACTCCACTGTTTGCAACACTCCCCAGGACCTTACCATTAAATGCTGTGGTTCTGTTCGCCGAGCTGGAAGTTTTTGTTGCAAACGTTTCGTCCCCTGTCTAGGTGACATCCTCAGTGCTTGGGAGCCTCCTGTGAAGCGCTTCTGTGGTGTTTCCTCCGGCATTTATAGTGGCCTGTCCCTGCCGCTTCCGGTCCCGCTTACCATCAAATGTATAAGTCCAACCCTGATTTGCCTGACCAAAAAGAAGCACCTCACATTTCTCTAAATTAAGCTCCATCTGCCACCCATCAGATGGCCCATCTCCATGATGCTCAGCAAATGTTGCATTTGGCTGTTCCTTTTGAGTGATTAGATTAGATTAGATTAGATTACTTACAGTGTGGAAGCAGGCCCTTCGGCCCAACAAGTCCACACTGCCCCGCCGAAGTGCAACCCACCCATACCCCTACATTTACCCCTTACCTAACACTACGGGCAATTTAGCATGGCCAATTCACCTGGCCCTGCACATCTTTGGACTGTGGGAGGAAACCGGAGCACCCAGAGGAAACCCACGCAGACACGGGGAGAACGTGCAAACTCCACACAGTCAGTCGCCTGAGGCGGGAATTGAACCCGGGTCTCTTGGCGCGGTGAGGCAGCAGTGCTAACCACTGTGCCACCGTGCCGCCCACGGTGGTTGCTTTGAGGGAAACCCAAGCCAGGACGCAAGGGAAAAGTCCTCTGCCCCTTGCGAGCTCTGGATACTGCCCTGGACTCTTTCACCTCATTATCCAGAAGCAAATGCGGTCACCAGTCCAGAGATGAAAGCAAAGAGGCGGATACAGGCACTTGTAAGCGATGGAGGGAAAGAAGCATGGAAGAAATCATTTGTGAGATTGGTAGGGGACGGACTGCAGGCTTGAAGAACAGACAATCTACGGTCAGCCAAGAGGAATGAGTCGTGCAATTGCACGAGGAAATTATTTTTTATGTGACTGCACTCTAAAATGGCTCAGACAGGAAGAAAGTAAATAGAAAGGTAGAAATCTCAGGCAGTGTGTGCTGCGCCAAAGCTGCTGTTCGATCAAGCACAGTGATAAATCTCGCCCCAGGACTCAGTCTGAGGCTGAGCTGAGGGAGTCGCAGCCATGAGGCAAGCAGCCTTAAGCTACAACAAAGGTGGCCTCCAAAACAAAGCAACTACAAACCCTTCGGGTCTTATGGAGGGACAACAATGAGCGCAAGAGTGCTGAACCTCTGAAATAAAGAGGGTGTGAGAAAACTCCACCTCCCTCTCTCCCTCACTCACTCTCTGGCAGCAGCCAGTTTTGGCTAAGCCCCTTCCTAATGACACACTGAACGCTAATCAGTGCCTGTGATTTTTGTGGAGACTGGGAGCATCAAGCCAGCCCAGGACGCCTCTCATTTCCGAGAGGCTGGAGGTCACAGGTTAATCTCT
This sequence comes from Chiloscyllium plagiosum, assembly GCF_037043375.1. Taxonomy (NCBI): domain Eukaryota; kingdom Metazoa; phylum Chordata; class Chondrichthyes; order Orectolobiformes; family Hemiscylliidae; genus Chiloscyllium; species Chiloscyllium plagiosum. Next base: position 11,994,993 of record NW_028270176.1, read on the forward strand.
GTGGATCTCCAGATGATTGGACTTCATACAAACTACAGGCTGAGGCAGGAAGATATCAGTGAAATCATCCAACCTCATAAATATGGATTAATGGGGAGAGTGAAAGCCAGTGCCAAGGGACAATCTAATTCCCCACCACTCAACTGAACTCGATTCTCTCTTGCCTGGCCTCCAATGCATCTGTCTATCACAACTTATTTATTCGCTATCTCATGCATTTGTTTGTCTCTCATGGAAATACCCTTCTTCATATTCTCTCTCTCACATACATTCCTCAATCGTGCCCTCCCTGTTGAACACCAGCCGATTCTCTGTCTCCTTCGCACACACACCACCATCCCATAACTCTCCGTCACACACCACCATTCCATAACACTGTCGCACACCACCATCCCATAACTCTCTGTCACACACACCACCATTCCATAACACTGTCGCACACCACCATCCCATAACTCTCTGTCACACACCACCATTCCATAACTCTCTGTCACACACCACCATTCCATAACTCTCTGTCTCACACACCACCATTCCATAACTCTCTGTCACACACACCACCATTCCATAACTCTCTGTCTCACACCACCATTCCATAACTCTCTGTCACACACACCACCATCCCATAACTCTCTGTCACACACACCACCATTCCATAACTCTCTGTCACACACACCACCATTCCATAACTCTCTGTCTCACACCATCATTCCATAACTCTCTGTCACACACACCACCATTCCATAACTCTCTGTCACACACACCACCATTCCATAACTCTCTGTCACACACCACCATTCCATAACTCTCTGTCACACACACCACCATCCCATAACTCTCTGTCACACACACCACCATTCCATAACTCTCTGTCACACACCACCATTCCATAACTCTCTGTCACACACACCACCATTCCATAACTCTCTGTCACACACACCACCATTCCATAACTCTCTGTCACACACACCACCATTCCATAACTCTCTGTCACACACCACCATCCCATAACTCTCTGTCACACACCACCATCCCATAACTCTCTGTCACACACCACCATCCCATAACTCTCTGTCACACACACCACCATTCCACAACACTGTCGCACACCACCATTCCATAACTCTCTGTCACACACACCACCATTCCATAACTCTCTGTCACACACACCACCATTCCATAACTCACTGTCACACACACCACCATCCCATAACTCTCTGTCACACACACCACCATTCCATAACTCTCTGTCACACACCACCATTCCATAACACTGTCACACACACCACCATTCCATAACACTGTCACACACACCACCATTCCATAACTCTCTGTCACATACACCACCATTCCATAACTCTCTGTCACACACCACCATTCCATAACTCTCTGTCACACACCACCATTCCATAACTCTCTGTCACACACACCACCATTCCATAACTCTCTGTCACACACACCACCATTCCATAACACTGTCGCACACCACCATTCCATAACTCTCTGTCACACACCACCATTCCATAACTCTCTGTCTCACACCACCATCCCATAACTCTCTGTCACACACACCACCATTCCATAACTCTCTGTCACACACCACCATTCCATAACTCTCTGTCACACACACCACCATTCCATAACTCTCTGTCACACACCACCATTCCATAACTCTCTGTCACACACACCACCATTCCATAACTCTCTGTCACACACACCACCATTCCATAATTCTCTGTCACACACACCACCATTCCATAACTCTCTGTCACACACACCACCATTCCATAATTCTCTGTCACACACACCTCCATTCCATAACTCTCTGTTGCACACCACCATTCCATAACTCTCTGTCACACACCACCATTCCATAACTCTCTGTCACACACACCACCATCCCATAACTCTCTGTCACACACACCACCATTCCATAACTCTCTGTCACACACCACCATTCCATAACTCTCTGTCACACACCACCATTCCATAACTCTCTGTCTCACACCACCATTCCATAACTCTCTGTCTCACACCACCATTCCATAATTCTCTGTCTCACACCACCTTTCCATAATTCTCTGTCACACACACCACCATTCCATAACTCTCTGTCTCACACCACCATTCCATAACTCTCTGTCACACACACCACCATTCCATAATTCTCTGCCGCACACCACCATCCCATAACTCTCTGTCACACACACCACCATTCCATAACTCTCTGTCTCACACCACCATTCCATAACTCTCTGTCTCACACCACCATTCCATAATTCTCTGTCACACACATCACCATTCCATAACTCTCTGTCTCACACCACCATTCCATAACTCTCTGTCTCACACCACCATTCCATAACTCTCTGTCTCACACCACCATTCCATAATTCTCTGCCGCACACCACCATCCCATAACTCTCTGTCACACACACCACCATTCCATAACTCTCTGTCACACACCACCATTCCATAACTCTCTGTCACACACACCACCATTCCATAACTCTCTGTCACACACCACCATTCCATAACTCTCTGTCTCACACCACCATTCCATAACTCTCTGTCTCACACCACCATTCCATAATTCTCTGTCACACACCACCATCCCATAACTCTCTGTCACACACACCACCATTCTTCTCTGTCACACACACCACCATTCCATAACTGTCTGTCACACACCACCATTCCATAACTCTCTGTCTCACACCACCATTCCATAATTCTCTGTCACACACCACCATCCCATAACTCTCTGTCACACACACCACCATTCTTCTCTGTCACACACACCACCATTCCATAACTCTCTGTCACACACCACCATTCCATAATTCTCTGTCACACACCACCATCCCATAACTCTCCGTCACACACACCACCATTCCATAACTCTCTGTCACACACCACCATCCCATAACTCTCTGTCACACACACCACCATTCCATAACTCTCTGTCACACACACCACCATTCCATAACTCTCTGTCTCACACCACCATTCCATAATTCTCTGTCACACACACCACCATTCCATAACTCTGTCACACACCACCATTCCATAACTCTCTGTCACACACCACCATCCCATAACTCTCTGTCACACACACCACCATTCCATAACTCTCTGTCACACACACCACCATTCCATAACTCTCTGTCACACACACCACCATTCCATAACTCTCTGTCACACACCACCATTCCATAACTCTCCGTCGCTCACCACCATTCCATAACTCTCTGTCACACACCACCATTCCATAACTATCTGTCACACACACCACCATTCCATAACTCTCTGTCACACACACCACCATTCCATAACTCTCTGTCGCACACCACCATCCCATAACTCTCTGTCTCACACCACCATCCCATAACTCTCTGTCACACACACCACCATCCCATAACTCTCTGTCACACACCACCATTCCATAACTCTCTGTCACACACACCACCATTCCATAACTCTCTGTCTCACACCAGCATCCCATAACTCTCTGTCACACACACCACCATTCCATAACTCTCTGTCTCACACCACCATCCCATAACTCTCTGTCACACACACCACCATCCCATAACTCTCTGTCACACACCACCATTCCATAATTCTCTGTCTCACTGACCAAATTCGCACTTACACATGTACACAAAACCACTCTCACACACACACACATCCCCATTGTCTCCCTCCCTCTCACACACACATCCCCATTCTCTCTCTCTCTCACACACATCCCCATTCTCTCTCTCTCTCTCACACACATCCCCATTCTCGCTCACACACACACACACACACACATCCCCATCCTCTCTCTCTCACACACACACCCCCATCCTCTCTCTCTCTCTCAGACACACATCCCCATTCTCGCTCACACACACACACACATCCCCATCCTCTCTCTCTCACACACACCCCCATCCTCTCTCTCTCTCACACATACATACACACACGCCCATTTTCTCTCTCTCTCACACACACGCCCATTCTCTCTCTTACACACACGCCCATTCTCTCTCTTTCACACACACATCCCCATTTTCTGTCTCTCTCCCACACAAACACATGCCCATTATCCCTTTCACACATCCACATGCCCACTTTCTCTCTCTCAAACACACACACACGCCCATTCTCTCTCTCAAACACACACACGCCCATTCTCTCTCTCCCTTACATACACACGCCCATTCTCTCTCTCACACACACCCATTCTCTCTCTCACGCACACACCCACACACACACACCCACCCATTCTCTCTCTCACACACACACATGCCCATTCTCTCTTTCACACACACACGCCCACTTTCTCTCTCTCTCACACACACACACACACCCATTCTCTCTCTCTCACACACACCCGTTCTCTCTTTCACACACACACACCCATTCTCTCTCTCTCTCACACACACACACGCCCATTCTCTCTCTCTCACACACACACGCCCATTCTCTCTCTCACACACACACATTATCTCTCTTTCACATATACACACACATTATCTCTCTTTCACATACACACACACCCATTCTCTCTCACACACACACACACCCACTCTCTCTCACACACACACACACCCACTCTCTCTCTCTCTCACACACACACTCCCACTCTCTTTCACACACACACACACACGCCCATTCTCTCTCTCACACACACACGCCCACTCTCTCTCTTTCACACACACACGCCCATTATCTCTCATTCACATACACACACACCCATTCACTCTCTCACACACACACATGCCCATTCTCTCTCTTTCACACACACACAGACACGCCCATTCTCTCTCTCACACACACACACGCCCACTCTCTCTCTTTCACACACACACACACATTCTCTCTCTTTCACACACACACACACACACCCATTCTCTCTCTTACACACACACTCATTCTCTCTCTTTCACACACACACACACCCATTCTCTCTCTTTCACACACACACACACCCATTCCCTCTCTTTCACACACACACGCCCATTCTCTCTCTTTCACACACACACACCCATTCTCTCTTTCACACACACACACGCCCATTCTCTCTCCCACACACACACACACACACGCCCACTCTCTCTCACACACACACACGCCCACTCTCTCTCACACACACACACACGCCCACTCTCGCTCTCACACACACACACACACACACACGCCCACTCTCTCTCACACACACACGCCCACTCTCTCTCACACACACACACACACCCACTCTCGCTCTCACACACACACACACGCCCATTCTCTCTCTTTCACACACACTCGCCCATTCTCCCTCTTTTTCACACACACACACACCCACTCTCTCTCACACACACACACACACACGCCCACTCTCTCTCACACACACACACGCCCACTCTCTCTCACACACACACACACGCCCACTCTCGCTCTCACACACACACACACACACACGCCCATTCTCTCTCTTTCACACACACTCGCCCATTCTCTCTCTTTTTCACACACACACACACACACCCATTCTCTCTTTCACACACACCCATTCTCTCTCTCTCTCACACACACACACGCCCATTATCTATCTCTCACACACAGGCCCATTCTCTCTTTCAAACACACACCCATTCTCTCTCTCTCACACACACACAACACACATGCCCATTCTCTCTATCTCTCTCTCCTACACACACACATCCCCATTTTCTTTGTCTCTCTCTCACACACACACACATGTCCATTCTCTCTCTTTCTCACATACACACGCCCATTCTCCCTCTTTCTCACACACACACACACACGCCCATTCTCTCTCACACACACACATGCCCACTCTCTCTCTTTCACACACACGCCCATTCTCTCTCTTTCACACACACACGCCCATTCTCTCTCTTTCACACACACACACACGCCCATTCCCTCTTTCACACACACACACTCGCCCATTCTCTCTTTCACACACACACACCCATTCTCTCTCTTTCACACACACACACCCATTCTCTCTCTTTCACACACACACACCCATTCTCTCTCTTTCACACACACACACACCCATTCTCACTCTTTCACACACGCCCACTCTCTCTTTCACACACACACACACACACGCCCACTCTCTCTTTCACACACACACGCCTACACTCTCTCTTTCACACACACACACACGCCCATTCTCTCTCTTTCACACATACACACGCCCATTCTCTCTCCCACACACACGCCCATTCTCTCTCCCACACGCACGGCCACTCTCTCTTTCACACACACATCCCCATTCTCTCTCTCTCTCACACACACACCCATTCTCTCTCCCACACACACACACGCCCACTCTCTCTCACACACACACACGCCCACTCTCTCTCACACACACACACGCCCACTCTCTCTCACACACACACACACGCCCACTCTCTCTCACACACACACACGCCCACTCTCTCTCTCACACACACACACACACACACGCCCATTCTCTCTCTTTCACACACACTCGCCCATTCTCTCTCTTTTTCACACACACACACACACACACACCCATTCTCTCTTTCACACACACCCATTCTCTCTCTCTCTCACACACACACACGCCCATTATCTATCTCTCACACACAGGCCCATTCTCTCTTTCAAACACACACCCATTTTCTCTCTCTCACTCACACACACATCCCCATTCTCTCTCTCTCACACACACACAACACACATGCCCATTCTCTCTATCTCTCTCCTACACACACACATCCCCATTTTCTTTGTCTCTCTCTCACACACACACATGTCCATTCTCTCTCTCTTTCACACACACGCCTATTCTCTCTCTTTCACACACACACACGCCCATTCTCCCTCTTTCTCACACACACACGCCCATTCTCCCTCTTTCTCTCACACACACACACATGCCCATTCTCTCTCACACACACACATGCCCACTCTCTCTCTTTCACACACACGCCCATTCTCTCTCTTTCACACACACATGCCCATTCTCTCTCTTTCACACGCACACGCCCATTCTCTCTCTTTCACACACACACACGCCCATTCCCTCTTTCACACACACACTCGCCCATTCTCTCTTTCACACACACACACACCCATTCTCTCTCTTTCACACACACACACCCATTCTCTCTCTTTCACACACACACACACACACACACCCATTCTCACTCTTTCACACACGCCCACTCTCTCTTTCACACACACACACGCCCACTCTCTCTTTCACACACACACGCCTGCACTCTCTCTTTCACACACACACACACGCCCATTCTCTCTCTTTCACACATACACACGCCCATTCTCGCTCCCACACACACGCCCATTCTCTCTCCCACACACACGCCCATTCTCTCTCCCACACGCACGCCCACTCTCTCTTTCACACACACATCCCCATTCTCTCTCTCTCTCACACACACACCCATTCTCTCTCTCTCTCACACACACACCCATTCTCTCACTCTCTCTCACACACACACCCATTCTCTCTCTCTCTCTCTCACACACACACCCATTCTCTCTCTCTCTCTCTCACACACACACCCATTCTCTCTCTCTCTCTCACACACACACATCCATTCTCTTTCTTTCACACACACACACGCCCATTCTCTCTTTCACACACGAACACATGCCCATTCTCTCTCTCTCACACACACGCCCATTCTCTCTCTCCCTCACACATACAGACACGCCCATTCTCTCTCTCACACACACAGGCCCATTCTCTCTCTCTCTCTCACACACATACACACCCGTTCTCTCTCTCTCACACACAGACACACCCATTTTCTCTCTCTCTCACACACACACACGCCCATTCTCTCTCTTTCACACACACACACACGCCCATTCTCTGTCTTTCACACACACACGCCCATTCTCTCTCTCACACACACACACACACGCCCATTCTCTCTCTCACACACACAAACACCCATTCTCTCTCTCTCACACACAAACGCCCATTCTCTCTCTCTCACACACACAGGCACAGTCTCTCTCTTTCACACACACACACACGCCCATTCTCTCCCTTTCACACACACACACGCCCACTCTCTTTCACACACACACACACCCATTCTCTCTCTCTCACACACACACATCCACACCCATTCTCTCTCTCCCTCCCTTTCACACACACATTCCCATTTCACTCTCTCCAACGCACACATTCTCTCTCTCTCTCACACACGCCCATTCTCTCACTCACTCACACACCCATTCTCTCTCTCACTCACATACACCCATTCTCTCTCTCACTCACACACGCACATCCATTCTCTCTTTCACACACATGCCCACTTTCCCTCTCTCTCTCACACACACACACATTCTCTGTCTCTCTCTCACAGACACACATATCCCCATTCTCTCTCTCCTACACACACATCCCCATTCTCTCTCTCCTACACACACATCCCCATTCTCTCTCTCCTACACACACATCCCCATTCTCTCTCACTCTCTTTCACACACACACACGCCCATTCTCTCTGTTTCACACACACATGCCCATTCTCTCTCTCTCACACACACATGCCCATTCTCTCTCTCTCTCTCACACACACGCACACACACATCCCCATTATCTCTCTCACACACACACACGCCCATTCTCTCTCACACACACACACAGGCCCATTCTCTCTCTCTCTCACACACACACTCGCCCATTCTGTCTCTTTCACACACAGACACGCCCATTCTCTCTCACACACACACACATTCGCCCATTCTCTCTCTCTCACACACACACAGGCCCATTCACTCTCTCCCTCACACACACACTCGCCCATTCTGTCTCTTTCACACACAGACACGCCCATTCTCTCTCTCCCTCACACACACAGACACGCCCATTCTCTCTCTCACACACACATGCCCATTCTCTCTCTCTCTCTCACACACATACACACCCGTTCTCTCTCTCTCTCACACACAGACACACCCATTTTCTCTCTCTCTCACACACACACGCCCATTCTCTCTCTCTCTCACACACACACGCCCATTCTCTCTCTTTCACACACACACACACCCGCCCATTCTCTCTCTTTCACACACACATCCCCATTTTCTGTCTCTCTCCCACACAAACACATGCCCATTATCCCTTTCACACATCCACATGCCCACTTTCTCTCTCTCAAACACACACACACGCCCATTCTCTCTCTCAAACACACACACGCCCATTCTCTCTCTCCCTTACATACACACGCCCATTCTCTCTCTCACACACACCCATTCTCTCTCTCACGCACACACCCACACACACACACCCACCCATTCTCTCTCTCACACACACACATGCCCATTCTCTCTTTCACACACACACGCCCACTTTCTCTCTCTCACACACACACACACACCCATTCTCTCTCTCTCACACACACCCGTTCTCTCTTTCACACACACACCCATTCTCTCTCTCTCTCACACACACACACGCCCATTCTCTCTCTCACACACACACACGCCCATTCTCTCTCTCACACACACACACACACACATTATCTCTCTTTCACATATACACACACATTATCTCTCTTTCACATACACACACACACGCCCATTCTCTCTCTCACACACACACATGCCCATTCTCCCTCTCTCACACACAAACGCCCATTCTCTCTCTCTCTCACACACACAGGCACAGTCTCTCTCTTTCACACACACACACACACGCCCATTCTCTCTGTTTCACCCACACATGCCCATTCTCTCTCTCTCTCACACACACACACACTCACGCACACACACACACATCCCCATTATCTCTCTCACACACACACACACGCCCATTCTCTCTCTCCCACACACACATACACGCCCATTCTCTCTCTCCCACACACACACACGCCCATTCTCTCTCTCCCTCACACACACACTCGCCCATTCTCTCTCTCCCTCACACACACACTCGCCCATTCTGTCTCTTTCACACACACACACGCCCATTCTCTCTCACACACACACATTCGCCCATTCTCTCTCTCTCACACACACAGGCCCATTCTCTCTCTTTCACACACACTGGCCCATTCTCTCTCTCCCTCACACACACACACGCTCATTCTCTCTCTCCCTCACACACACACACGGCCATTCTGTCTCTTTCACACACAGACACGCCCATTCTCTCTCTCACACACATACATGCCCATTCTCTCTCTCTCACACCCACACGCCTATTCTCTCTCTCACACACACACATCCCCATTCCCTCTCTCTCACACACACACGTCCACTTTCTCTCTCACACACACACACACACGCCCATTCTCTCTCTCTCTCACACACACGCCCATTCTCTCTCTTTCACACACACGGCCACTCTCTCTCTTTCACACACACATGCCCATTCTCTCTCTCACACACACACGCCCATTCTCTCTCTCACACACACACATGCCCATTCTCTCTTTCATACACACATGCCCACTTTCTCTCTCTCTCCCTCCCTCCCTCTCACATACACATCCCCATTCTCTCTCCTACACACACACATGCCCATTCTCTCTCTCACACACACACACACGCCTACTCACTCTCTTTCACACACACATCACCATTCTCTGTCTCACACACACACACACCCCATTCTCTCACTCTCAGACAAACACGCGCCCATTCTCTCTCTCTCTCTCACACACACATGCTCATTCTCTCTCTCTCACACACACACACACACCCATTCTCTCTCTCTCTCACACACACACACACCCATTCTCTCTCTCTCTCACACACACATGCTCATTCTCTCTCTCTCACACACACACACACCCATTCTCTCTCTCTCACACACACCCACACACCCATTCTCTCTCTCTCACACACACCCACACACCCATTCTCTCTCTCTCACACACACCCACACACCCATTCTCTCTCTCTCACACACACCCATTCTCACTCTTTCACACACACCCATACACCCATTCTCACTCTTTCACACACACATGCCCATTCTCTCTCTCTCTCACACACACACACATTGTCTGCCTCTCTCACACACACACACCCATTCTCTCTCTCTCTCACACACACACACCCATTCTCAATCTTTCACACACACATCCCCATTTTATCTCTCTCTCTCACACACACGCCCACTTTCTCTCTCTCACACACACACACACACACCCATTCTCTCTCCCTCCCTCTCACACACACATCCCCATTCTCTCTCTCTCTCACACACACACGCCCATTCTCTCTCTCGCTCACACACACACACACACACACACACACCCATTCTCTCTTTCACACACACACATACCCACTTTCTCTCTCTCACTCACACACACACTCCCATTCTCTCTCTCACACACACACACCCATTCTCTCTCACTCACATACACCCATTCTCTCTCTTTCACACACACATCACCATTCTCTCTCTCACACATATACACACACGCCCATTCTCTCTCACTCTCACACACGTCCATTCTCTCTCACTCTCACACACGCCCATTCTCTCTCTCTCTCACACGCCCATTCTCTCTCTCTCTCACACACCCATTCTCTCTCTCTCTCACACACCCATTCTCTCTCTCTCTCACACACCCATTCTCTCTCTCTCACACACACACACCCATTCTCTCTCTCTCACACACATACACACACACCCCCATTCTCTCTCCCTCCCTCTCACACACACAACCCCATTCTCTCTCTCTCCTACACACACAACCCCATTCTCTCTCTCCCACACACACATGCCCATTCTCTCACACACACGCCCATTCTCTCACACACACGCCCATTCTCTCACACACACGCCCATTCTCTCTCTCACACACACATTCTCTCTCTCTCTTTCACACACACATCCCCACTTTCTCTCTCTCTCACACACACGCCAATTCTCTCTCTCTCACACACACATTCTCTCTCTCTCTTTCACACACACATCCCCACTTTCTCTCTCTCTCACACACACGCCAATTCTCTCTCTCTCACACACACATTCTCTCTCTCTCTCACACACCCATTCTCACTCTCTCTCACACACCCATTCTCACTCTCTCTCACACACCCATTCTCACTCTTTCACACACCCACACACCCATTCTCACTCTTTCACATACACATTCCCTCACTCTCTCTCACACACACACACATTGTCTGCCTCTCTCACACACACACACCCATTCTCTCACTCTCACACACACACATCCAGTCTCTCTTTTTCACACACACACGCCCACTCTCTCTCACTTTCACACACACATCACCATTCTCTGTCTCACACACACACACACTCATTCTCTCTTTCACACACACACACGCCCATTCTGTCTCTCTCACACACACACGCCCATTCTCTCTCTCACACACACACACGCCCATTCTCTCTCTCACACACACACACACGCCCATTCTCTCTCTCTCTCTCTTTCACACGCCCATTCTCTCTCTCACTCACACACACACAGACACGCCCATTCTCTCTCTCACTCACACACACACACGCCCATTCTCTCTCCCTCTCTCTCACACACACATGCCCATTCTCTCTCTCACACACACATGCCCATTCTCTCTCTCGCTCACACACACACACGCCCATTCTCTCTCTTTCACACACACACATCCCCATTTTCTCTCTCTCTCTCACATACACACACATGCCCATTCTCTCTTTCACACACACACACAGGCCCACTTTCTCTCTCTCACGCACACAAACACACACCCATTCTCTCTCTCTCACACATACACACACGTCCATTCTCTCTCTTACACACACACACAGACACGCCCATTCTCTCTCTCTCTCACACACACACGCCCATTCTCTCTCTTTCACACACACACACACCCGCCCATTCTCTCTCTTTCACACACACATCCCCATTTTCTGTCTCTCTCCCACACAAACACATGCCCATTATCCCTTTCACACATCCACATGCCCACTTTCTCTCTCTCAAACACACACATACGCCCATTCTCTCTCTCAAACACACACACGCCCATTCTCTCTCTCCCTTACATACACACGCCCATTCTCTCTCTCACACACACCCATTCTCTCTCTCACGCACACACCCACACACACCCACCCACCCATTCTCTCTCTCACACACACACATGCCCATTCTCTCTTTCACACACACACGCCCACTTTCTCTCTCTCACACACACACACACACCCATTCTCTCTCTCTCACACACACCCGTTCTCTCTTTCACACACACACACCCATTCTCTCTCTCTCTCACACACACACACACGCCCATTCTCTCTCTCTCTCACACACACGCCCATTCTCTCTCTCACACACACACACACACATTATCTCTCTTTCACATATACACACACATTATCTCTCTTTCACATACACACACACACGCCCATTCTCTCTCTCACACACACACATGCCCATTCTCCCTCTCTCACACACAAACGCCCATTCTCTCTCTCTCTCACACACACAGGCACAGTCTCTCTCTTTCACACACACACACACACGCCCATTCTCTCTGTTTCACCCACACATGCCCATTCTCTCTCTCTCACACACACACACACACACACATCCCCATTATCTCTCTCACACACACACACACGCCCATTCTCTCTCTCCCACACACACATACACGCCCATTCTCTCTCTCCCACACACACACACGCCCATTCTCTCTCTCCCTCACACACACACTCGCCCATTCTGTCTCTTTCACACACACACACGCCCATTCTCTCTCACACACACACACATTCGCCCATTCTCTCTCTCTCACACACACAGGCCCATTCTCTCTCTTTCACACACACTGGCCCATTCTCTCTCTCCCTCACACACACACACGCTCATTCTCTCTCTCCCTCACACACACACACGGCCATTCTGTCTCTTTCACACACAGACACGCCCATTCTCTCTCTCACACACATACATGCCCATTCTCTCTCTCTCACACCCACACGCCTATTCTCTCTCTCACACACACACATCCCCATTCCCTCTCTCTCACACACACACGTCCACTTTCTCTCTCACACACACACACACACGCCCATTCTCTCTCTCTCTCACACACACGCCCATTCTCTCTCTTTCACACACACGGCCACTCTCTCTCTTTCACACACACATGCCCATTCTCTCTCTCACACACACACGCCCATTCTCTCTCTCACACACACACATGCCCATTCTCTCTTTCATACACACATGCCCACTTTCTCTCTCTCTCCCTCCCTCCCTCTCACATACACATCCCCATTCTCTCTCCTACACACACACATGCCCATTCTCTCTCTCACACACACACACACGCCTACTCACTCTCTTTCACACACACATCACCATTCTCTGTCTCACACACACACACACCCCATTCTCTCACTCTCAGACAAACACGCACCCATTCTCTCTCTCTCTCTCACACACACATGCTCATTCTCTCTCTCTCACACACACACACACACCCATTCTCTCTCTCTCTCACACACACATGCTCATTCTCTCTCTCTCACACACACACACACACCCATTCTCTCTCTCTCACACACACCCACACACCCATTCTCTCTCTCTCACACACACCCACACACCCATTCTCTCTCTCTCACACACACCCATTCTCACTCTTTCACACACACCCATACACCCATTCTCACTCTTTCACACACACATGCCCATTCTCTCTCTCTCTCACACACACATGCCCATTCTCTCTCTCTCTCACACACACACACATTGTCTGCCTCTCTCACACACACACACCCATTCTCTCTCTCTCTCACACACACACACCCATTCTCAATCTTTCACACACACATCCCCATTTTATCTCTCTCTCTCACACACACGCCCACTTTCTCTCTCTCACACACACACACACACACCCATTCTCTCTCCCTCCCTCTCACACACACATCCCCATTCTCTCTCTCTCTCACACACACACGCCCATTCTCTCTCTCGCTCACACACACACACACACACCCATTCTCTCTTTCACACACACACGTACCCACTTTCTCTCTCTCACTCACACACACACTCCCATTCTCTCTCTCACACACACACACCCATTCTCTCTCTCACTCACATACACCCATTCTCTCTCTTTCACACACACATCACCATTCTCTCTCTCACACATATACACACACGCCCATTCTCTCTCACTCTCACACACATCCATTCTCTCACTCTCACACACGCCCATTCTCTCTCTCTCTCACACGCCCATTCTCTCTCTCTCTCACACACCCATTCTCTCTCTCTCTCACACACCCATTCTCTCTCTCTCTCACACACACACACCCATTCTCTCTCTCTCACACACATACACACACACCCCCATTCTCTCTCCCTCCCTCTCACACACACAACCCCATTCTCTCTCTCTCCTACACACACAACCCCATTCTCTCTCTCCCACACACACATGCCCATTCTCTCACACACACGCCCATTCTCTCACACACACGCCCATTCTCTCACACACACGCCCATTCTCTCACACACACGCCCATTCTCTCACACACACGCCCATTCTCTCTCTCACACACACATTCTCTCTCTCTCTTTCACACACACATCCCCACTTTCTCTCTCTCTCACACACACGCCAATTCTCTCTCTCACACACACACATTCTCTCTCTCTCTTTCACACACACATCCCCACTTTCTCTCTCTCTCACACACGCCAATTCTCTCTCTCTCACACACACATTCTCTCTCTCTCTCACACACCCATTCTCACTCTCTCTCACACACCCATTCTCACTCTCTCTCACACACCCATTCTCACTCTTTCACACACCCACACACCCATTCTCACTCTTTCACACACACATTCCCTCACTCTCTCTCACACACACACACACATTGTCTGCCTCTCTCACACACACACGCACCCATTCTCTCACTCTCACACACACACACACACACACATCCATTCTCACTCTTTCACACACACACATCCCCATATTCTCTCTCTCTCTCTCACATACACACACATGCCCATTCTCTCTTTCACACACACACATGCCCACTTTCTCTCTCTCACACACACATACACACACGCCCATTCTCTCTCTCTCACACACACACATCCAGTCTCTCTTTTTCACACACACACACGCCCACTCTCTCTCACTTTCACACACACATCACCATTCTCTGTCTCACACACACACACACACTCATTCTCTCTTTCACACACACACACGCCCATTCTGTCTCTCTCACACACACACGCCCATTCTCTCTCTCACACACACACACGCCCATTCTCTCTCTCTCACACACACACACGCCCATTCTCTCTCTCTCTTTCACACGCCCATTCTCTCTCTCACTCACACACACACACAGACACGCCCATTCTCTCTCTCACTCACACACACACACGCCCATTCTCTCTCCCTCTCTCTCACACACACATGCCCATTCTCTCTCTCACACACACATGCCCATTCTCTCTCTCGCTCACACACACACACGCCCATTCTCTCTCTTTCACACACACACATCCCCATTTTCTCTCTCTCTCTCACATACACACACATGCCCATTCTCTCTTTCACACACACACACAGGCCCACTTTCTCTCTCTCACGCACACAAACACACACCCATTCTCTCTCTCTCACACATACACACACGTCCATTCTCTCTCTTACACACACACACAGACACGCCCATTCTCTCTCTCTCTCACACATACACGCACAAGCCCATTCTCTCTCTTTCACACACACATCACCATTCTCTGTCTCACACATACACACACACACGCCCATTCTCTCTCACACACACACGCCCATTCTCTCTCACACACACACACACACACACACGCCCATTCTCTCTCACACTCACACACACACACACCCATTCTCTCTCTCTCACATACACACACGCCCATTCTCTCTCTCTCTCTCTCTCACACACACTCACATTCTCTCTCTTTCACACACGCCCATTCTCTCTCTTTCACACACAGACACCCATTCTCTCTCTCACACACACCCATTCTCTCTCCCTCCCTCTCACACACATCCCCATTCTCTCACACCTACACACACACGCCCATTTTCTCTCTCTCTCACACACACACACACGCCCATTCTCTCTCTTTCACACAAACGCCCATTCTCTTTCTTTCACACACACACATGCCCATTCTCTCTCTGTCTCTCACACACACGCCCATTCTCTCAGTCTCTCTCTCACACACACACACGACCATTCTCTCTCTCTCTCACACACACACCCATTCTCTCTCTCTCTCCCTCTCACACACACATCCCCATTCTCTCTCCTACACACACACATGCCCATTCTCTCTCTCACACACCCATTCTCTCTCTCCCTCCCTCTCACACACACATCCCCATTCTCTCTCCTACACACACATGCCCATTCTCTCTCTCTCTCACACACACACACACCTACTCACTCTCTTTCACACACAGATCACCATTCTCTGTCTCACACACACACACACACCCATTCTCTCTTTCACACACACACATGCCCACTTTCTCTCTGTCTCTCACACACACACACCCCCCATTCTCTCACTCTCAGACAAACACGCGCCCATTCTCTCTCTCTCTCACACACACACACACACGCCCATTCTCTCTCTCTCTCACACACACATGCTCATTCTCTCTCACACACACACACACACACCCATTCTCTCTCTCTCTCACACACACCCACACACCCATTCTCTCTCTCTCACACACACCCATTCTCACTCTTTCACACACACCCACACACCCATTCTCACTCTTTCACACACACATGCCCATTCTCTCTCTCTCACACACACACACACACACATTGTCTGCCTCTCTCACACACACACACCCATTCTCTCTCTCTCACACACACACACACCCATTCTCAATCTTTCACACACACATCCCCATTTTATCTCTCTCTCTCACACACACGCCCACTTTCTCTCTCTCTCTCTCACACACACACACACACCCATTCTCTCTCCCTCCCTCTCACACACACATCCCCATTCTCTCTCTCACACACACACGCCCATTCTCTCTCTCGCTCACACACACACACACACCCATTCTCTCTTTCACACACACACATACCCACTTTCTCTCTCTCACTCACACACTCCCATTCTCTCTCTCTCACACACACACCCATTCTCTCTCTCACTCACATACACCCATTCTCTCTCTTTCACACACACATGCTCATTCTCTCTCTTTCATACACACATCACCATTCTCTCTCTTTCACACACACATCACCATTCTCTCTCTCACACATATACACACACGCCCATTCTCTCTCACTCTCACACACGTCCATTCTCTCTCACTCACACACACGCCCATTCTCTCTCTCTCACACACCCATTCTCTCTCTCTCACACACACACAAACCCATTCTCTCTCTCTCACACACATACACACACACCCCCATTCTCTCTCCCTCCCTCTCACACACACAACCCCATTCTCTCTCTCTCCTACACACACAACCCCATTCTCTCTCTCTCACACACACATGACCATTCTCTCACACGCCCATTCTCTCACACACACGCCCATTCTCTCTCTCTCACACACACACGCCCATTCTCTCTCTCACACACACATTCTCTCTCTCTCTTTCTCACACACATCCCCACTTTCTCTCTCTCTCACACACACACGCCAATTCTCTCTCTCTCTCACACACACATTCTCTCTCTCTCTCACACACCCATTCTCACTCTTTCACACACACCCACACACCCATTCTCACTCTTTCACACACCCACACAGCCATTCTCACTCTTTCACACACACATGCCCATTCTCTCTCTCTCTCTCACACACACACACATTGTCTGCCTCTCTCACACACACACACACCCATTCTCTCACTCTCACACACACACACACATCCATTCTCACTCTTTCACACACACCCACACACCCATTCTCACTCTTTCACACACCCACACACCCATTCTCTCTCTCTCTCTCACACACACACACATTGTCTGCCTCTCTCACACACACACACACACCCATTCTCTCACTCTCACACACACACACATCCATTCTCACTCTTTCACACACACACATCCCCATATTCTCTCTCTCTCTCTCACATACACACACATGCCCATTCTCTCTTTCACACACACACATGCCCACTTTCTCTCTCTCACACACACATACACACACGCCCATTCTCTCTCTCACTCACACACACACACCCATTCTCTCTCTCACACACACACACATCCAGTCTCTCTCTCACACACACACACATCCAGTCTCTCTCTTTCACACACACACGCCCACTCTCTCTCTCTTTCACACACATATCACCATTCTCTGTCTCACACACACACACACTCATTCTCTCTTTCACACACACACACGCCCATTCTGTCTCTCTCACACACACACGCCCATTCTCTCTCTCTCTCTTTCACACACACACACAGCCATTTTCTCTCTCACTCACACACACACCCATTCTCTCTCTCTCTCACACACACGCCCATTCTCTCTCTCTCACACACACACGCCCATTCTCTCTCTCTCACACACACACACGCCCATTCTCTCTCTCTCACACACACACACGCCCATTCTCTCTCTCTCACACACACACACGCCCATTCTCTCTCTCTCTCTCTCTTTCACACGCCCATTCTCTCTCTCTCTTTCACACGCCCATTCTCTCTCTCACTCACACACACGCCCATTCTCTCTCCCTCCCTCTCACACACACATCCCCATTCTCTCTCCTACACACACATGCCCATTCTCTCTCTCTCTCTCACACACACACACCTACTCACTCTCTTTCACACACAGATCACCATTCTCTGTCTCACACACACACACACCCATTCTCTCTTTCACACACACACATGCCCACTTTCTCTCTGTCTCTCACACACACACACCCCCCATTCTCTCACTCTCAGACAAACACGCGCCCATTCTCTCTCTCTCTCACACACACACACACACGCCCATTCTCTCTCTCTCACACACACATGCTCATTCTCTCTCACACACACACACACACACCCATTCTCTCTCTCTCTCACACACACCCACACACCCATTCTCTCTCTCTCACACACACCCATTCTCACTCTTTCACACACACCCACACACCCATTCTCACTCTTTCACACACACATGCCCATTCTCTCTCTCTCACACACACACACACACACATTGTCTGCCTCTCTCACACACACACACCCATTCTCTCTCTCTCACACACACACACACCCATTCTCAATCTTTCACACACACATCCCCATTTTATCTCTCTCTCTCACACACACGCCCACTTTCTCTCTCTCTCTCTCACACACACACACACACCCATTCTCTCTCCCTCCCTCTCACACACACATCCCCATTCTCTCTCTCACACACACACGCCCATTCTCTCTCTCGCTCACACACACACACCCATTCTCTCTTTCACACACACACATACCCACTTTCTCTCTCTCACTCACACACTCCCATTCTCTCTCTCTCACACACACATCCATTCTCTCTCTCACTCACATACACCCATTCTCTCTCTTTCACACACACATGCTCATTCTCTCTCTTTCATACACACATCACCATTCTCTCTCTTTCACACACACATCACCATTCTCTCTCTCACACATATACACACACGCCCATTCTCTCTCACTCTCACACACGTCCATTCTCTCTCACTCACACACACGCCCATTCTCTCTCTCTCACACACCCATTCTCTCTCTCTCACACACACACAAACCCATTCTCTCTCTCTCACACACATACACACACACCCCCATTCTCTCTCCCTCCCTCTCACACACACAACCCCATTCTCTCTCTCTCCTACACACACAACCCCATTCTCTCTCTCTCACACACACATGACCATTCTCTCACACGCCCATTCTCTCACACACACGCCCATTCTCTCTCTCTCACACACACACACCCATTCTCTCTCTCACACACACATTCTCTCTCTCTCTTTCTCACACACATCCCCACTTTCTCTCTCTCTCACACACACGCCAATTCTCTCTCTCTCTCACACACACATTCTCTCTCTCTCTCACACACCCATTCTCACTCTTTCACACACACCCACACACCCATTCTCACTCTTTCACACACCCACACAGCCATTCTCACTCTTTCACACACACATGCCCATTCTCTCTCTCTCTCTCACACACACACACATTGTCTGCCTCTCTCACACACACACACACCCATTCTCTCACTCTCACACACACACACACATCCATTCTCACTCTTTCACACACACCCACACACCCATTCTCACTCTTTCACACACCCACACACCCATTCTCTCTCTCTCTCTCACACACACACACATTGTCTGCCTCTCTCACACACACACACACACCCATTCTCTCACTCTCACACACACACACATCCATTCTCACTCTTTCACACACACACATCCCCATATTCTCTCTCTCTCTCTCACATACACACACATGCCCATTCTCTCTTTCACACACACACATGCCCACTTTCTCTCTCTCACACACACATACACACACGCCCATTCTCTCTCTCACTCACACACACCCATTCTCTCTCTCACACACACACACATCCAGTCTCTCTCTCACACACACACACATCCAGTCTCTCTCTTTCACACACACACGCCCACTCTCTCTCTCTTTCACACACATATCACCATTCTCTGTCTCACACACACACACACACTCATTCTCTCTTTCACACACACACACGCCCATTCTGTCTCTCTCACACACACACGCCCATTCTCTCTCTCTCTCTTTCACACACACACACACCCATTTTCTCTCTCACTCACACACACACCCATTCTCTCTCTCTCACACACACACGCCCATTCTCTCTCTCTCACACACACACGCCCATTCTCTCTCTCTCACACACACACGCCCATTCTCTCTCTCTCACACACACACACGCCCATTCTCTCTCTCTCACACACACACACGCCCATTCTCTCTCTCTCACACACACACACGCCCATTCTCTCTCTCTCTCTCTCTTTCACACGCCCATTCTCTCTCTCTCTCTCTCTTTCACACGCCCATTCTCTCTCTCTCTTTCACACGCCCATTCTCTCTCTCACTCACACACACGCCCATTCTCTCTCCCTCCCTCTCACACACACATCCCAATTCTCTCTCTCACACACACATGCCCATTCTCTCTCTCACACACACATGCCCATTCTCTCTCGCTCACACACACACACGCCCATTCTCTCTCCCTCCCTCTCACACACACATCCCCATTCTCTCTCTCACACACACATGCCCATTCTCTCTCGCTCACACACACACACGCCCATTCTCTCTCTTTCACACACACACATCCCCATTTTCTCTCTCTCTCTCACATACACACACATGCCCATTCTCTCTTTCACACACTCACATGCCCACTTTCTCTCTCTCACGCACACAAACACACACCCATTCTCTCTCTCTCACACACACACATGTCCATTCTCTCTCTTACACACACACACAGACACGCCCATTCTCTCTCTCTCTCACACATACACACACAAGCCCATTCTCTCTCTTTCACACACACATCACCATTCTCTGTCTCACACATACACACACACACGCCCATTATCTCTCTCACACACACACACACACACGCCCATTCTCTCTCACACTCACACACACACACCCATTCTCTCTCTCTCACATACACACACGCCCATTCTCTCTCTCTCACACACACACACTCACACACACACACATTCTCTCTCTTTCACACACGCCCATTCTCTCTCTTTCACACACAGACACCCATTCTCTCTCTCACACACACCCATTCTCTCTCCCTCCCTCTCACACACATCCCCATTCTCTCACACCTACACACACACGCCCATTTTCTTTCTCTCTCACACACACACGCCCATTCTCTCTCTTTCACACACACGCCCATTCTCTTTCTTTCACACACACACACGCCCATTCTCTCTCTCTCTCACACACACGCCCATTCTCTCTCTCTCACACACACACGCCCATTCTCTCTCTCTCACACACACACGCCCATTCTCTCTCTCTCACACACACACGCCCATTCTCTCTCTCTCACACACACACGCCCATTCTCTCTCACACACACACACGCCCATTCTCTCTCTCTCACACACACACACCCATTCTCTCTCTCTCTCTCTCTCACACACACACACACATGCCCACTCTCTCTTTCACACACACACATGCCCATTCTCTCTCTTTCACACACACACAAGCCCATTCTCTCTCTTTCACACACACACAAGCCCATTCTCTCTCACACACACACACACACACACACACACCCCCATTCTCTCTCTCCCTCCCTCTCACACACACATCCCAATTCTCTCTCCTACACACACACATGCCCATTCTCTCTCTCTCTCTCACACACACACGCCTACTCACTCTCTTTCACACACACATCACCATTCTCTGTCTCACACACACACACACCCATTCTCTCTTTCACACACAGATGCCCACTTTCTCTCTCTCTCTCACACGCACACACACACCCATTCTCTCTCTCACTCACACACACCCATTCTCTCTCTTTCACACACACATCACCATTCTCTCTCTCTCACACATATACACACACGCCCATTCTCTCTCTCTCTCACACACGCCCATTCTCTCTCTCTCACACACACGCCCATTCTCTCTCTCACACACACACATGCCCATTCTCTCTCTCACACACACACACGCCCATTCTCTCTCTCTCACATACACACACATGCCCATTCTCTCTCTCTCACACACACAAGCCCATTCTCTCTCACACACACACACAAGCCCATTCTCTCTTTCACACACACACAAGCCCATTCTCTCTCTCTCACACACACAAGCCCATTCTCTCTTTCACACACACACACCCATTCTCTCTCTCTCACACACACGCCCATTCTCTCTCTCTCACACACACAAGCCCATTCTCTCTTTCACACACACACACCCATTCTCTCTCTTTCACACACACACACCCATTCTCTCTCTTTCACACACAGACACCCATTCTCTCTCTCACACACACCCATTCTCTCTCTTCCTCCCTCTCACACACACACAAGCCCATTCTCTCACTCACACAGACACACACCCATTCTCACTCTTTCACACACACATCCCCATTTTCTCTCTCTCTCACACATACACACACACGCATTCTCTCTCTCCCTCCCTCTCACACACACATCCCCATTCTCTCTCCTACACACACACATGCCCATTCTCTCTCTCTCTCACACACACACACCCACGCCTACTCACTCTCTTTCACACACACATCACCATTCTCTGTCTCACACACACACCCATTCTCTCTTTCACACACACACTTTCTCTCTCACACACACATACACACACATCACCATTCTCTGTCTCACACACACACCCATTCTCTCTCTCTCTCTCACACACACACACCCATTCTCTCTCTCACTCACACACACACCCATTCTCTCTCTCACTCACACACACACACACCCATTCTCTCTCTCACACACACACCCATTCACTTTCTCTCTCACACACACACATTCTCTCTCTTTCACACACACACCCATTCTCTCTTTTTCACACACAGACACCCATTCTCTCTCTCACACACACCCATTCTGTCTCCCTCCCTCTCACACACACATCCCCATTCTCTCACACCTACACACACACACGCCCATTCTCTCTCTCTCACACACACACGCCCATTCTCTCTCTCTCACACACACACGCCCATTCTCTCTCTCTCACACACACACGCCCATTCTCTCTCTCTCTCTCACACACACACGCCTACTCACTCTCTTTCACACACACATCACCATTCTCTGTCTCACACACACACACACACCCATTCTCTCTTTCACACACAGATGCCCACTTTCTCTCTCTCTCTCACACGCACACACACACCCATTCTCTCTCTCACTCACACACACCCATTCTCTCTCTCTCACACACACATCACCATTCTCTCTCTCTCACACATATACACACACGCCCATTCTCTCTCTCTCTCACACACGCCCATTCTCTCTCTCTCACACACACACGCCCATTCTCTCTCTCACACACACACATGCCCATTCTCTCTCACACACACACACGCCCATTCTCTCTCTCTCACATACACACACATGCCCATTCTCTCTCTCACACACACACAAGCCCATTCTCTCTCACACACACACACAAGCCCATTCTCTCTTTCACACACACACAAGCCCATTCTCTCTCTCTCACACACACAAGCCCATTCTCTCTTTCACACACACACACCCATTCTCTCTCTTTCACACACACACACCCATTCTCTCTCTTTCACACACAGACACCCATTCTCTCTCTCACACACACCCATTCTCTCTCTTCCTCCCTCTCACACACACACAAGCCCATTCTCTCACTCACACAGACACACACCCATTCTCACTCTTTCACACACACATCCCCATTTTCTCTCTCTCTCACACATACACACACACGCATTCTCTCTCTCCCTCCCTCTCACACACACATCCCCATTCTCTCTCCTACACACACACATGCCCATTCTCTCTCTCTCTCACACACACACACCCACGCCTACTCACTCTCTTTCACACACACATCACCATTCTCTGTCTCACACACACACCCATTCTCTCTTTCACACACACACTTTCTCTCTCACACACACATACACACACATCACCATTCTCTGTCTCACACACACACGCCCATTCTCTCTCTCACTCACACAAACACACCCATTCACTTTCTCTCTCACACACACACACATTCTCCCTCTTTCACACACAACACACACCCATTCTCTCTCTTTCACACACAGACACCCATTCTCTCTCTCACACACACCCATTCTCTCTCTCACACACACCCATTCTCTCTCTCACACACACCCATTCTCTCTCTCTCTCACTCTCACACACACATACGCCCATTCTCTCTCTCTCTCACAGACACACATTCTCTCTCTCTCTCTCACACACACATGCCCATTCTCTCTCTTTCACACACACACAATCCCTTTCTCTCACTCACACACCCATTCTCACTCTTTCACACACACATCCCCACTTTCTCTCTCTCTCACACACACGTCCATTCTCTCTCTCTCTCACACACACACACACACACACACCCATTCTCTCTCTCTCTCTCCCTCTCACACATACATCCCCATTCTCTCTCCTACACACACACGCCTACTCACTCTCTTTCACACACACATCACCATTCTCTGTCTCACACACATCCATTCTCTCTTTCACACACACACATGCCCACTTTCTCTCTCTCTCTCACACACACACACACCCATTCTCTCTCTTTCACACACACATCACCATTCTCTCTCTCTCACATACACACACACACGCCCATTCTCTCTCTCTCTCTCTCACACACATCCATTCTCTCTCACTCACACACACACGCCCATTCTCTCTCTCTCTCTCACACACACACACACCCATTCTCTCTCTTTCACACACACATCACCATTCTCTCTCTCACACATACACACACACACGCCCATTCTCTCTCTCTCTCTCTCACACACATCCATTCTCTCTCACTCACACACACACGCCCATTCTCTCTCTCTCTCACACACACGTCCATTCTCTCTCTCTCTCACACACACACACACACACACACCCATTCTCTCTCTCTCTCTCCCTCTCACACATACATCCCCATTCTCTCTCCTACACACACACGCCTACTCACTCTCTTTCACACACACATCACCATTCTCTGTCTCACACACATCCATTCTCTCTTTCACACACACACATGCCCACTTTCTCTCTCTCTCACACACACACACACCCATTCTCTCTCTTTCACACACACATCACCATTCTCTCTCTCTCACATACACACACACACGCCCATTCTCTCTCTCTCTCTCTCACACACATCCATTCTCTCTCACTCACACACACACGCCCATTCTCTCTCTCTCTCTCACACACACACACACCCATTCTCTCTCTTTCACACACACATCACCATTCTCTCTCTCACACATACACACACACACGCCCATTCTCTCTCTCTCTCTCACACACATCCATTCTCTCTCACTCACACACACACGCCCATTCTCTCTCTCTCTCACACACATCCATTCTCTCTCACTCACACACACACACCCATTCTCTCTCTCTCACCCACACACATGCCCATTCTCTCTCTCTCTCACCCACACACACGCCCATTCTCTCTCTTTCAGACACACTCACATCCCCACTTTCTCTCTCACACACACACACATTCTCTCTCTTACACACACACAAGCCCATTCTCTCACTCTCTCTCTCACACACACATCCCCATTGTCTCTCTCTCTCACATACACACACACACCCATTCTCTCTTTCACACACACGCGCCCATTCTCTCTTTCACACACACACTTTCTCTCTCACACACACATACACACACATCACCATTCTCTGTCTCACACACACACCCATTCTCTCTCTCTCTCTCACACACACACACCCATTCTCTCTCTCACTCACACACACACCCATTCTCTCTCTCACTCACACACACACCCATTCTCTCTCTCACTCACACACACACCCATTCTCTCTCTCACTCACACACACACACACCCATTCTCTCTCTCACACACACACCCATTCACTTTCTCTCTCACACACACACATTCTCTCTCTTTCACACACACACCCATTCTCTCTTTTTCACACACAGACACCCATTCTCTCTCTCACACACACCCATTCTGTCTCCCTCCCTCTCACACACACATCCCCATTCTCTCACACCTACACACACACACGCCCATTCTCTCTCTCTCACACACACACGCCCATTCTCTCTCTCTCACACACACACGCCCATTCTCTCTCTCTCACACACACACGCCCATTCTCTCTCTCTCACACACACACGCCCATTCTCTCTCTCACACACATACGCCCATTCTCTCTCTCTCACACACACACACGCCCATTCTCTCTCTCACACACACACACGCCCATTCTCTCTCTCACACACACACACGCCCATTCTCTCTCTCTCTCTCTCTCACACATACACGCCCACTCTCTCTTTCACACACACACACACACATGCCCATTCTCTCTCTTTCACACACACACACAAGCCCATTCTCTCTCTTTCACACACACACAAGCCCATTCTCTCTCACACACACACACACACACCCATTCTCTCTCCCTCCCTCTCACACACACATCCCCATTCTCTCTCCTACACACACACATGCCCATTCTCTCTCTCTCTCACACACACACGCCTCCTCACTCTCTTTCACACACACATCACCATTCTTTGTCTCACACACACACACACCCATTCTCTCTTTCACACACAGATGCCCACTTTCTCTCTCTCTCTCACACGCACACACACACACCCATTCTCTCTCTCACTCACACACACCCATTCTCTCTCTTTCACACACACATCACCATTCTCTCTCTCTCACACATATACACACACGCCCATTCTCTCTCTCTCTCACACACCCATTCTCTCTCTCACACACATACACACACACGCCCATTCTCTCTCTCACACACGCCCATTCTCTCTCTCACACACGCCCATTCTCTCTCTCTCACACACACACGCCCATTCTCTCTCTCACACACACACATGCCCATTCTCTCTCTCACACACACACATGCCCATTCTCTCTCTCACACACACACACACGCCCATTCTCTCTCTCTCACATACACACACATGCCCATTCTCTCTCTCTCACACACACAAGCCCATTCTCTCTCTCTCACACACACAAGCCCATTCTCTCTCCCTCACACACAAGCCCATTCTCTCTCTCTTTCACACACACACACGCCCATTCTCTCTCTTTCACACACACAAGCCCATTCTCTCTCTCTCCCTTTCACACACACATACGCCCATTCTCTCTCTTTCACACACACAAGCCCATTCTCTCTCTCTCCCTTTCACACACACATACGCCCATTCTCTCCCTTTCACACACACGCCCATTCTCTCTCTCCCTCACACACAGACACGCCCATTCTCTTCCTTTCACACACACACATGCGCGGTAAATCTCTGCCCTCTGGTTTAGTTCTCCCCAACTCTGGGGAAATGGTGCTGGCTATTTCCCCTACCCATGCCCCTCATGATTTTTAAAACTACCTTAAGGCCTCCCCTCAGACTTCAAACGTAAGGGAAAACAGCCCCAACTTCTCCAGCCTCTTCTTATCGGTAAAACCCTCCAACTCTGTCCACATCCTTGTAAATTTTTTCGGAACCCTTTCAAGGATGACGGCTCGCAGGGAGACCAGAATTGAACACTGTATTCTGAAGATGGCCTAACGAATATCCTGTATTGCCGCAACATGACCTCCCAACACAACAGAAAACAGGGAATATAACTCCTTTAATCGGGGGAGGTGGGTAGGTAGGAGCGTGGAGTAACCAGATCAGCCATGGTCTCCTTTAAAATGGAGAGGGCTCAAGGGGCCAAAAAACTTCGTTCTGCTCTCAGTTACAATGTTCATATCTTGTCTTCTTAGCTATATGTATGTTTTTCCTCCTTTTCTATTATTGCTTGTGTGTGTCGATGTCTGTATGTGTGTATCCGATTACTGCCTGAATGGCTGTATATTGGGAGAGGGGAGTGTGCAGAGGGAGCTGCGTGTCCTTGTGCACTAGTCACTGAAGGTAAGCATGCAGGTGCAGCAGGCGGGAAAGAAGGTATCCTGGTCTTCATTGTGAGAGGATGAGAGTACAGAAGCAGGGATGTCTTGTTGCAGTTATACCAAGCTTTGGAGAGGCCACACTGACAATATTGTGTGCAGTTTTGGTCTCCTTTTCTGAGGAAAGATGCTCTCGAGCGAAGATTTACCAAG
Organism: Chiloscyllium plagiosum; assembly: GCF_037043375.1. Taxonomy (NCBI): domain Eukaryota; kingdom Metazoa; phylum Chordata; class Chondrichthyes; order Orectolobiformes; family Hemiscylliidae; genus Chiloscyllium; species Chiloscyllium plagiosum. The sequence goes on from NW_028270176.1 coordinate 12,024,982, forward strand.
CTGATTACAGGGATGGCAGGACTCATGTATGAGGGGAGATTGATCAGATCAGGACAGTTTTCGCTGGAGTTCAGATGAACTAGGGGAGATATCATCGAGAATTATAAAACTCTAACAGTCCTAAGCAGGGAGGATGTTCCAATGGTGGGTATTTCCAGAACCAGGAGTCACAGCGTGAGGATTCGGGCTGGATCATTCAAGATGGAGATGAAGAGACATTTCTTCACCCAAAGAGTGGTGAGCCTGTGGAATTCATTACCGCAGGAGGTAGTTGATGCCAAAACATTGAATGTATTCATGAGGCAGTTAGATATAACACTTGGGGCGAATGGGATCAAAGGTTATGGCGAGAAAGCAGGATTTGGCCATTCAGTTGGACGATCAGATGGGCCAGGCTTGAAGGGCCAAATGGCCTCCTTCTGCTCCTATCTTCTGTGGTTCTATGTGCCTATATTTCTGTGTGTGTGTGTGTCTGTGTGCGCATGCATGTTGTAATCATTTCTGCCCACCTCCAAACTGGGTATGAATGCATGAATAACAAATAACCCATATTTTTCTTTTCATTTGAAAGAGTTCGCTGTTGGTCACCTTAAAAATTGGGCTTCACAGAACGGGCTTTTTGGGAGTAAAGCACACCACGGTCTACTTCAGAAAGGCAAGAATAACAAAAACATTCCAAGACATTGTGGCTCAGTGGTTAGCACCGCTTCCTGACAGCGCCACGGACATAAGTCCGATTCTACCCTCGGGCGACTGTCTGTGTGGATTTCCTGTATGTGCTCTGGTTTCCTCCCACAGTCCAAAGATGTGGAGGCTGGGTGGATTGGCTGTGCTGCATTGCCCAGTGTCCTGGGATGTGCAGGCCAGATGGGAAGCCATGGGAAATGCAAGATGCATATTCAGGATTTTCACCATGAAGTTAGGCAGGTAAATTGAGTCATGAAGCTGTACAGCATGGAAACAGTCTCTTCAGTCCAATTTGTCCATGCTGACCAGATATCCTAAATTAACCTCGTCCCATTTGGCCATATCCCTCCAAACCCTTCCTATTCATGTACCCATCCAGATGCCTTTTAAATACTGTCATTGTGCCTGCCCCCACCACTTCCTCTGCCAGCTCACTGCGTACACGCAGCACCCTCTGCATGAAAAAACTGCCCTTTTGGTCCCTTTTAAATCTTTTCCTTTGCCTTCTAGTTTTGGACTCCCCTCCCCTGGGAGAAAAGACCTTGTCTCTCCAACCTATCCATGCCTCGGATGGTTGAGATGCTGTTCAGACGGTCGGTGTGGATTTCATGAGCCTGCTTCCACACTGGTAGTGATCTGCTGATTCTCAGCCACTCGATTCAAGGGCATTTAGGAATCGGCAACAGATGTCAGCAATGCCCAGGTGCCATGAGTAAAAGGTTGGAAATATTCAGGATTTTCACCATGAAGTTAGGCAGGTAAATTGTGGAAAGTACAAGAGAGCCTGTAACCTCACTGCTGGAATAGACTGGAGGGGCTGAAGGGGGGGGGGGGGGGGAAGACAGATCTTTCACTGAGACTAGTGCAAGCCATCCCTGACCTCCAAAACGACTGCAGCAAAAACGAACAAAAACTTCCCCTGGGCCAGACGGTCCTGCCTAATAGATGGTGTTCAACGTGCAGGACAGTGGAGATGTGCATATACACAAAACCATTCTCTCTCTCTCACATTGCCTCATTCTCCAAACCAAACCCCAATGCCACATGCATTCCCCCAGAATAACCAGCGAATCACAACGAGCTATTCAAACCGTTGTTTAAAAAACACAAATATAGACAAAAAAAGGTTTTTAAAAAGCCAAGTCGTCTGAATACAACGCATCAATTAATTTGATCAAAACACTTTTTGCTTTGCATTTGCACCTGTTCGTTTGCATCCACCTCTTGCAAGCATTTAACTTAACCAAAAACATTATTTTGCCAATGGCACAAAGCAAACGGTTAAGAATCTGCTTCCTGCAGATAAAAGAGCGTTTGTCCACATTGCATTTCCTGCTTTTACTCGTCGAGGTGGGGAGAAGAATAGGTGTTGGGAACAAAAGTGACAAACCAGTTCTCAATCTCCCTTCACCCCCCCAAAATTGTAGAAAAGGCCATTTCGGCTGAATGAATTTGAAGGCTATATCTCTGCAGACCCCGGTGAATTTACAATCCGAGCAGCACCACCCTCTCCCCACCTCCCCCACCGCCTTTCTTCTGTTCTGCAAGACAAGCCACCCCAATTCCACACCTTTTAATTGATTTCAAGAGAGGAGGATGGGTTAATACAAACAACACATTAATTTCCGTCTCTTTCCCTTCGGGAGAAAAATATTTACAACTGTGTGCGCCAAATTAATATAATTCTTTGCAAGTGGACAAATTGTGCACCCCCTTTCCGAAACAATTTCGAAATTTTTGATTAAAATAAAACTAGTGTGTAAAAAAAAACAAAGTTTATTATGCAAACAAATGCTGCCCTCAAAAAAAACCTACAAAACACAATAACTGGGGAATAAATACATCCAGTTTCTTATGTCACATTTTGTTGCACATTTAATTTTTGCATTCCAAGGTAAAACATGCTGGCTTCACCTTTTGCCACTACTTTAATCTGTTGGAAATGCTATTTTTTTTGTGCATTTTCTATTTGAGTGTTATTTGCCTGCATGGCTTAAAACAGCAAAAAACTGGTGCAGATCTCTGCTATTGCAGGAACAGAGTGCCAGCTTTGCTGCATTAGCTTATTCCCCCTCCCCTCCCGTCTCTCCTGTTGCAATCAATAAAGAGGCGCTCTAAATTATGCAAACAGCAGATATTAATATGCAAAAATTAAGAAGACAGACAGAGAAGAAAGTGCACATTACCGGCGCTTCCATCGGTGGGCGCTGACTCCATTCAAGAGCAAGCAGTTTGGATGCGGAGCCCGCCCCTGCAGCGCGTCGCTAGGCAACCAGCCTGTCAGTCACCTCGTCAAACACCCATGTCTCGCGGGCTCCGCCCTTCCCAACGAGCCTGTCAATCACAGTGGGAACCTGGCTCCGCCCTTCCATCCCCCCACCCCGGAGCTTGTTGCCGCTGCGCATCGCCAGGCAACCAGCCCGTCAATCACAGTGAGAACCTGGCTCCGCCCTTTCCCCCCTCGAGCTTGCCCCCGCTGCGCATCGCCAGGCAACCAGCCTGTCAATCAGCCCGTCAATCTCATGCTCCCGCCCAGGTCCTGGGCCCGCAGATTGTTTGACATCCGCTCGCCCCTCCCCATCCCATGTCGGCAAAGGGGAGAAGGATTTATCGCGCAGCCGCAGTGTGAGATTAACCCTTGGACACTCAGGATCGTGGGTTCGAGCCCCCCTCGGCCGAATTTTCTTTTTACCCTCTTCCCACCGTAATATTTGCAAACGATATGATTCCGCGTTGCATTGATTATTTTTATAAAACATAACAGAAATAAAAATAAAACAAAAAATAAAATAAAGCCATAACTTTAAATAATTTAGATGAAGTAGATTTGGTCTAGTTTTATCAGGACAGGCTTCAGCTATATGATTTGGAGATGCCGGTGTTGGACTGGGGTGTCCAAAGTTAAAAATCTACAAAGTTAAAAACTCTATAACCTGGTGTTGTGTCATTTTCAGCTATATGGTACGATTCCGTCACAGAGTCATAGAGATGAACAGCACCGAAACAGAACCTTCAGTTCAACTGGTCCTTGTCCATCAGATATCCCAACCCAATCTAGTCCCACCTGCCAGCACCCGGCCCATATCCCTCCAAACCCTTCCTATTCACATATCCATCCAAATGCCTCTTAAATGTTGTAACTGTACCAGCCTTCACCACTTCCTCTGGCAGCTCATTCCAAACACGTACCACCATCTGCGTGAAAAAGTTGCCCCTTAGGTCCCTTTCATATCTTTCCCCTCTCACCCTAAACCTATGCCCTCTAGTTCTGGACTCCCCCACCCAGGGAAAAGACTTTGTCTATTTACCCTATCCATGCCCCTCATGATTTTATAAACCTCTATAAGGTCACCCCTCAGCCTCCGATGCTCCAGGGAAAACAGCCCCAGCCTGTTCAGCTGCTCCCTGTAGCTCAAATCCTCCAACCCTGGCCACATCCTTGTAAATCTTTTCTGAACCATTTCAAGTTTCACAACACCTTTCCGATAGGAGGGAGACCAGAATTGCATGCAATCTTCCAACAGTGGCCTGTACAGCCGAAACATGACCCCCCTCCCAACTCCTGTTCTCAATACACTGACCAATAAAGGAAAAAATACCAAACGCCTTCTTCACTATCCTATCTACCTGCAATTCTACTTTCAAGGATTATGAACCTGCACTCCAAGGTCTCTTTGTTCAGCAACACTCCCTCAGACCTTACCATTAAGTGTATAAGTCCTGCTAAGATTTGCTTTCCCAAAATGCAGCACCTCGCATTTATCTGAATTAAATTCCATCTGCCACTTCTCAGCCCATTGGCCCATCTGCTCAAGATCCCGTTGTAATCTGAGGTAACCTTCTTCACTGTCCACTACGCCTCCAATTTTGGTGTCATCTACAAACTAACTATACCACTTGTGCTCACATCAAAATTATTTATATAAATGATGAAAAGTAGTGGACCCAGCACCAATCCTTGCAGCACACCACTGGGTACAGGCCTCCAATCTGAAAAACAACCCTCTGTCTTCTACCTTTGAGCCAGTTCTGTATCCAAATGGCTAGTTCTCCCTGTATTCCATGAGACCTAACCTTGCTAACCAGTCTCCCATGGGGAACCTTGTTGAACGTCTTATTGAAGTCCATCTCTACCGTTCTGCCCTCATCAATCCTCTTTGTTACTTCTTCAAAAAATTCAATCAAGTTTGTGAGATGATTTCCCATGCACAAAGCTATGTTGACTACCCCTAATCAGTGCTCGCCTTTCCAAATACATGTACATCCTGACCACAACTTGCCCACCACTGACATCAGGCTCACCGATCTGGAGTTCCCTGGCTTGTCCTTACCATCAGTCTTCCGGCACCTCACAATGACTATTGATGATCCAAATATCTCAGCAAGGAGCCCAGCAATCATTACCCTAGCTTCCCACAGTGCTCTCGGGTACATCTGATCAGGTCGTGAGGATTTATCCATTTTTATGCATTTCAAGACATCCAACACTTCCTCATCTGTAATATGGCAAGATGTCACCATGTAATTCCCTACAGTCTACATCTTCCATGTCCTTTTCCAGAGTAAACACTGATGCAAAGTACTCATTTAGTATCTCCCCCATCTCCTGCGGCTCCACGCAAAGGCCACCTTACTGATCTTTGGGCGGGGTCTTATTTTCTCCCTAGTTACCCTTTTGTCCTTAATATATTCATAAAAACTCTTTGGATTCACCTTAACTCTTGCCATAAGGTATCTCATGTCCCTGTTTTGCCCTCCTGATTTCCCTCTTAAGTATACTCCTACTGCCTTTATACTCTTCTAAGGATTCACTCGATCTCTTCTGTCTATACCGGACATATGCTTCCTTCTTTTCCTTAACCAAACCCTCAATTTCTTTAGTCATCCAGCATTCCCTATACCTACCAGCCTTCCCTTTCACCCTGACAGGAATATACTTTCTCTGGACCCTCGTTATATCATTTCTGAAGGCTTCCCATTTTCCAGCCGTCCCTTTACCTATGAACATCTGCTCCCAATCAGCTTTTGAAAGTTCTTGCCTAATATCATCAAAATTGGCCTTTCTCCAATTTAGAACTTCAACTTTTAGATCTGGTCTATCCTTTTCCATCACTATTTCAAAACTAGTAGAATTATGGTCGCTGGCCCCAAAGTGCTCCCCCACTGACACCTCAGTCACCTGCCCTGCCTTATTTCCCAAGGGTAGGTCAAGTTTTGCACCTTCTCTTAGAGAAGTGGAAGATGTAAACAGGGAGGAGCAATGGGATTAAAAAAAATAGGAACCAAATTACATAAATAGCGTGTATTGGTTGAATTCAGTGTGTGTGTGTCCCTGCCTTGTAGACAGTGGACATCGCACCCTCTTGCAAGGGTAAAATAAAGGACACTACTGATTCAGATCTTGTCTCGGACTGAAATTATTGAAGTGAGTGAGCTTTGTTTCTCACATCAGTTTCACCCAGATAACCTCCCTGGATGTATTTCCGGGAATATCCTCCCTCAGCGCAGCTGTAATGCTATACCTTATCAAAAACGCCACTCCCCCTCCTCTCTTGCCTCCCTTTCTATCCTTCCTGTAGTATTTGCATCCTGGAACATTAAGCTGCCAGTCCTATCCATCCCTGAGCCATGTTTCTGTAATTGCAATGACATCCCGCTAACATGTTCCTAACCATGCCTGAGTTCATCTGCTTTCCCTGTTAGGCCTCTTGCATTGAAATCAATGTAATTTAATTTATCAGTCCTGCCCTGTTCTCTGCTTTGTCCCTGCCTGCCCTGACTGTTTGACTCGCTTCTTTTCTCAATCTGTACCAGTCTCAGATTGTCATTAATTTTGTATCCCCAAGACGAGCTCTCGCCCAAAGAAAATTGTATCATAGAATCCCTACAGTGTGGAAGCAGGCCATTCTGCCCATCAAGTCCACACAGACCCTCCGAACAAAGAGACCATGAAGTACAGGTTCATAGTTCCTTGAAAGTGGAGGCACAGGTAAATAGGCGAGTGAAGAAGGCATTTGGCATGCTTGCCTTTAGGATAGGAGTTGGGAGATCATATTGCAGCTGTACAGGACATTGGTGAGGCCACTTTTGGAATACAGAGTCGAAAAGTCTGGCACTGGAAAAGTACAGCAGGTCAGGCAGCATCTGAGGAGCAGGTAAATTGACGTTTTGGGCATAAGCCCTTCATACAGTGAGTTCTGCTATAATGCGTATTTCTTCAACACGAATTGCTTTAAGGTGATGGAAGAATTTAGACCATTATTTGTAGAACTCAAACTTTCCTTACATTGGCTATAACGCGATTCTGGCCCCCATTAGTTTAATGGAACAGCTATTGCGCGGTTTTCTTATAACACAAGATTGCATGAGAACGCAACTATTGTGCTATATCAGAACCGACTGTATTCTGTTCCAATCTGGCCTCCCTGCTAGAGAAAATATGTCATTAAACTTGAAAGGGTTGAGAAAGATTTTCAAGGATGCTGCCAGAGTTGGAGGGTTTGGGCAATAGGGAGAGGTTGAATAGGCTAAGGCTATTTTCCCTGGAGTGTCGAAAGCTGAGGGGTGACCTTATCGAAGTTTACAAAATTATGAGGGGGGTGGGTAGAGTGAATCATCAAGGTTTCTTTTTCCAGGGTAGGGGAGTCCAAAACAAAAGGGCATAGATAAAAGGAGAACAATTTAAAAGAGCCCTGAGGGGCAACATTATCATGCAGAGGGTGGTGCATGTATGCAAAATAAGCTGCCAGAGGAAAGGGTGGTAGTTGGTATAATTACAACATTTAAAAGCCATCTGGATGGTTATATGAATAGGAAGGTTTTAGAGGGATCTGGGCCAAATGCTGGCAAATGGGACTGGATTAATTTAGGACGTCTGGTCGGCAATTGACAAATTGGACCAAATGGTCCATTTTTGTGCTATAGAGCTCTCTGACACTATGATGCAGGACTACAGCAATACAATGGAAAATGTACAAAGTTGCCATTCTCCAGCATATAAAGACAGATCATAAACAGAACCAGGAATAAAAAAAACAGCCAAAAGAAAAGAAATTACTCCTCGCATCCATCATGAGTCCTTGCCATCAGAAAAACAAAGCCACAAAATCTATCCCCTCATTGCTTCTGCCGTCAGGTACTCAGGTCCAGCTCTGGCCTGGAGTCACACCACGTCACCGAAACCATGTCACTGTTCTATATATCAGAAAGGCTTTGCATGGTAGATTGGTTCATTCAGAAGCTAAAAGACCCCTCAGCCAGGACAATTTGGCAAATTGGATCCAAACTTAGCTTAATGGCAGGGGATAATGGCCGAAGGCTGTTTCTGTTTCTGTGACTGGAAGCTTGTGTTCAGTGGCATTACATGGAGTTTGATCCCTTAATGATCTACTAGGAGAAAGGGAGGACTGCAGATGCTGGAGATCAGAGCTGAAAATGTGCTGCTGGAAAAGCGCAGCAGGTCAGGCAGCATCCAAGGAGCAGGAGAATCGACGTTTCGGGCATGAGCCCGAAGAAGGGCTCATGCCCGAAACGTCGATTCTCCTGCTCCTTGGATGCTACCTGCCCTGCTGCGCTTTTCCAGCAACACATTTTCAGCCCTTAACGATCTACACATGAATGGAGGGATGCGATCAGTAAATTCGCACATAGCATGAAAATTAGTGGTGTGATAAATCGTGATGAGGAAAGCCTTAGAGTACAGCATGATATAGACATGCTTGCCTGATGGATGGAACACTGGAAATTGGTAATTAATCCTGAAAAAGTTTGACGTGATCCATTTTAGGATCTTAAGAAGTACAGTGGATTAGAGTGACCCGGTGGGCATGACCACAACACCTGGGAAGTCCAGGGGTCAGAGGGACCTAGATGTGCATATCCATAGATACTTGAAGAGAACAGGAGAGGTAGACAAACTGGTTAAGAAAGCATTTGGGATGCTTGTCTTTATTATTGAATTCAAGAGCAAAGAGGTTATGATGGAGGTGTATATAACATTAGTTAGACCACAGCTTGAGTACTGTGATCACATGAGCTATGGTGCAGAGGAGATTTAAATGGATGTTGCCTGGACTAAAAGCTGTAAAGAGAGACTTGGCGAACTAGAGTTATTTGGTACATCTGAGGGGAGAATTGATTGAGATGTACAATGTTACAAATGGCATTAGTAGAGAGCTTTCCCTTTAGTAGAGAGCTCAATAACTAAGGGGCGCAGAAGGTTTGAATTGAATTAAACAGAATGAGCTTCATTGCCAAATGACTACAGTGAAACATTTGTAAGTCGCCACTTACGGTGCCATCTAGGTATATAGGTCCCTAAGTACAGCTTCCTCAGTTAAGATAGTTAAAGTGTAACAATGTCACCATTGCATGGCATCATCTTAGGTTCAGAGTGGCTAGGTGCAATCCTTAGTTAGAGAATAGCGAAACGAAGAAGGAAAAAGTGACATTACAGCTGTACACCATACAACCAAAGGTCAGAAAAAGCAAGAAGCAAAGTTAAAAAGACAAACATCACAGTCTCTCTCCCAAGTGTCCTGTGCAGCACATCAGCTGGGGGGCCACCTCATGGCCTCACCACTAACTACCACCACACTCTACACTGGGCCGCTAGTCATTGGCCTCCCCCTCCAGCCACATGATCACTGGCATCCTCACTCCAGGCCACATGGTCACTGGCATCCTCACTCCAGGCCACTGGTCCCTGGCATCCTAGCTCAGGACACACTGGTCACTGGCATCCCTGCTCCGGCCACACTGGTCATTGGCGTCCCTGCTCCAGACCAAACTGGTCATTGGCATCCTTGCTCTGGCCGCACTGGTCATTGGCACCCCGGCTCCCGGACACTGGTCACTGGCTACCACCACACTCTACACTGGCATCCCCTGCTCAAGCCACACTAGTCATTAGCGTCCCTGCTCTAGACCATTGGTCATTGGCGTCCCTGCTCCGGCCACACTAGTCATTGGCATCCCTGCTCCAGGCCACTGATCATTGGCGTCCCTGCTCCAGACCATTGGTCATTGGCATCCCTGCTCTAGAAACATGGTCATTGGTGTTTCTGCTCCAGGACACTGGTCATTAGCATCCCTGCTCCAGATCACTGGTCATTGGCATCCCTGATCTAGCCACACTGTCTTTGGTGTCCCTGCTCCAGACCACTGGTCACTGGCATCCCTGCTCTGGCCACTGGTCATTGGCTTTCCTGCTTCAGGCCACTGGTCATTTGCATCCCTGCTTGAGACCACTGGTCATTGGCATCCCTGCTCTGGCCACTGGTCATTGGCATCCCTGCTCGAGACTACTGGTCATTGGCATCCCTGCTCTGGCCACTGGTCATTGGCAACCCTGCTCCAGGCCACTGTCATTGGCGTCCCTGCTCAAGACCACTGATCACTGGTGTCCCTGCTCCAGGCCACTGGTCATTGCCGTCCCTGCTCCAGCCACACTGGTTTTTGGCATCCCCACTCCAGACCACTGGTCATTGGAGTTCTCACTCTGGTCACAACTGATCATTGGCGTCGCCACTCCAGGCCACTGGTCATGGCATCCTTGCTCCAGGCCTCTGATCGCTGGCGTCCCTCCTCTGGGCACACTGATCACCAGCTTCCCCACCCTGGGTTGCCGACCCCGCTTCGAAGGCTGGTAGTCAAGGCCAGGGCCGGGTGTCAAAAAAACCACAGAAGGAAGGAAAAAGAGAGAGATAAAGAAAAACAACAGCTGGAAGGGACAAGCTCCAATTGGAGCATCCTACTCCACCTACATCTTACCAGATTAATGGGGATTTGTGGAAAAATATTCTCGTTTAGATGGTGGTGGATATCTGGAATTCACCACCTAAAAGGATAGTAGTGGCAATCAAGGAGCATTTCAAATTTCATAGCATAACAGGTTATGGTACAGGCGTCGAAAAATGAAATTAGCATCGATAGATGCTTGAAGTTTGGAGTAGACACAGTTGAGCTAAACAGCCTTTTTCTATGATGTAAAAACTCTAATTCTTTCCAGAACATGACCACAACAATTGAGAAGGTCAAAGTCAGTAGATACATGCGACCACCGCCACTTAAGTTCCCCTCCAAACTGCTCACCATTCTGACACAAAACAAAAATACTCCCTGGATGCTGAAGATCTGAAATATTCAACAAAAAGCAAGTGCTGGAGAAACATAGCAGCCACACAGCCTTTAAGGAGACAGAGAAAACAGTTCCTGTTTTTTGGACAGAAACAGGTGGCTTTATGCTACTGAAGAACAAGGAGTGGCAAACAGAAGGAAAGTGAAGGTCAAGGGAAGATTAGATGATTAGGGAGATCAGAAATCAAAGATAGCAGAGAGCAAACTCTTCGCAGAGTCATTGTGGACTCGTTAGGCTGAAAAGCCTGTTTCCACAGGGCCTATGATCTCTCTCTCTCTCTCTCTCTCTTTCTCTCACTCTGTCGCTCTGTTGCCCTCCCTCTCTCTATTCACTAACCAAAAAGCCGAATGCTGTATATATTGGATATCTGTAATAAAAACAGAAAACATCATATTTTTATTTCCCCATTGGCTATTTCCCAGACCTAATTATCCTGGAGAAGATGGTGCGAGCTGGCTTCTTGTTGTAAAAGTGAGGACTGCGGATGCTGGAAACCACAGTCTTGACCAGAGTGGTGCTGGAAAAGCACAGCAGGTCAGGCAGCATCCGGTGAGCAGGAAAATCGACATTTCGAGCAAAAGCCCTTCATCAGGAAAAATGTGCTTTTCCAGCACCACTCTAATCTAGACTCTGGCTTCTTGTTGTGACAATTGATCAGAATCCCAAATTACTAAGGACTTTTTTTTCAACGTTAATGCTGAGATTTAACAGAGGACTGCTATAGATAACGCTAATTCAGATACAGTCCGGGAAAGTCCTGTGTTGCAGCCATGGACTGTCATAAGACGTAAGACCATAAGACATAGGGGCAGAAATTAGGCCATGCAGCCCATCAAGTCTGCTCCACCATTGAATCATGGCTGACAGGTTTTTCAACCCCATTTTCCCACTTTCTCCTCATAACCTTTGATCGCTTTGGCAATCAAGGACTTATCTATCTCTGTTTCAACTATACCCAATGACCGGGCCTCCACAGCTTTCTGTGCCAAAGAATTCCACAGAGGCACCACTCTTTAGCTGAAGAAGTTTCTCCTTATCTCCGCTCTAAAAGGTCTTCCCTTTACACTAAGGCTGTGCCCTCAGGTCCTAGTCTCTCCTGCCAATGGAAATGTCCACTCTGTCTAGGCCATTCAGTATTCTGTAAGTTTCAGTCAGATGCCCCCTCATCCCTTTAAACTCCATCAAGTATAGTCCCAGAGTCCTCATTCCTAGGATCATTCTCGTGAACGTCCTCCGGACCTACTCCATGGCCAATACATCTTTCCTGAGATATAGGGCCCAAAATTGCTCACAATGCTCTAAATGTGGTCTGATCAGAGCCTTACAGAGCCTCAGAAGTACATCCCTGCTTCTATATTCTAGTCTTCTTGAGATGTATGACAATGTTGTATTTGCCTTTCTAACTACTGACTCAACCAGCAAGTTTACCTTAAGAGGAACCAGGACAAAGACTCCCAAGTCCTTTTGCACTTCCGGTTTCTAAATTTTCTCCCCAGTTAGAAAACAGCCCATACCTTTAATCTTCCTACCAAAGTACATGACCTTACACTTTCCCACATTGTATTTCATCTGCCACTTCTTTGCCCATTCTCCTAGCCTGTCTATATCTTTCTGCAGCCTCCCCAGAATATTACCTGCCCCTCCACTTACCTTTGTATCATTTGCAAACTTAGCCAGAATGTCCTCAGTTCCTTCATCCAGATCATTAATGTATAAGTTGAAAAGTTGTGGTCCCAACACTGACCCTTGTGGAACACCACTAGTCATCAGCTTCCATCCTGAGAAGGACTCTTTTATCCCCACTCTCTGCCTCCTGCCAGACAGCCAATTTTCTATCTGTGCTATGATCTAGTCTCGAAATGTGTTGCTGGAAAAGCGCAGCAGGTCAGGCAGCATCCAGGGAACAGGAGAATCGACGTTTCGGGCATAAGGCCTTCTTCCGGAAGAAGGCCTCCTCTGCAGCACCTTATCAAAGGCCTTCAGGAAATCCAGGTTTGTGGAATTGTGAGGGACATGGATGGGGTGGATGGACAAGATCATTTCCATAGGGTGGTTGAGTCCTGGACAGGAGGGCAAAGATTTGGGGTGAGAGGGGAAAAATTTAGAGGGAATTTGAGGAGAGGCTTTTTTGCACAGAGGGTGGTGCCTGTGTGGGGGTGGGGGTGGGGGTTGGCACAATTGTAGCACTTGAGGGGCATTTGGATGGGTGTGTGAATGGGAGGGGTTTGGAGAGTATTGGACTGGGTGCTGGCAAATGGGACTGGGTAGGCAAAATTCCTGATATTAGTACTATTTTAAATCAGGTGCTCGACTCACAGCTCTGAAACAGCAGGTGAGTCTCAGGTGAACAGAGGGCGTGCTTCAGGGCCTCACTGAGCAAGGGTGACATTCCCACAGACATGGCTCAAGACTGTCCTGAAGTGGAGGAGGAGCGTCCGGGAAGGTGTGGAGCACCTGGAGACTTGCCGTCGGGAAAAAAATGGAAGCCAGGACTGCCGCACCAAAGCCCCGCCTCCCCTTTGGGTGACCACCATCTGCCCAAGTGTAACAGACCCTGCAGTAGCCACATTGGTTAGCCACAGCAGCCACCTATGGACTCACCCTGTGAGTGGAAGAGAGTCATCCTCATCTGCGAGGGACTGCGATGATATAGAGCATCAAACTGTACAATGCAGTACAGACTCTTCGGCCCTCGATGTTATGCCGACCTTTTATCCTACTCTAAGATCAAACGAACTTAATACCCTTCATTTCACTTCATCCATGTGCCTATCCAAGAGTCGCTTAAATGTTCCTAATGTATCTGAGTCTACTACCACCACTCACAGTGCATTCCATGCACCCACCACTCTCTGTGTAAAGAACCTACCTAGATCTCTGCTCAACCTTTCTCCAATCACCTTAAAATTATGCCCCCTCGTGAAAGCCATTTCCGCCCTGGGAAAAAGTCTCCGACTATCCACTCTATCTCTGCCTCTCATCATCTTGTACACCTCTATCAAGTCACCTCTCATCCTTCTTCACTCCAATGTGAAAAGCCCAAGCTCCCTCAACCTTTCTTCATAAGACATGCCCCCCAATCCAGGCAGCATCCTGGTAAATCTCCTTTGCACCCTCTCTAAAGCTTCCATATCCTTTCTATAATGAGGCGACCAGAACTGAAAACAATATTCCAAGTGAATGTTGATTATTTTTGCACACCTCACTGAATTGTCTACATTTCTGCTTTTGAAATGCCTGTTGACTGTTTAGAAGCTTATAAAACATTCCAAAGTGTAACTTCTTCCTTTTTATTACTAAGCTCTAGCCAGAAAGTCTCATTTGATGACCCTTGGAGTATTGCATACAGTTCTGGTCACCACATTATTGGAAGGATGTGGACACTTTGGAAAGGGTGCAGAGGATATTTACTAGGATGCTGTCTGGTATGGAGGGAACGTCTTATGACGAAAGGCTGATGGACCTGAGGCTGTTTTTATTGGAGAGAAGAAGGTTGAGAGGTGACTTAATTGAGACATATAAGATAACCAGAGGGTTAGATAGGGTGGACAGGGAGAGGCTTTTTCCTCAGATGGTGATGGCCAGCATGAGTGGATGTAGCTTTAACTTGAGGGGTGATAGATATAGGACAGGTGACAGAGGTAGTTTCCTTACTCAGAGAGTAGTAGAACGTAATGCCTGCAACAGTTGTAGACTCGCCAACTTTAAGGTCATTGGATAAATATATGGATGAAAATGGAATAATGTAGGATTGATGGACTTCAGATTGGTTCCACAGGTCAGCGCAACATCGAGAGCCGAAGGCCTGTACTGCGTTATAATGTTCTATGTTCAATATCATCCCTCCTTGCTGCATTTCTCTCTCCTTAAGTAATAATGAGACATCACCTCCCCTTTCATACCTTCTCCTGTTCTGCCTGAAGATCCTGTACCTGGAAATTTGAGTTGCCAGTTCTGATCCTCCCTCAACCACATTACTATGATGGAAACAACACTGCAATTCCACATGTCAAACCATGCCCTTAACGCATGTCTTACCACTAAAGTAAAACCATGCCTTGAGGCTCATCGTGGCTGAACTCCCTCTGCCTTGGCTCCTTTTCTAAGCAATGCCGTTCCAGTATTGAACTAACACTCCTTGCCTCTGCTGAACTCATTTAAACACTTCCCAACAGCACGAGTCTTTGTGCAAAGATGTTCGTGCCATTCTGGTTCAGATGCAGACCATTCACTTGTCGTGGTCCTTGAATCTAAACCCCTCCCTCATGAGTCATACCTTTATCTGTCTTATGTCTTATTTTTGCTGTTCTGGCTGTCTTTTTTTCTCAGGTTGTAGGTTTGGAGTCTTGGCAAATTGCTGTGCTGCTACTGACTGTCAGTGCTGAAGGTGGTGGTTAGGACATCAGCCAAGCAGACTGCTTTGTCATGGATGGTGTTAAGAAGGTCTTACTCGACATGGATATGAATATCACTGACAAATAACTAAGGATGGTTAGGCCTAGAATGCTAACCTGACAACCTCTTGCAATCTTGGGTTGAGACGATTAACAATCAACAGATTAGGTCGTACCTGTGAAGAGAAAGAAACGGGGTAAATATTTCAGACCTCTGCCGAATGTCCTTTTCATTGTCTCAATTTATGCTAAAGCAGCCAGTATTTGGTGAATATTGTAAAATTCAGGTATACACTTAGTTCCAAGAATGCCATATTTGACCATATTCCAAGACATTAGTGACATTCAATTCTGCCTAGCAACAGAGCAGAGCCTGTTGTATGGGTTACAACAGGTCACTGAAGGGTTGGTCCCTTGATATGGACCAGACCGAACCCCCTTAAAATATATCAAGGGGATGGCTTTGAGCCTAAGTTTTATCTTATTTAAAGGTAAGTGTAAGGTGTTGGGTTCCAGATGTAATTCCATTGATCACACGACTCAGCTTGAGACAAAACACACTATTTTTCCCATACAATATGTATGTTGGTTTGCCTTTTCTATTCACTTAGCTTCTGAAATAGTACTACGTCATGCAGCAACTATTCATGTTTGCTTGTACACATTGTACTATCCTAATGTGGCACACTCATGGTCCAGCGCCTCCAATATGGTTCTAATTCTGGTCTACGTAAAGTTGTTGTTTGGAGAGGGAATTTCCAGATTCCATCAGCATTTATTTTCATGAAACACTTTCTTTTTTTTAATCTGGCATAACTCAAATCATACTTGATGGAGCCTTCAGTAAAAGGATTTATTTTGCGGGTCACAGCTGGGTATAGAAGGCAATAAAATGAAATGCTTCAACCTCCACTCAGCAAAGAAGGTTAGCTCTAAATATAATGGCAGGTTGATCAGATGGGCCAATGGGCCAAGGAGTGGCAGATGGAGTATAATCTAGATAAATAAGAGGTGCTGTATTTTGAGGGCAAATCAGGGCAGGACTTATGCACTAAATAGTAAGGTCCTAGGGAGTGTTGATGAACAAAGAGAGCTTGAAGCGCAGGTTCATAGTTCCTTGAAAGTGGTGTCGCAGGTAGACAGGGTAGAGAATGTGGTATTTGGTACACTTGCCTTTACTGGTTAGTGCATTGAGTACAGAGGTTGGGAGGCCACGTTGCAGCTGTATGCGACATTGGTTAGCTCACTTTTGGCAAACTGCATTCAATTCTGGTCTCCCTCTTATAGGAAAGATATTAGAGCCAGAGAGTCATAGAGTCCTACAGAATAGAGACAGACCCTTTGGCCCAAACTGGTCCATGCCGACCGAAATGTTCATCCATGCTAACCCCATTTCCCAGCACTTGGCCTGATGAAGGGCTCCTGCCTGAAACATCGATTTTCCTGATCCTCGCATGCTGCCTGACCTGCTGTACTTTTCCAGCACCACTCTAATCATGACCCCCATACCCTTCTAATCCTTTCCTATCCATGTATTTGTCTAAAAGCCTTTTAAATGTTGTTAGTGTCAACCATTCCTGCTGGCAGCTCATTCCATAAAGTTGCCCCTCAGGTTCCCTTTTATTCTTTCCCCCATGTGGGTGGCACGGTGGCACAGTGGTTAGCCCTGCTGCCTCACAGCGCCAGAGACCCGGGTTCAATTCCCAGCTTAGGCGATTCTCTGTGTGGAGTTTGCCCATTCTCCCCGTGTCTACGTGGGTTTCCTCCGGGTGCTCCGGTTTCCTTCCACAATCCAAAAATGTGCAGGTCAGGTGAATTGGCCATGCTAAATTGCCCGTAGTGTTAGGTGAAGGGGTAAATGTAGGGGAATGGGTCTGGGTGGGTTGCTCTTCGGCGGGTCGGGTTGGGCCAAAGGGCCTGTTTTCACACTGTAAGTAATCTAATCTAACCTTAAACCGATGCCCTTTAGTCCTCGATTCTCCAACCTTGGGAAAAAGACTGAATGCATTCAGCCTATCCGTGCCCCTCATAATTTCATACCCCTCCTTCAGGTCCCCCCTCAGTCTCCTACACTCGAAAGGAAAACATCCTTGCTTGTCCAATCTCTCCCCACAACTCAGACCGTTGAGTCCAGGCAACATCCTTCTAAACTCCTTCCAGTTTAATAACATCCTTCCCATAACAAGGCAACCAAAACTGAACACAATACTCCGTGTGTCGCCTATCCAATGTCCTGTTTAACTGCAACAGACCTTTACAACTTCTACACTCACTGCCCTGACTGATGAAGGCCAGTGTGCCAAAAGCTGCCTTCACTACCCTGTCTACCTGAGACTCCACTTTCAGAGAACTGTGAACCTGTTCCACTACATTCCTTAAGGCTCTACCATTCAAGGCAAAACTCCTACCTTGATTTGACTTTCCAAAACAAGGGACCTCATACTTATCTATATTAAACACCATTTGCTATTTCTCAGCCCACTTCTCCATGCTACAATTTCTGAGAACCTTCCTCACTGTCCATGATACCGGCTATTTTAGTGTCATCAACAAACTTACTAATCATGCCTTGTACATTGTAATCTATATCAATGATTTGGATGACAAAGAGTAATGGGCCCAGTACAGACCCCTGAGGCACTCCACAAGTCACAGGCCTCCAGTCCACCAAGCATTCTTCCACTACTACCCGTGCTTCCTACCAACAAGCCAATTTCATCTCCAATTTGAAAGCTCATCTTGGATTCCCTCCAATCTAACATTCCAGAGCAGCCTACCATGTCAAAGGCCTTACAGACATGTGGTGTGTTAGCTTTTATTGGTAGAGGGATCGAGTTTTGGATACACAAGGTCATGTTGCAGCTTTACAAAACTCTGGTGTGGCCGCACTTGGTGTAATGCGTACAGGTCTGGAAGGATGTGGAAGCTTTGGAAAGGGCTCAGAGATGATTTACTCGGATGTTGTCTGTTGTGGAGAGAAGGTCTTATGAAGATAGGCTGAGGGACTTGAGGCTATTTTCATGAGAGAGAAGAAGTTTGAGAGGTGACTTAATTGAGACATATAAGATAATTGGAGGGTTAGACAGGGTGGACAGTGAGATCCTTTTTCCTCGGATGGTAATGGGTAGCACATGGGGACATAGCTTTAAATTGAGGGGTGATAGGTATAGGACAGATGTCAGAGGTGTTTTCTTTAATCAGAGAGTAGTAGGAGCATAGAATGCCCTACCTGCAACAGTAGTAGATTCACCAACTTTAAGGGCATTTAAATGGTCATTGATTAAACATATGGATGAAAATGGAATGGTGTGGAATAGATAGGCTTCAGATTGGTTCCATAGGTTGGCACAACATCAAGGCCGAAGAGCCTGTACTGCACTGCAATGTTCTATGAACTGCATGTAGATTACGTCTACTATCCTGTCCTCGTCAACCTTCTTGGTCACTTCATCCAAGAACTCGAACAAATTTGTGAGGCATGATCTCCCACTCACAAAGCCAAGCTGACTACTACTAATTAAACCCTGTCTTTCCAAATACATGTATATCTTATCCCTCAGAATCTTCTCAAGTAACTTATCCACCACTGATGCTCAGCTTACTGATCTTTAGTTCCCAGGTTTTGCTTTGCAGCCCTTCTTGAATAATAACACAACACTCACCACTCACCAGTCTTCCAGGACCTCACCCATGGCAAACAATGAGGTAAAAATATCACCTCCCACAATTTCCTCCTTCGCCTCTTACAGTGTTCTTGGATCTATCTGGTCAGGACCAGGAAATTTATCCACCTTCATACATTCTAATACATCCAACACCTCCTTTGCTGTGATGTGGACTGTCCCCAAGATATCACCACGAAATTCCCCAAGATCCCAAGTTTTCATGTCTTTCTCCAGAGTAAACACAGAGGAGAAATATTGACTGAGAACCTTGCCCATCTCCTACGGTTCTGCACGTACATATCCAGTTTGGTCCTTGAGGGGCCTATTTTCTCTCCAGTTATTCTTTTTCTTTTAATATAATTAAAACACCTCTTTAGAATCACCCTCAGCATGCCCCCTTTCGCCTTCCTAATTTCTTTCTTCAGTAAACTCTTGTATTCCCTGTATACCTCCAGAGATTCCCTTGATCCCAGCTACCTGGACCTGAGCCATGCCTCCTCTTTTTCTCTCGTCAAAGCCTCAATATCTCTTGTCATCCAGGGATCCCTATTTCTGCCAACCTTGCCCTTCACCCTCACAGGAATACACAGACCTTCAACTCGAGCTATTTCACTCCTAAAGGACTTCTAGAGTCATAGAGATGTACAGCATGGAAACAGACCCTTCGGCCAACCCGTCCATGCCAACCAGATATCTCAACCCAATCTAGTCCCACCTGCCAGTACCCGGCCCATATCCCTCCAAACCCTTCCTATTCATATACCCATCCAAATGCCTTTTAAATGTTGCAATTGTACCAGCCTCCACCACATCCTCTGACAGCTCATTCCATACACGTACCACCCTCTGTGTGAAAAAGTTGCCCCTTAGGTTTCTTTTATGTCTTTCCCATCTCACCTTAAACCTATGCCCTTTAGTTCTGGATTCCCTGACACCAGAGAAAAGACTTTTGTCTATTTATCCTATCCATGCCCCTCATAATTTTGTAAACCTCTATAAGGTCACCCCTCAGCCTCCGACGCTCCAGAGAAAACAGCCCCAGCCTGTTCAGCCTCTCCCTGTAGCTCAGATCCTCCAACCCTGGCAACATCCTTGTAAATCTTTTCTGAACCCTTTCAAGTTTCACAACATCTTTCTGATAGGAAGAACAGAATTGCACGCAATATTCCAATAGTGGCCTAACCAATGTCCTGTACAGCCGCAACATGATCTCCCAACTCCTGTACTCAATACTCTGACCAATAAAGGAAAACATACCAAACGCCTTCTTCACTATCCTATTACCCGCAACTCCACTTTCAAGGAGCTATGAACCTGCACTCCAAGGAAATGCGTCAGTCCTGCTAAGGTTTGCTTTCCCAAAATGCAGCACCTCACATTTATCTGAATTAAACTCCATCTGCCACATCTCAGCCCATTGGCCCATCTAGTCATGATCCTGTTGTAATCTGAGGTAACCCTCTTCGCTGTTCACACACCTCCAATTTTGGTGTCATCTGCAAACTTACTAACTGTACCTCTTATGCTCACGTCCAAATCATTTATGTAAATGACAAAACAGTAGAGGGCCCAGCACCTATCCTTGTGGGACTCCACTGATCACAGGCCTCCAGTCTGAAAAACAACTCTCCACCACCACCCTCTGTCTTCTACCTTTGAGCCAGTTCTGTATCCAAATGGCTAGTTCTCCCTGTATTCCATGAGATCTAACCTTGCTCACCAGTCTCCCATGGGGAACCTTGTCGAATGCCTTAATGAAGTCCATATAGATCACATCTACTGCTCTGCCCTCATCAATCTTCTTTGTTACTTCTTCAAAAAACTCAATCAAGTTTGTGAGGCATGATTTCCCACGCATAAAGCCATGTTGACTTTACAGCCCTTCTTAAATAGTGGCACCACGTTTGCCAACCTCCAGTCTTCCGGCACCTCACCTGTGACTATCGATGATACAAATATCTCAGCAAGAGGCCCAGCAATCACTTCTCTCGCTTTCCACATAGTTCTCCCACATAGACCTGATCAGGTCCTGGGGGTTTATTCACCTTTAACCGTTTCAAGACATCCAGCACTTCCTCCTCTGTAATCTGGACATTTCGCAAGATGTCACCATCTATTTCCCGACAGTCTATATCTTCCATAGCCTTTTCCACAGTAAATACTGATGCAATATATTCACTTAGTATCTCCCCCATTTTCTGTGGCTCCACAGAAAGGCTGCCTTGCTGATCTTTGAGGCGCCCTATTCTCTCCCCTGTTATCCTTTTGTCCTTAATATATTTGTAAAGACCCTTTGGATTCTCCTTAATTCTATTTGCCAAAGCTATCTCATGTCCCCTTTTTGCCCTCCTGATTTCCCTCTTAAGTATACTCCTACTGCCTTTATACTCTTCTAAGGATTTACTCGATCTATCCTGTCTATACCTGACATATGCTTCCTTCTTTTTCTTAACCAAACCCTCAATTTCTTTAGTCATCCAGCATTCCTGATACCTACCAGTCTTCCCTTTCACCCTGACAGGAATATACTTTCTCTGGTTTCTTGTTATCGCATTTCTGAAGGCTTCCCATTTTCCAGCCGTCCCTTTACCTGCGAACATCTGCCTCCAATCAGCTTTCAAAGGTTCTTGCTTAATACTGTCAAAATTGGCCTTTCTTCAATTTAGAACTTCAACTTTTAGATCTGGTCTATCCCTTTCCATCACTATTTTAAAACTAATAGAATTATGGTCGATGGCCCCAAAGTGCTCCCCCACTGACACCTCAGTCACCTGCCCTGCCTTATTTCCCAAGATTAGGTGAAGTTTTGCACCTTCTCTGGTAGTTACATCCACATACTGAATCAAAGAATTGTCTTGTACACACTTAAGAAATTCCTCTCCATCTAAACCTTTCACACTAAGGCAGTCCCAGTCGATGTTTGGAAAGTTAAAATCCCCGACCATAACTACCCTATTATTCTTACAGATAGCTGAGATCTCCTTACAAGTTTGTTTCTCAATTTCCCTCTGACTATTGGGGGGATCCATAATACAATCCCAATAAGGTGATCATCCCTTTCTTATTTCTCAGTTTCACCCAGATAACTTCCCTGGATGTATTTCCGGGAATATCCTCCCTCAGCACAGCTGTCATGCTATCCCTTATCAAAAATGTCACTCCCCCACCTCTTTTGCCTCCCTTTCTATCCTTCCTGTAGCATTTGTATCCTGGAACATTAAGCTGCCAGTCCTGCCAGTCTTCAGGATTCCTGAAGAAGGGCTCATGCCCGAAACGTCGATTCTCCTGCTCCTTGGATGCTGCCTGACCTGCTGCACTTTTCCAGCAACACATTTTCAGCTCTGATCTCCAGCATCTGCAGTCCTCACTTTCTCCTGAGTTCATTTGCCTTCCCTGTTAGGCCCCTTGCATTGAAATAAATGCAGTTTAATTTATTCATCCTACCTTGTCCCTGCCTGCCCGCCCTGACTGTTTGTTTCACTTCTGTTCTCAGCTGTACCCGTCTCAGATCGATCTCTTTCCTCTCTATCTCTCTGGGTCCTACCCCCCCACCTTACTCGTTTAAATCCTCCCAAGCAGTTCTATCAAATTTCCCTGCCAGTATATTAGTCCCCTTCTTGTACAGGTCACTTCTACCCCAAAAGAGATTCCAATGATCGGGAGATCCCTTTGCCCAAAAACAAACTACTCCAATTAACTCCTGCAAGCTCCTGTCTAATTCCATCAAAATACACCTTGCCCTAATTTAGACCTTGAACCTGTGGACCAGTTTTGTCCAACTCCATAACTATTTTAAAATTAATAGAACTATGGTCACTGGTTCCAAAGTGCTCCCCCACTGTGTCATCCATCATCTGTCCTGTCCTATTTCCCAACAGTAGGTCAAGTTTTGCCCCTTACCTGAATAGGACCCTCTATATACTGCTTATATACTCTATATAACTTTCCTGAATGCACTTAACAAATTCCACCCCATCTAACCCATAACATTCTGACAGTCCCAGTCTATGTTAGGAAAATTAAAATCTCCTACTATAACAACCCTATTGCTCCTGCAAGTCTCCACAGTCTCCCTGCATATTTGTTCCTCTAATTCCCATTGACTATTTGGGGGCCTATAGTACAACCCCGAGAATGTCACCACCACCCTTTTTATTCCTTTGTTCCATCCACAAAGCCTCACCGGAAAATCCTTTAGTTATTTCTTCTCTGACTACGGCTAAGGTGATACTCGCCTTAATCAAAAAATGAAACTCTCCTTCCCCTCCTTCCATCACGTCGGTCCTGCCAAAAACATCTGTACCTTGGCACATTAAGCTGCTAGTCCTTCCCCTCTCTTAGCCATGTATCTGTAATAGCTATAATACCCCAGTACCACGTGCCTATTCACACCCTGCATTCATTGCCCCTACCTATCAGCCCTCATGCATTGAAATCAATGCAATTTAATCCAACAGGCAGTCCCTGCTCCCTGTCTTGTTCCAGCATGACCTATCTCTTTGACTTACTTTTTTTGATTACTGTATCTCCTTCGAGCCTTGCATTTGCCTCCCTGCTGTTGAGCATCCTATCTCCCTGCCAATCTAGTTTCAAACCTCCTTTGCAACACGAGCAAATACGGCCGCCAAGCAATTGGTTCAGTTCAGGTGCAACATATCCCTCTTTAACAAGTCACCTCTGTCCCAGAAAAGATCCTAATGATCTAAAATTTTGAATCCCTGTCCCCTGCACCAATCCTTTAGCCATCTGCCATATCATCCTGTGCATCCTGTTCTTACCCTCATATTGTGAAACTGAAAAGGGTTCAGAAAAGACTTATAAGGATGTGCCAGGTTGGTGGGTTTGAGGTGGAGGGAGAGGCTGAATAGACTGGAGCTTTGGAGTTTGAGGGGTGATCTGTTCGCCTCCTACGAAGTTATCAACTTTTTGAAGTTTATCAAATCCAGAGGGGGCATGGATAGGGTGAATAGTCAAGTCTTTTCCCCAGGGTAGGGGATTCCAAATCTAGAGGGCATAGATTTAAGGTGGGAGGGGCAAGATTTGAAAGGGACGTGACAGGTAGCTGGTCCATGTATGGAATGAGTTACCAGATGAAGTGGTGGAGGCATGTACAATTACAACTTTTAAAAGACATCTGAATGGGTACACGAACAGGAAGGGTTTAGAGGGATATGGGCCAAATGCTGACAGTGAAGAAGACTATGGAAGATATAGAATGTAGGGAAATAAACAGTGACATCTTGACAAGGTGGTGCTGGACATCTTGACAAGGTCTTTTCCCTGGGGTGGGGGAATCCAAAACTAGAAGGCATAGATTTAAGGTGAGAGGGGAGACATTTAAAAAGGACCTGAGGGGCAACTTTTTCATGAAGAGGGTGGTGCATGTATGTAAATGAGCTGCCAGAGGAACTCATGGAGACTGACAATTACACATTAAAACAATCCTGAAGAACTGGCTTTGGGGGCGGGGAATTGTAGGATCAAAGCATAGTCATCATTTGAGGTTAGGATTGACTAAAACTTGGTTTTCAAGTTTTACAGTGGCTTCTAATCGCTCTTTACTTCGTGCCACAGTTCGAGTTAAAGTTTAACTGTCAATATGTCTGCAGTTTGAGCGGCTGTCAGTACAAAGGTGAGACCTATCAGGATTGCTCTGATGGAATAATTGAACGCGTTATAAGGATACACTGCATATCTGCGGTTTCTGTCATGACATTGATGAAAGTAAATCTCCAGCGATGGTGAATGTAGCAAGGTCGCTGGGCGAGTATTCAGCGATCCCAGCTAATGCTTTTAGGAACATGTGTTCAGATTATACCACAATGAGAAGTCTAAATTTGATCTATAAATCTCGAATTAAAGCTAGATTCAATGACGATGACCCACAACAAGTGTAATTGTTGCAGACTGCTGAGTGGACCTCTCAAATGTCAAATTTAATGTTGATGTTGCACCTCCTGTGCAGCCATAACGTTGGACACCTCGCTCTGTTTAATCACACTGTAATTTTTATGTCCTTGTATGTTATGACCTGTATTCCAAGTGAAAAACTTTTCACTGCATTGAGGTACGTGTGACAACAATAATCAAATCAAATAACAATCTAGTCACAGTTGAAGCGCCCGAAGACTGGAGGTTGGCAAATGTGGTGCCACTGTTTAAGAAGGGTGTTAAGGACAAGTCAGGGAATTATAGACCAGCGAGCCTGACGTCAGTGATGGGCAAGTTGTTGGAGGGAATCCTGAGGGACAGGATGTACATGTGTTTGGAAAGGCAAGGACTAATTCAGGATAGTCAACATGGCTTTGTGCGTGGGAAATCATGTCTCACAAACTTGATTGAGTTTTTTGAAGAAGTAACAAAGAGGATTGATGAGGGCAGAGCAGTAGATGTGATCTATATGGACTTCAGTAAGGCGTTCGACAAGCTTCCCATGGGAGACTGATTAGCAAGATTAGATCTCATGGAATACAGGGAGAACTAGCCATTTGGATACAGAACTGGCTCAAAGATAGAAGACAGAGGGTGGTGATGAAGGGCTGTTTTTCAGACTGGAGGCGTGTGACCAGTGGAGTGCCACAAGGATCAGTGCTGGGTCCTCTACTTCTTGTCATTTACATAAATGATTTGGTTGCGAGCATAAGAGGTACAGTTAGTAAGTTTGCAGATGACACCAAAATTGGAGGTGCAGTGGACAGCGAAGAGGGTTACCTCAGATTACAACAGGATCATGACCAGATGGGCCAATGGGCTGAGAAGTGGCAGATGGAGTTTATTTCAGATAAATGTGAGGTGCTGCAGTTTGGGAAAGCAAATCTTAGCAGGACTTATACACTTAACGGTAAGGTCCGAGGGAGTGTTGCTGAACAAAGAGACCTTGGAGTACAGGTTCATAGCTCCTTGAAAGTGGAGTTGCAGGTAGATAGGATAGTGAAGAAGGCGTTTGGTATGTTTTCCTTTATTGGTCAGAGTATTGAGCACAGAAGTTGGAGGTCATGATGCAGCTGTACAGGACATTGGTTCGGCCACTATTGGAATATTGTGTGCAATTCTGGTCTCCTTCCTATCGGAAAGATGTTGTGAAACTTGAAAGGGTTCAGAAAAGATTTACAAGGATGTTGCCAGGGTTGGAGGATCTGAGCTACAGGGAGAGGTTGGAGCTGTTTTCCCTGGAGTGTTGGAGGCTGAGGGGTGACCTTATAGAGGCTTATAAAATCATGAGGGGCATGGATAGGGTAAATCGACAAAGTCTTTTTCCTTGGGGTCAGGGAGTACAAAACTAGAGGGCATAGGTTTAGGGTGAGGGGAAAGATATAAAAGAGACCTAAGGGGCAACTTTTTCACACAGAGGGTGGTATGGGTATGGAATGAGCTGCCAGAGGAAATGGTGGAGGCTGGTACAATTGCAACATTTAAGAGGCATTTGGATGGGTGGATGAATAGGAAGGCTTTGGAGGGATATGGGCCGGGTGCTGGCAGGTGGGACTCGATTGGGTTGGGATATCTGGTCGGCCTGGACGAGTTGGACCGAAGGGTCTGTTTCCATGCAGTACATCTCTATGATTCTATCTTCATCAGGTCTGGCCCATATGTGACTCCAGATCCACGGCACTGTCTCTTAACAACCTTCTGAATTAACTTCCAAGGATCTCTGTTCATATGCTGTTAAGAATGTTAATAAATGTTGGCATTGCTAATGACACCCATATCCCATGAGGCAGGGGAGAAATGTGCATGCCTTAATTATTTATAATAATTAATCTTAATTTTCTGATCATGCAGAAATTGTCTTCAACTGAGCCTAGTTTGATATTGGAGGAGGAGGGGGGAAGGAGGAGGGAGGCGTTATTAGTTATCTCATTTTGGCTGTGCTATTATTTTAATATTCCCTAACTGTATTAAAAGCTGGATGTATAACACTGGTGTGCTTGCGTAAGGCGAGTGGAAAATGGTGAACTATTGTGGGAAATAGTGAACTATTGTCAGATTACAAAACAGGAGCTTGTCACTTATTCCCTCAACTATTTCCATTATCTGATCTATACCTCAATTAATTTAATAACTGTTAATCAGTGTACCGTGCTGCTTTTAATGAACTTAACTTCTGATATGAAGACAGAGAACCACAATATGTGTATGTGCTCAAAACACCTACATTTCCAACTGTCAATTAAAACAATTCAACTTGATGCAATGCAAAAGGAGTCCTGCATGGATAAGAATAATTCAAAATGGTTGACCTTGTTCATATCATTGATTGTTGAGTGAGATAGTGCCAGATTTAAAATTAATGGGAAAATCGAAGTCTGGAGCACGCAAATCTAATTCTAATGGAGAGCTTTCTTCTAAGCTGTTAACAAAATCCACTGCTTTGCAAACTGCAAAGCCTGGGTCATTGTGTTAACTCGTCTTGACAAACCCTAATGTAGATTAGCCACTACACTCAATCTTGAAACATTTTTCCTGGAATATTTGCTGTATTAGAGCTATGTGAATGCTATATTTTCAAATATCGAGTTATTTGACATGGTATGCACGTTATAGCAAAGAATTACTGCCTTTATTTGGCCAACTTTTGAATGGCAACATGCCTGAACTTATCTGCGTATCTGCTTTTCTGTGAAGAAACATGATTTCTGACGCGCTACTTGTTGCCATATGAGAGCTGTGTTGATGCCATTTCATTCTTTCTAGCCTGGCTTTGTTGACGATCACCTTATGCTTGGCCTGTTTGAAGTCACTATTATGTTTTTTGGCTCAAGAAAGAAGGGGTGATGATTAAAGGTGTGGTGAAAATTTCTGGTAGTCTTGAGGGCTAGTATGGAAGATGGAACGAAGAGAATTGTTAAAAGAGTCAGATTGAGGTATCCAGGATGCACATTCCATTGAATACAATGAAATAGATTTCATTTATGTATTGAAAACTATTAACGTAGTCTTGCAGGACCATTGTCAGATATCTTGCATTATGGTCTTTTTCTAGGGTGGAGGAATCCAAACTAGAGGACTTAGGTTTAAGGTGAGGAGAAAGATTGAAAAAGGATCTACGGGGTAAGTATTTCACACAACGTGTGGTGCATATATGGAACGAGTTGCAAGAGGAAGTGGTGGACGTGGGTACAATTACAATGTTTAAAAGGCATTTGAATGGGTATATCCATAGGAAGGGTTTAGCAAAATATGGGCCAAATGCAGGCAAAAGGGGACGACACTAGATTGGGATGTTTGGTCAATGTGAACAAGCTGGACAGAAGAGTTTGTGTCCATGCAGCATGACTATAACTCCACAGTTAAAATACAAACAAATTAAAGAGTTTGTACAACTTTAACTCCATTAGAAAACTTAACAGAATAACATATTATTTAACGACTAAACAGCAACTGTTCCAATACAGTAACATCCCATAAACACACCCTTGACAAAAGCAAATTCAGTAAAACAGATGTCTCACATATATTTCTCTACTCCAAGAGAAAAGGACACCAACAGTAACTTTGGTAGAGAATGAGAACTCCAGCTTTTTGCTATTGTCGAGAGATGTAACAGTTTCTGCAGTTAGCTTCAAAAATAAACTACTGAAAGCTAAATTAAAACCCTGGTTCTGTGGGAGCCTGACTTCCACCCATTCATACTGCTTGCATTGTTCCAACATTAAAAGAACACCCCAAGGCCTCATGAGCTCTTTACTGGCTTGGACAAGAAAACTCATCTATGGTTCAGAACCTCACTTCGAAAAAAAAACCCAGGACAAAACACACCTCTTAAAGCCATAGTATTGTCACAAACTGAAGAGTTCAAAGGTGACAGGTAGAGAGACTGGAAGTGAGGATATGTGAAAAAGAGTAGACTGTGATTACCTGTGCTGCCAAAAGCTACTGAACTACATGAATTCAGTGTAGTTGGGACTCAGGAAGTCCTAAAAGCTATTAAGTCTGAGCACAATTATATCTAATTGAACCATGGTATTCCCAGGGTAGTTGAACAGCCTGTGCAGTGAGAGCAGTCCTGGGAACTCTGAAAATCAGAAGCCACTAAACGTTCAGTGCAGCAGAATGTGTTATTGAACAACCACAGGCAGCAGTTGCTTTGTCCAACTGAACATGAGAGGAGAGACAAACACAGTGACAGTACCAACTTGGTGGACCTAGCTATTTGAAAAGAGTTGGGAACTATTCCTGTAAGTGTAACCATGGGACTATGAATCATGGGTGACTTTTGAGGGGTTTCATGACTAGGTAGTTGAAAGAAGCATAATCTTTTTTGACTTTTAAAAAAAATTCATGGCCCACAGAAATATGTTTGAGTTCCTTTACTTTTTGATGCATGCCATGGGAAGTTCGACCATTGTTTGTCAGTTGCCCAGGTTTACTTCAGGTTAATTCTGGATGCTGGACGATGTATATACAGACAGTAAGATTTAATGACTACTTTAATTTTGTAAAGTTTATTGTCATTTGTCCAAAGCTGTGGAACCTTGTGGTTTTAATCTCTTATCAAGAGCACAGATCTCACACTTCGTCTACTTTAAAATAAAAAATTCTGGTCCCTCGCCCGAAAATACATAATTTGGCGATCTGATCCGCATCTTTTCATCAGAATATAGAAAGATTAGAGAACTACAATCAGTTTTGAGTCTGTTAAAGGATGTCTTATTGATTGAACAATAGATGTGCGAGTCCTCTTGACTCAAAACCAATAGTGATGCCAATGAAAAGAAACAAAGGATGTGCCAACTGTCTGAAACAGATTGGCTACTTTCCAGTCAAAATATAACCAAAAACGTTGGTCAGAAATAGTAGCCTGAAAGTCTTGAACTCAAAGTTGAGTTTCAAAAGTTGGAAGTATTTAATCACAGGAACGGTGCAGCAGGCTGAGGACAGAGATGTCAGCATCAGAGCAAATCAGATAATTCAAATGACAGGCCAGTAGAATAAAAGGGCAGGTATCATACCTCCCACAATTGCATGGAAAGCTGCCATGAGGTCAAGTTATTTGAGTAGAAAGTGAGGTCTGCAGATGCTGGAGATCAGAGCTGAAAATGTGTTGCTGGAAAAGCGCAGCAGGTCAGACAGCATCCAAGAAACAGGAGAATCGACGTTTCGGGCATAAGCCCTTCTTGATTCCTGAATTATACACCTAGTAGGTAAGGTCCTGAGAAGTGTCACTGACAGAGACCTTGGATGCAGGCTCATAGTTCCTTGAAAGTAGAATTGCATGTAGATGGTAGAGAAGGCGGCGTTTAGTACACTTGTCTTTACTGATCAGTGCATTGAGTAGAAGAGTTGTGGCTCAAACTCACCAGTATCCTGTACAGCCCAACATGACCTCTCAGCTCCAACAGTCAGTCAGTCAGTCAGTCAATGTACTGACCAATGAAGCGAAGGTTATCAAACGCCTTCACTACCCTGTCGACCTGCTAATTCCACTTTCAAGGAATTATGCACCTGCGCCCTTTGACCTCTTGGCTCGCCAACATTCCTGAAGGCTCTACCATTAACTATATGACTCCTGCCCTGCTTTGCCTTATCAAAATGCCACGCCTCATATTATCCTCCACCATCACCACTCCGTTGCTCCGTCCGTCCCCCAACCCATTCCTACTCTTTCACCCTATATCGCTCATTTATTGCTATCATTACCTCTCTCTCCAACTAACCTTTCCCATTCCGTTCCCCTCGATTCTTCCTGCCCTCTCCCATAATTCTGTCTCCTCATTCTACCATCCCGTTCCTACATTCTTCACCTTCACCCACCTCCATTCTCCCTCACTGACTCTTCACAACCCCCATTCTCCCTCACCAC
This sequence comes from Chiloscyllium plagiosum, assembly GCF_037043375.1. Lineage (NCBI taxonomy): Eukaryota > Metazoa > Chordata > Chondrichthyes > Orectolobiformes > Hemiscylliidae > Chiloscyllium > Chiloscyllium plagiosum. Next base: position 12,055,669 of record NW_028270176.1, read on the forward strand.
CCTTTTCGTTTGCCCCTTCCCCACTCATTCTCTCTCCTCACACCTACTCTTCCTCAAACTCTCCCCCATTCCGTCTTACCACATCCAGCAACACTTTCCCAATCCCTTTCATTCCGCCCCTCCATTCAATCCTTCTGAAACCATTCTCTCCCCTCGACACCCCACACAAAACTTATTCCTCATGCCCATTCTCTTCATTTGCACCCATTCTCTACACCTCCCTCCAAATCATCCCATTCTCTTACTCCATTTACCTCTCTCACTCTCTACCACCCACCCCCAGCTCTCTCGCCTCAACCCCGTCCCGCCCCCCCCCCAGCTCCCTCGCCTCATCCTCTACACTCCCCCTCCCCCAACCACCGGCTACCTTACCTCAACCTCTACCCCCACACCACCCAATAGCGTCTCCCTCGTCTCAACCTCTACCCACCCCACGCCACACCGGCTCGCTCGACTCAACTTCTACCCCCCCAACACCGGCTCCCTTGCCTCAACCACACCCTGGCCCCCCCCAGCTCCCTCGCCCCAAACCCCCCTCGCCTCAACCACAAACCCCACCAACTCAACGCCAACCACCAAACACCCCTCACCCAAACCCGCAAACCCCCCCAACTCAACCCCAACCCCCTCAACATCACCTCACGGCAACCCGACACCCCCCTCACTGCAGCCACCCCTCACCTCGACCCCGACACCACCCCTCACCCCGACACCACCCCTCACATCGACCCCGACAACCCCCCTCACCTCGACACCCCCACCCCACTCCTCCCCCCCCTCACCCTCACCCCACTCCTCCCCCTCACCCCACTCTCCCCCCTCACCCCACTCCTCCCCCCTCACCCCCACCCCACTCCTCACCCCCTCCCCCCACCCCACTCCTCCCCCCTCACCCCACTCCTCCCCCCACCCCACCCCACTCCTCCCCCTACCCCACTCCTCCCCCCACACCCCCACCCCACCCCACTCCTCCCCCCACCCCACTCCTCCCCCCTCACCCCCACCCCACCCCACTCCTCCCCCCCTCACCCCCACCCCACTCCTCCCCCCTCACCCACCCAACTCCTCCCCCATCACCCCACCCCACTCCTCCCCCCTCACCCCACTCCTCCCCCCCTCCCCACTCCTCCCCCCACCTCACTCCTCCCCCCCACCCCACTCCTCCCCCCCACCCCACTCCTCCCCACCTCACCCCACCCCTCCCCCCCCTCACCCCCACCCCACCCCACTCCTCCCCCCTCACCCACCCCACTCCTCCCCCCACCCCACTCCTCCCCCCTCACCCCCACCACACCCCACTCCTCCCGCCACCACACTCCTCCCCCCCCTCACCCGCACCCCACTCCTCCCCCCTCACCCCACCCCACTCCTCCCCCCTCACCCCACTCCTCCCTCCCTCACCCTCCTCCCCTCCCTCACCCCAACCCCTCCCCTCCCCCCACCCCTCCCTCACCCCCACCCCTCACCCCACCCCCCTCCTCCCCCCTCACTCCACTCCTCCCCCCCTCACCCCCACCCCACTCCTCCCCCTCACCCCACTCCTCCCCCCCTCACCCCCACCCCACTCCTCCCCCCACCCCACTCCTCCCCCCCCTCATCCCCACTCCTCCCCCTCTCACCCCTACCCCACCCTTCCCCCCCACCCCACTCCTCCCCCCTCACCCCCACCCCGCTCCTCCCCCGTCAACCCACCCCTCCCTCATCCCTACCCCACCCGTCCCCCTCTCACCCCCATCCTCACCCCCACCCCACCCCCTCACCCCACCCCACTCCCCCCTCACCTCCCCCACCCCCCTCCTCGCTCACCCCCAATTCACCCCACTCCCCCCTCAACCCACCCCTCCCTCCCTCATCCCTACCCCACCCGTCCCCCTCTCACCCCCATCCTCACCCCCACCCCACCCCCTCACCCCACCCCACTCCCCCCTCACCTCCCCCACCCCCCTCCTCGCTCACCCCCAATTCACCCCACTCCCCCCTCAACCCACCCCTCCCTCCCTCACCCCTACCCCACCCGTCCCCCTCTCACCCCTCCCCCTCACCCCACTACCATCCTCACCCCCACCCCACTCCCTCCTCACCCCCACCCCACTCCCCCCTCCTCCCTCACCCCCACTCCCCCCTCACCTCCCCCACCCCTCCCTCACTCAACCCTCTCCCCCCTCCCCTACCCCACTCCACCTCTCCCCTACCCCACTCCTCCCCCTCACCCCACTCCTCCCCCTTCACCCCACTCCTCCCCCCTCACCCCCATCCTACTCCTCCCCTCCTTCACCCCCACCCCTCCCCTCCGTCACCCCCACCCCACTCCTCTGCTTCACCCCACTCCTCCCCCCCTCACCACTCCTCCCCCCTCACCCTCACCCCACTCCCCCCCCACCCCACTCCTCCCCCCTCCCACTCCCCCCTCCTCCCCCCCACCCCCCCACTCCCCCACCCCCCTCCCCTCCCTCTCCCCCACCCCACTCCCCTCACCCCCACCCCTCTCCCCCACCCCCCTCACCGCTCCCCCTCCCACACCCCCACCCCCCTCACCCTCCCCTCCTTCTCCCCTCACCCCTCCTTCTCCCCCACCCTCCTCCCCTCCCTCTCCCCCACACTTCCTTCTCCCCTCATCCCCACCCCTCCTTCTCCCCCACCCCTCCTTCTCCCCTCACCCCCACACCTCCTTCTCTCCCACCCCTCCTTCTCCCCTCACCCCCACCCCTCCTTCTCCCCCCTCACCCTCACCCCACTCCCCCCCCACCCCTCCCTCTCCCCCATCCCCCCTTCCCCTCACCCCCTCCCCTCTCCCCCACCCCCCCTCCCCTCACCGCCTCCTCTCACCCCCCCTCCCTCTCCCCTTCCCCTCACCCCTCCCTTCACCCCCCTCCCCTCACCCCCCTTCCCCTCCCCTCAACTCCACCCCTCCCCTCACCCCCCTCCCGTCACCCCCCCTCCCCTCCCTCTCCCCTTCCCCTCATCCCCCTCCCCGCATCCCCCTTCCCCTCCCTCATCCCCCCTCCCCTACCCATCCCTCCCCTTATCCCCCCCTCCCCCCCTCACCTCATCCAACTCTCCCCTCATCCCACACCTCCCCTCATCCCCCCTCCCCTCATCCCCACCGCCCTCCCCTCAACCCCACCCCCCTCCCCTCACCACCCTTCCCCTCAACCCCACCCCCCTCCCCTCATCCCCCCTCCCATCCCCTCACCCCTCCCCTCATCCCCACCGCCCTCCCCTCATCCCCACCGCCCTCCCCTCAACCCCACCCCCCTCCCCTCACCACCCTTCCCCTCAACCCCACCCCCCTCCCCTCATCCCCCCCACCCCTCATCTCCCCCCTCATCCCCACCCCCCTCCCTCCCCTCATCCCCCCCCTCCCCTCGCACCCGTCATCCCCCCCTCTCCCCTCATCCCCCCCTCCCCTCATCCCCACCCCTCCCCTCATCCCCCCCACCCCTCCCCTCATCCCCCCCTCATCCCCACCCCCCTCCCCTCCCCACATCCCCCCCTCCCCTCATCCCCACCCCCCCTCCCCTCATCCCCACCCCCCTCATCCCCACCTCCCCCCACCCCTCCCCTCATCCCCCTCCCCCTCCTCATCCCCACCCCCCTCCCCTCATCCCCACCCCCTCCCCTCATCCCCACCCCCCTCCCCTCATCCCCCCCCTCAACCCCACCCCCCTCCCCTCACCACCCTTCCCCTCAACCCCACCCCCCTCCCCACCCTTCCCCTCAACCCCACCCCCCTCCCCTCATCCCCCCCACCCCTCATCTCCCCCCTCATCCCCAACCCCCTCCCTCATCCCCACCCCCCTCCCTCATCCCCTCCCCCTCCCTCATCCCCCCCTCCCCCCTCATCCCCTCATCCCCCCACCCCTCCCCTCATCCCACCCGTCCCCTCATCCCCCCCACCACTCATCCCCCACCCATCCTCCCCTCATCCCCACCCCCCCTCCCCTCATCCCCCCTACCCTCATCCCCCCTCCCCACATCCCCCCCTCCCCTCATCCCCACCCCCCTCCCCTCATCCCCACCTCCCCTCACCCCTCCCCTCATCCCCCCACCCCTCCCCTCATCCCCCCCTCCCCTCATCCCCACCGCCCTCCCCTCAACCCCACCCCCCTCCCCTCATCACCCTTCCCCTTAACCCCACCCCCCTCCCCTCATCCCCCCCACCCCTCATCTCCCCCCTCATCCCCACCCCCCTCCCTCATCCCCTCCCTCCCCTCATCCCCCCTCCCCTCATCCCCACCCCTCCCCTCATCCCCACCCCTCCCCTCATCCCCACCCCCCTCCCCTCATCCCACCCGTCCCCTCATCCCCCCCACCTCTCCCCTCATCCCCCACCCATCCTCCCCTCCCCTCATCCCCACCCCCCCTCCCCTCCCCACATCCCCCCCTCCCCTCCCCTCATCCCCCCCTCCCCACACCCCTCCCCCATCCCCCTACTCATCCCCACCCCCCTCCCCTCATCCCCACCCCCTCCCCTCATCCCCACCCCCCTCCCCTCATCCCCCCCTCAACCCCACCCCCCTCCCCTCAACCCCACCCTTCCCCTCAACCCCACCCCCCTCCCCTCATCCCCACCCCCTCCCCTCATCCCCCCCACCCCTCATCTCCCCCCTCATCCCCACCCCCCTCCCTCATCCCCTCATCCCCCCCTCTCCCTTCATCCCCCCCTCCCCTCATCCCCCCACCCCTCCCCTCATCCCCAACCCCCTCCCCTCATGCCCCCCACCCCTCCCCTCATCCCCCACCCATCCTCCCCCCCCTCCCCTCATCCCCCTCCCCTCATCCCCCCCTCCCCTCATCCCCCCACCCCTCCCCTCATCCCCACACCCCTCCCCCTCCCCTCCTCATCCCCACCCCCCTCCCTTCATCCCCACCCCCCCTCCCCTCATCCCCACCCCCCTCATCCCCACCCCCCTCCCCTCATCCCCCCTCCCCTCATCCCCACACCCCTCCCCTCATCCCCACACCCCTCCCCATCCCCACCCCCCTCCCCTCATCCCCCCCCTCATCCCCACCCCCCTCCCCTCATCCCCCCCTCATCCCCACCCCCCTCCCCTCATCCCCACCCCCTCCCCTCATCCCCACCCTTCTCCCTCATCCCCACCCCCTCCCCTCACCCTCCCCTCATCCCCACCCCCCTCCCCTCATCCCCACCCCCCTCCCCTCATCCCCACCTCATCCCCAGCCCCCTCCCCTCATCCCCACCCCTCTCCCCTCATCCCCACCCCCCTCCCCTACCCTCATCCCCCCCTCCTCCCCACCCCTACCCTCATCCCCCCTCCTCCCCACCCCTACCCTCATCCCCCCCTCCTCCCCTCATCCTCCCCCCTCCCCACCCCACCCCTCATCCCCCACCCCTCATCCCCTCCCCTCCTCCACACCCCCTCCCCTCATCCCCACCCTCCCCTCCCCTCATCCCCACCCTCCCCTCCCCTCATCCCCCTCCCCACACCCCTCTCCCCTCATCCCCCTCCCCACACCCCTCTCCCCTCATCCCCTCCCCTCATCCCCCTCCCCACACCCCTCTCCCCTCATCCCCCTCCCCACACCCCTCTCCCCTCATCCCCTCCCCTCATCCCCCTCCCCACACCCCTCTCCCCTCATCCCCCTCCCCACACCCCCTCATCCCCCTCCCCACACCCCCTCATCCCCTCCCCACACCCCCTCATCCCCTCCCCTCATCCCCCCCACCCTCCCCTCCCCTCATCCCCCCCACCCTCCCCTCCCCTCATCCCCCCCACCCTCCCCTCCCCTCATCCCCCTCCCCACACCCCTCTCCCCTCCCCTCATCCCCCTCCCCACACCCCTCTCCCCTCCCCTCATCCCCCTCCCCACACCCCTCTCCCCTCATCCCCCTCCCCACATCCCTCTCCCCTCTCCCCTCATCCCCCTCCCCACACCCCTCTCCCCTCATCCCCCTCCCCACACCCCTCTCCCCTCATCCCCCTCCCCACACCCCTCTCCCCTCATCCCCCTCCCCTCATCCCCCTCCCCCCTCATCCCCCTCCCCACACCCCCCTCCCCTCATCCCCCTCCCCACACCCCCCTCCCCTCATCCCCCTCCCCACACCCCCCTCCCCTCCCCTCATCCCCCTCCCCACACCCCCCTCCCCTCCCCTCATCCCCCTCCCCACACCCCCCTCCCCTCCCCTCATCCCCCTCCCCACACCCCTCTCCCCACATCCCGCCAGTTGATCTCTCGAGGTCCCTCCGCCTCTAACGGAAATAACGGTTTTTGGTTTGAATTTTGCCCCGGCTTGGGGGGGCGGGGGGGGTCGTGGGAGGACCAGACGTCACAGAGGCGATGACCCCATAGATAACACCCTCCTCCTCGCCGTGACGGAGCGGCGCATGCGCGAGGCAACCTCCCTCCCCCCCGGTCGCGGTGTTGGTGGAGGGCTCGGCGTTGACGGCGAGGCGTCGGTTGGCGCAGGCGCGAGTCGGGCGGCCGTGGAAAGTGCCAGAAAAAGGGAAAGGAACATCAACATCGTCGTCGAGCGGAGCGATTTCGACGCGGTCTCGCTTTTCTGCGGTTGGAAGGATCCCGGGATTATTTATCGCGTTTAGTTTGGGTTTTAATCCGCCGTCGTTGGCGTAGTTATCTGTAGTTTTTGTTTTGTTTTGTTTTGTTTTTATTCGGTGCGCTGCTTGACCGGTTTAGGCCTTAGGCCTTCTCCTTTCTCACCGTCTCGGCGAGTGATGGCGGCGGCGGCGGCGGCGGGGCCGTTGAAACGGGCTCGCTGGCAGGAAGAGGACACGCTCGCCTCTTACCGCATGCTGTCCCTGCACCAGATGTTCGAGCTGGTCGGCTCGCAGCTCAGCCGGGCCGACGTCGAGGCGCTGTCCTTCCTGCTGGCTGAGGCCTACCCGCTGCAGCGGGCGCTGCGGGCCGGGGAGGAGATGGAGGCGGAGGAGGGCGCTGCCGCGGACGATGCCGTCCCCGGCCCCCGCGCCCCGGCCTCGGCCCCGGCCCCGGCCTGGGACGAGCCCGGCTGCTGCAGCAGTGGCGTCCGGCTGCTGTTCGAGCTGGAGCGGCGAGGCCTGTGCGACGAGACCAACTTCCGGCACCTGCTGCAGCTTCTCAGGGTCATCAGCCGCCACGACCTGCTGCCCTACGTGGGCTGCAATAGGGGCCGAGCAGGTAGGAGAGCCCCGGGGATCCGATGGCCGAGATGGGGCGGCTGGGGGAGAGGAAAGAGGGGTGTGGGCCGGCAGTGGGGGGGGGGGGGGGGTTGTCTCTCTCTCACTTTTCTCTTTTCCCTTGGGCGTCTGAGGGGAGGGGGAGAAAAATTGAGGACTGCATCCCTTGTCCCCGGCGTGGTCTCCTCCACACCTGGATCATTTGAAGACCATCTCTGGGACACCTGCACCCATCAAACCACCACCACCCTGTGGCTGAACACTTCAACTCCCCCCCCCTCTCCCCCTCTTCAAGGACGTGCAGATCCTGGGCCACCGCCACCGCCCGACTGTTACCACCCGACTTCTGGAGGAGGAGCGCCTCACAGTCTGCCTTGGAACCGTGCGACCGCCGTGGGATAAATGTGGATTTCAACACCTTCCTTATCTACCTCCCCCATTATCCCAGTCCCAAGCCTCTAACTCGGCACTGACCCCTCTGACCTATCACCTTCTCCCTCACCTTCATCCAGCTACCCCTCCCACTTATCTCTCCCCACCCCCTCCCACTTATCTCTCCCCACCCCCTCCCACTTATCTCTCCCCACCCCCTCCCACTTATCTCTCCCCACCCCCTCCCACTTATCTCTCCCCACCCCCTCCCACTTATCTCTCCCCACCCCCTCCCACTTATCTCTCCCCACCCCCTCCCACTTATCTCTCCCCACCCCCTCCCACTTATCTCTCCCCACCCCCTCCCACTTATCTCTCCCCACCCCCTCCCACTTATCTCTCCCCACCCCCTCCCACTTATCTCTCCCCACCCCCTCCCACTTATCTCTCCCCACCCCCTCCCACTTATCTCTCCCCACCCCCTCCCATTTATCTCTCCCCACCCCCTCCCATTTATCTCTCCCCACCCCCTCCCATTTATCTCTCCCCACCCCCTCCCACTTATCTCTCCCCACCCCCTCCCACTTATCTCTCCCCACCCCCTCCCACTTATCTCTCCCCACCCCCTCCCACTTATCTCTCCCCACCCCCTCCCACTTATCTCTCCCCACCCCCTCCCACTTATCTCTCCCCACCCCCTCCCACTTATCTCTCCCCACCCCCTCCCACTTATCTCTCCCCACCCCCTCCCACTTATCTCTCCCCACCCCCTCCCACTTATCTCTCCCCACCCCCTCCCACTTATCTCTCCCCACCCCCTCCCACTTATCTCTCCCCACCCCCTCCGTCTTATCTCTCCCCACCCCCTCCGTCTTATCTCTCCCCACCCCCTCCGTCTTATCTCTCCCCACCCCCTCCGTCTTATCTCTCCCCACCCCCTCCCACTTATCTCTCCCCACCCCCTCCCACTTATCTCTCCCCACCCCCTCCCACTTATCTCTCCCCACCCCCTCCCACTTATCTCTCCCCACCCCCTCCCACTTATCTCTCCCCACCCCCTCCCACTTATCTCTCCCCACCCCCTCCCACTTATCTCTCCCCACCCCCTCCCACTTATCTCTCCCCACCCCCTCCCACTTATCTCTCAGTCCTGAGCCACAAGCCTCCGTTCCTGATGAAGGGCTTAAGCCCGAAACATCGATTCTCCTGCTTCTCGGATGCTGCCTGACCTGCTGTGCTTCTCCAACACCATACACTTGAGTCTGAGGGGAGTGGTCCATATTTCTTCTTTTTGGGCAGAGTCTGAGGGAGAGGGCGTCTCTGCCCCCTATTGCTTTGGGAGTGTCGCGAGGGGGTGGAGAAGGGTCTGGTCTCCCTTTGTCCCTTCTTCCTTTCAGAGAGTCTGAGGAGAATGGCGGCAGGGTTTATCTCTGCCCTCTCTTCCTTTTGGGCGAATCTGAGAGGGGTGTGGTTTCCTCAGGCAGAAAATGTGGAAGGACGGAAAGATTTCTTTAGGATAATTTTTGGTGGGTGTCCAGGATAAATATAGGTTCTCCTTGCCCAAACCCCTTGCATTTTGAGGTAGTTCCAAAAGGCTTGATTTGGCGAATATGTAGCAAATGCTGCAGAAAGGGCATTGTATATTTTACTATGACAAAAGTCAAATGGAAAAGAGAGGATGTTAGCAAATGTCCAATTCCTTGCTTCAGGAGCAAAAAAAATACAGGACTAGATCCCCTTTCCTGTGTTTAGGCGTTGGCCCTTAGGATTGGAAATTTGCTTGTCAGTGTTTTAAGTAGAGTGACAGAGGGAACCCAGAGGACTACACACAAATTACTCAAATTCTGTAGTATAGAATTGTTGGAGTCGACAATCAAGAATAGGGTAACTGATCAACTGAAATTCAAGGGTCATTCATGTCTGACAATCCTTAGGATTTTGAAGAGGTGACAGCTTTCTCCACCACCTCTAAGTTGATGGTTGTTGAAATGGACTTCCGGAAGGCTTTTAATGAAGTCCTACACAAAGACTTTTGGCCATGGTGGGAGCCAATGGAATTGAGTGCAAATTACAGACGTGCAGAAATTGGTTGAATGGCAGGAAACAAAATTGGAATAATGGATGAGTACTCAATTTGGCAGGATGTGACTGTGCCCCATAGAGGTGTGCTGTGCCCTCAAATATACAATATTCTTATAAAACTTGCATAATGGCATAAAAAGTCAAATTTGCTGACGTCACTAAATTGGGCAGCATTGTAGGCTATTGATGACAGCATAGAAATACAACAGGATATTGAAAGATTAGGCAAAGCTTTGACAGATGGATTTTAATAAAAGCCGGTATGAGGTTATCCATTTCGTTTAGTTGCAGTTAAAAATGGATAACCAAAAGGACAGATCAGGATTTGCTTTTGAAAGGCACAAGTTAAATATGGTGGATGCCCAATGAGATTTTGGAGTTCAGATACAAAGCTGTTCAGAATGCCATAGGGTAACTGCAAGAAATAGTCGAACAGGTTAATGGAATGCTGGCTTTTATATCAAGAGATTTGGAGTATAAAGATACAGCAGTTGTGTTGCAGTTAAACTCTGGTGCGAGCTTATTTGATACTTTGTGTAGATCTTAGGAAGGATATTTCCTCCTTTGGAGGGAGTTCAATGCAGATTTACAGGAATGATATCTGGACTTCAGGGGTTAAGTTATGAGAGGAGGTTAGACAAATTGGGACTTCCTTCTCTGGAATTTTGAAGTTATGAGGATGACCATGAGGTCTTAAGGATGTTAACAAGTAAAGACTGGGCGGAGGTGAGGGGAAACATTTTTTTGAAGGTTGTGAGAATTTATGCAACTCTAAAGGTTGGGTAGATTCTCGTTAGACTGGGGCATCAAGAGTTATTTGAAAGTCAACTGAATTCAAAACAGCATTATCAACCTTGATCTTATTAAGCAGTGGAACACACTGGGCTGAAAGGCATAACCACTTAATGTTTTGTTCAGAACGAGGGTGTTATCTTGTACACAGTTCGACTAGTCTGTGGTGCACATAGTTCGTCACCTAAGGAACTGCACAAAGGTTGGAGATAGTACTGACTGGTGTGAGACTATGATTGTAACAGTGTCCCATTCCCCTTCTCGCTCTCAAACCTTGATCTTTTGACTTCACCTCCTCTCTCTGCAACATTTTCCATTGCAATCTCATTGGCTGGTGGCTGAGACTAAGTGGGCTTTATATGGTGTTCTTTGGTTCCTGTAAAGCATCATGCTCTCTAAGTAACATTTTAATTTAAATTCAAATCCTAATAAAATTGACACTTGTTATAGTACCTTTCAAAGACTGCAATTACTTATTTTTGCTTAATTTGGTCAATTGGTTTATTTAAAGTTCTAAACATTTGTACAGAACAGACTAATCATGAGGTGCATTGTGTTGCATGTTCGTTCTAGTTTCAAATTGTCAAACCTTAAATGCACTGTCATTCCTGTTCAGTGCTCCAACTTTGTCTTGTTTTGAAATTGGAAATTTAAGTGAATACAGTATCCACAGTTTCCAGGCTGGGGAGCTAACAATGTAGCACCACCATTTAGACTTGGCTAATGGTAATCACCCACATGCATTTGCAATGTGCTCACTAGAATTCAGTTTAAGGCTGTCAGGGAGCCAGTTTGAAAAACTGAAAATAGCGTTTTGATTTTTTTTAGTCTGTTAAGATTGTAATTCTTATCAAGTGGCTGGAAACTTAACCATGTTTTTAGTAGTGTTTGGACCTGCTGCACCTTTGATAAAGGTATGATTGAAAGCAATGTTCCGGATGAAGCCTTTGGGACCGTCTCCTTCCTCTTGGGTACAGCATTCAACCATACACAATCCTAGATACAACAACTGTTGATTGGTTTGCTTTATTCCATTGTTCCTCCATAATACTACAGCTACTTTCTATCTGACTTTTAAAAGTTTTGCATGCAAAATAACAAACTTTTGTCTGACAGATTAGAGAACACCAGTGCAAGGGAAGTGAAGAACTAAATCAATTCTGAGCACTTGGTAACTCCATGAGTAGGAGAAACAGAAAATGCTTGAAGAGCCATTGAGTACCTGTAACACCAAGGTGTTTAACATTAAAAGATGACCAATCACAGCGGAAGCAAAACGTTACTTGCTCATTTGCCAAGGTTAAGGCATTTTCGTGTATCGTTGTCTTATCTGAAAGGCCATAAGGAAGGAGGAATATGTCGTGCCACCTGCTGTTGATAAGCCAAACAAAAAAAAGTGCTGTCTCCAGAGAGGAACTTTGCCAATCAGGAAATTACTTACTTGTTAAATAAGTACTTTGTATCTGTCTTCACAGTAGAGGGAGAGAAAATAGTAGCAGTGCAAGGTCACCTTATAATTGAGGAACTTGGTGTATTTTTTTTAAAAGAAGGTACTTCAGACCAATCAGTATTGAGGACCACTTTGTTTACACTGCAAGCTGGAAACAAACTTGGGGGAAGTGCTCCTAATTTAATTATGGCTCGGAAAAGTGCGAGACAGGAGTGGAAGAGAAAGTAATTTCGACAAGAAGGCATCAGGGACAAATTAGTTTAGGTTGAGACAAAACTTAGCTGATTTGTTAGAGTCCACGTGGGGTTATGATGGGTATGTCCAATCTGGTGAATTTATAGTCCATTATAAAAGATCAAATAGCAATTGAAAAACAGTGACAGTACTGGATAGAGTAAACACAGATTTACAAAAGGGAAATCAAGCTTGACAAATCTACTGGAATTCTTCAAGGGACATGACTTGCAGAGTTGATGAGGGGGAACCTGTGGATGTCTGTTTTTTGTCTGAGTAGGCTTTCGACACTGTCCCATATAAGAGATTAGTAGGTAAGATGTAAAGTACAGAACAACCTTGATTATTTCGTTCAGGTAACTGAACAGAGTTCCCACCAGCCCAGGCTGCCTGCTCTCACTGTGCTTTTATTTAAATTTAATGAAACTTATCGGAGACCTTAAGATCTTGTTCGAATAATCCAAAGTTTGAATAATTGATGTTTTGATAACAGAGGTTGTTCTGTATGTGAAATTTGGGATTGCATATTCAGATGGACAGAACTGGTTGGCAGAGAAGAAAATAAAGTTTGGGAATAATTGGGTCTCTTTGCAATTAGCAGGCAGTCACTAGTAGGGATACTGCTGGTATCAGCACAAGGACCCCAGCTATTGTCAATTTATATTGATGATTTAGATGAAGGAACTGAATGTAATAACTCCAGGTTTGTAGATGACAAAGCTGGGTGGGAGGGTGAACTGTGGGAAGGTGCTGAGATGCTTCAGTATGATTTGGGCAAGCTAAGTGAGCAAATACATGATGCATGCTGTTTAATGTGGATAAATGTGCTGTTTCCATTTTGGGAGCAAAAGCAGGAAGGCAGATAATTATCTGGCTATAAATTTGAGATGGGAATGTGCAACGAGATTATGGTATCCTTCATAACAGCAGTAATTTGGTGAGTAGGATCAGAGCCATTTCGGTTTTCTTCAGAGGTTCCAAGTATCTCCGATGCCATCATCGAAGGGTTGAAAGCACTGGATACTGCCAGTGCGATGGGTGTTGACTGTATTTTGGCAATAGTCTTGAAGACTTGTGCTGCAGAGCTTGCCAGCCTGTTTCAGTACAGCTGCAACACTAACATCTATCTGACAATGTGAAAAATTGCTCAGCTATGTCCTGTACACAAAAAACAGAATAGATCCAAACTAGTCAATTATCATCTCATCAGTCTACTTTTGATAGTCAGTAAGGTGATAGGTGTCAGCAACAATGCTATTGCACAGCAGCACTCGGTTTTGGTTCTGCCAGAGCCACTCAGCTCCTGAACACATTACCACCTTGATCCAAACTTGGACAAAGGAACTGAATTCCAGACATGAGAAGTCAGCTCTTATAAAACTTGGTTCACGATTAATCCAGTGAAAATTGCTGGTTGGTGTCAAAACCTAGCACAAAGAATGTGATTGTTGTGGAAGTCAATCCTGTCAATTCCAGGTCATCTCTCCAGGAATTTCTCATGTTAGCATCTCTGTTCAGAGATGTTACTACTATGATGATACTGTGCATTTGAGATGCTTTCTGTTCTGGTAAACAGCTTTGAGTTCTCCCTGTTTTTATTTTAGAGGCAAGGCAAAAGAATTGAATGGGGAAGGTGTCTGGTCCAGTCCGTTATATTATGCAGTTGTGGAACAGATGAGACTTGAACCCGGCCTCCTGAAACCTTGAGGTAGAGTTACTACCAGTGCATCACCGACCCGTTTTCTCAATTTGGAGGTGCCGGTGTTGGACTGGAATGGACAAAGTTAGACTAAACCTGGTATTGTGATTTTTAACCATTTCCTCAAATTAGTGTCCTCGGCCCAACCATCGTCATCAGTGACTTCTCCAACATAAGTGGGAATGTTTGTATGTTCAGCACCGTTCGTGACTCTTGGATATTGAAGCAGTCAATGCCGCGATGCCTCAAGACGTTATGTCAGTAAAGATACAATTTCTTTTCTTTTCAATCCTTTCCTTGCTCAACCATGTCTCCATGACATCAATAATGTCGCATTGCCATGTATTATTTTATTAGATTCACTACAGTGGGGAAACAGGCCCTAGCCCAACAAGTCCACAGCGACCTTCCAAAGACCAACCCACCCAGACACATTCCCCTACATTCACGCCTGACTCATGTGCCTAACACTATGGGCAATTTAGCATGGCCACTTTACCTAACCTGCACATCTTTGGACTGTGGGAGGAATCCAGAGGAAATCCACGCAAGGCACTGGGAGAATGTGCAAACTCAACACAGACAATTACCGAGGTGGGAATTGAATATGGTTCCTGGCGCTGAGGCAGCAGTGCTAACCACTGAGCCACCATATTAATCAACACTAAACTCACCTGCTTAATGATCTTGTGTTAAAATAAAAACCAACCAGCCTTGCTGTGCTCCTTCATGCCTTGACTAAATACACTGTGCCTTTCATTGACTTGTCTTTTGTTCTAGACATTGTGTGGAATGGTGTCGCATCAACTGCATACGGAAATGCAGGTGGCCCTGATGTCAGGGTAAAATCTGAGGATATTTCCCCTCAGCTAGGACCAGACAAAATAGCCTTAAAATAATAGGGTGCCAATTTAAGGCAGGATGAGGAGAGTTGAGACACTTTGGAATTCTTTGCCACGCAAAGCTGTGGGGGCTTGTATTTAACTATGATTCCTCCACTGATCAAGAATCTAAAACTGATGACAACTGAGTTGCTTATTCTCATTAGTCATGTTTGATTCAAATGAATGACTGAATTAGAAGATTTTTGTTTGTAGCTTCACTCATTTGATGGAAATAAATGCCATGATGGTTTTGAATGGTGGCACTGGTTCAAGAGGCCAAAGAGTCCACTACTTCTGTTCTTGTATCTTAGGATTTTATTAAGAATCTTCCAAGAGCTATCAGTAACAGAAACCCTATATGGAGATGTTTAATAATAAATGAGGTGAACTGGATGAGTCCAGGAGTCAAATGACTAAAGCAGATAAGACAGAGCATGGTAAAGATAAGGGAAATGAGGACATGCAGGAAGGAGCCTTTGTATGTCTAACAATTGCAGGCTTGTAGAGCTGTTGATCATATGACTCCATTTCAGGGCTACAGGAAAGGCACAAAAATATTTAAATTGTTTCCTGGTCATGCTAAGCCTTTGGAATTATTTTTAATTGCTTCCTCAGAAAACTACTTCAGAATCCATTCTGGAAAGGTTATAAATTGTCTAATGCAGTCTTGTATAAAGTGTTTTCAAAATGCTTTCAGAATCTGCACCTGTTCTCCTACTTGCAGATCACAGCACTGTCTGTTTACAAGAAGTAATAGTGTGGAGATCTGCCAGTCGCTTTGTGGGACTTTGTGTAAAAATACAGTTTAGAATTAAGGTTGCTCTTTGTCACTGACACTGTGGAAACATGTTTTTCCTAATTCTATTTGTTTTCTTCGTGCTCTTCCAGTGTCTCCTGAGAGGTCTACTTGCAGAGGTCCTGTGTCAAGAGTTGGAGAGCAGGTGGAAAGCTGTCTAAATTCAGAACGTGCTGTTTCAATGCAGAGCGGTTGGGAACCAGGTAATCTTGAGACTATCTTTTCTTTTCCCTCAGGCTGTGTTTTGTTTGCAGATCGCCTCTAGATTGTGCAAGGAGTGCACAGGTGCAGAAACTCAACCTGGCTTTGGTATATCATGGCTAAGCCTTCCAACCGCAAAGTGTATTGAGCCAGGCCACGAGTCTTCCTCTCCTCCTCCTCCTCTACCCCCATACAAAACCCTCAGAGGCACTATCTCTCACCAACTTGACCCCATTCCTGAAACTCATCAGGGCTATTTGCATATGCAGCTGATGTGACAACATTCTACACCATGTCCAGAACAAAATACAAGTGTGGAAGGTACAGTGTAAATAGTCAAGGCATGAAGGACCACAGCAAAGCTGAATGGTTAAGTGAGCAAATGAGTTGAGGATTTTGGTAAACACATGGCAATGTGACATTATTGCTGTCGCAGAGACTTGGTTGAGCATGGAAGCTCAATATTGAGGTGTGGAATCGTCCGATGAGTCAAGTGGTGTAAAAGAGGTGGTGTCACAATTTTGAACAGTTGTTTGCTGTGATCAGGAGGAATGGAAAAAGAAAGTCAAATCTATTAAGTACACAAAGGGGCAGCCATAGAGCCAGAGAGATGTACAGCATGGAAACAGAGCCTTCGGTCCAACCCGTCCATGCTGACCAGATATCCCAACCCAATCTCGTCCCACCTGCCAGCACCCAGCCCATATCCCTCAACCCTTCCTATTCATACACCCATCCAAATGTCTCTTAAATGTTGCAATTGTACCAGCCTCCACCACATCCTCTGGCAGCTCATTCCATACACGTACCACCATCTGCGTGAAAAAGTTGCCCCTTAGGTCTCTTTTATATCTTTCCCCTCTCGCCCTAAACCTATGCCCTCTAGTTCTGGACTCCCCGACCCCAGGGAAAAGACTTAGTCTATTTATCCTATCCATTCCCCTCATAATTTTGTAAACCTCTATAAGGTCACCCCTCAGCCTCCGATGCTCCATGGAAAACAGCCCCAGCCCGTTCAGCCTCTCCCTGTTGCTCAGATCCTCCAACCCTGGCAACATCCTTGTAAATCTTTTCTGAACCCTTTCAAGTTTCACAACATCTTTTCGATAATCACATTGTTAGGGTCTGCAGTGCATGCACAGCATATGACTGCCACCTAAGAGAGGGATAGGTGGACAGAAATGTAGGCAACTTTGTCTGAAATGTAAAAGTAACTAATAATAGTATGAATTTCATTTTCTCCAATATTAACTGAGGTGTGATATAAAGGAAATGAAATTCTGAAAATGCATTCTGGAGAGCATTTCAAACCAGCAGGTATAAATTCCAGAAGAGGCAAGAGTCCTGGACTTAATTTTAAGGAATGGAGCCAAACAAATGGTTGAAGTGCCAGTGGGAGAACATTTCAGTGATAATGACCATAACTCTGGTGGTGTTGTCTTGAATGTTGCAGATTAGGTTATTGCTTGACGAATCCTAAAGATAGGGCTTCCAATTTTGATACCAGTGCCCAGATGTTAGTGAGGAAGACTTTGCAGGATTGACACTGCTCTGCTTGCCATGTTTTCTTGGTCATCACTGGACTTCTGCTTTCCAGATTTTTACTGAATTCAAATTCCACCATTTGCTATGGTGGGATTTGAAACTGATTTCCCAGAACATTGCCTGGATCTCTGTTATTAGTGTAACAATAATATCATACCACCTCTTGATTTTTATTTGAAGAGTGACAGCTGAAAATAAATGAAGTCCCAAACAGAAAATTAAACTTTTGTTTTTGATAATGAAGGCAGTGGGAAGCAATAAAAGTAATTAGGACATAAGTAATTGCATGTACGAATTCAGTTCAGGCGAAAATCCCATTAAGTTGCTCTGGCTTAGACGACCTGGAATCAAAGATTAGCAAATAAATAAATGAATAAGCAGTGAGATTTTCGGTCCGTTAGGTATATACTAAACTAAGTGTCACAAGGAGGATGAGTGGAAATATAGAGCCAAATCGTGCCGCTTGATCAAAAATGGTAGCAAAAAGGACAGACAAGGTTGCAATGAATCCCACAAGGCAAACAAAGTGAAATGAAAGAATTTTGAAAAGGAAGAGCAGCAAAATGAGTAAGTGGGGTCAATGGCTCACCAAAGGCAGAGGAAAGACAAACGTATAAATAGTAAAAAAGCAGGTCGAGATAGGATAGTCGATTTCTGCAAGGCAGAGGACATGGCCACGTGCATGCTGAATAATTACTTTGTCAAACTTCATTAAAAGATGATTCTGCCCTTGCACTTAAGAAAATATAGAGAGATTACGTAAAATGAAGAATTCTTCGAAGGTCAGCAGCATTCAAAGTAGAAAACTCACTGTCTGTTGCTCAGTCAACCTAATTCTGATTGTGCTGATAATACAGTGATGGCGTCATAGATTAATGTGTTAATAACTGAAAAGTTGTGCAGAATTGATAATTCCTCAAAACAGTGGAGAGTTGTTGAAAGTCATTATAGATGTTCAAAATGGTTGAAGTAGTAGGTAAGAGATTTGTTAACCAAAATGAAGCCTATGGATCTTAAGGGGGTGAAATTGGCTAAGGGTTAATAACAGGTGGTGGTGGTGAACTGTTTTTTGATTGGAGAGATGTCTGCAGGCACTCAGGTTTACGCTCATTTTAGTGAATCTTAATAATACGTTGGAAAATGCAGGAAGTAGTTTAAAAATTTGCAGGTGCCTTGACATTTAGTGACTACTGCATTCTCAAATGCCATGGGAGCACAGGCAAAATGGCCAATGAAGTAGAATGCAAAAATGTGTGCATTGGTAGATTCTGATAGGGAGAATGCACAAGCAATAGGAGCCAAATGGTGCAATTATAAGAGGAGGGATTGGGAAGTGTGGTGCATTCTCAAGTTTAAAGAAAGCAGAATAAGTTGAGAAGCTTGCTAAAACAGATCCTTGGGTTTATAAAATATCCATAAAACAAAGAAGCAGATTAAACCTGTATAAGATATTGATTTTACTCCAGCTTTGCTATTTGGTCAGTTTTGGGTTCTACAATTTGTAACAAAGCTCTTGGGACCTTTGTTAAAAGTATCGAAGAGATTTCAGTTACATGGGAGATTGAGGTTCGTTTTGGTTAGAGAAATTTAAAGAGTTTTGACATCAATGTTTTAAATTGAAGGGTTTGATGAGAGTAAATAAGGGCAGAAGGAAACTGAGCAGTGGTGACAATGTGGATATTCTCCTTGGAAGGATGATGAAAACATAACTTTCAAAGGAAACTATTTTTAAGGAAATTGTGGCCACGGTGGTGGTGGTTTGTTTGGGGGGGAGACGGTGTAGCGAAGTGGGATGTGATGAGTGGATATATTTGGAAGTGCTACCATGGACAATGAAAAAGACTGCTTATTTTGCAAGAACCTATGACCTTATTTGGGTTTGTAAAAGGAAAATCCTGTTTCTCAAATCTGTCAGTTATGTCCTCAAGAAACTAGCACAACAGATAATGAGTAACTGGAGATGTTGTATCTGGTTTTTCAAAAGGTTTTCAATAACATCCCAAGGAGTGGTAAATGAAATTAGAATATGAGATGGGCCAACATTCTGGGATGGATCAAAAACTGATTGTTAGGCAGAAAACAATGATGGGTTATTTGCAGGTTGTGATAAAGGGTCACAGTGAGGATCAGTGCTTGTGCCCAACTAGCTGCAATCAATATTAATTTAGTTGGTTAATTGTAATATTTCAAGTTTACCGATGACACACAAATAATCTCCTGAGGAGAATGTAAAGCCACTCCTGAGGGATTTAGAGAGGTTGAATGAGTGACAAGAAAATGGCAGATGGAATACAATGTGGAGAAAAAGGGGTTATCTGTTTTGATAGGAAAGACAAAAATGTAAAACCTTTCAGTGGTGAAAGGGTGTTTTGCTTTTGTAAGACACTGAAAGTTAACATCTGGGTAGCATCAAACAATTAAGGTAAATGATATGTTGGCCTTTTTACTCCTTTTGGGGGAAATGCAGATTTTATTGGCAGGATTGGATATTGTTGTCCATCCCCAGTTGGCATGAAGATTTGAGTATAGGAGTAAAAGTGGCTTACTACATTGTAGAGTTGGTGCAATCCACTTGAGTATTGTGTGCAGTTTGATCTCCTTGCATAAGGAAATGTATATTTGCCCAAAGCTGAGGACAACAATGGTTCACCAGACTAATTCCTGACATTGGGGGTAGGGGGCCTGGCCCAGTTGCAAAACATTAAATAGACTGTACCTATATTTGCTAGAGTTTAGAAGGAGAGTTGACCTTGTTGATGTGCACAAATTTTACTCAACTTAAAGTAGATGTCGGAGGAATGTTCATCCTGCCTCTGGTATTGAATAAGGGGAAGACCGTTTAGGACCCTGCGAACTAATTTCTTCACTTGGAATCTGTTGAACATTTCGGCAGTGGAGACTTAGTCATTGAGTATGTTCGGGATTGCAATTATTTAGTTTTCTGCATGTTAAAAAATCAAGGGATAAGAGATTGTTGCAGGCAAAAGACCTCCAAGTAGAAAATCGGCCATTATCTCATTGAATGGCACAACGGGCTTGAAGGGCTGAATGCCTTACTCCTGTTTAGATTCTCCAATTAAAAGGTTGCAGTGGAAAATGGAATAGCCTTATTACATGATCCGTGCAGCATCTTATGTTTTTGGTTAGTCCCTTTTATGTTTGAACTGAAAGTTGTGATGAAACAATGTTTTCTTTCTAGGCGCATCTTTGACCAAACGGCATACGGCGACCCGTAGAATTCGAGGCTCTGGTAAGCGGAGAGGATACAAGAGAAATGTGCTCCGTAACCATGAAAGAGAGCATCAGGCTCCCCATCAACCGAGAGCAACCTGTGGTGAGTATTTGAGCCAGATAATTTATTTTAACTTCTGCCAAATAGATTTCAGCCCCTGTCAGTTTCAATTTTGCGAGGTTTCTAATGGTGAGCTATTGGTTCTGGCTCGATCTAGATAATTGAATATTCAGTGATCAGACTGAGTATGTTGGGCATTGATTAATCTCTCGTAGAAACCACAATTATCAGTGAAATGGAGTTAATGTACAATTGAAATATGGGAATAGAAAGTACATGGTGATTAGTGGGAATAATAAACAATGCAAGCAAAGAAATAACATCAGCAAAGGCATATCCTGGTATTGAGAACTTGTCAACCATACGAATAGACCAAGTAATTAAAAAGGACTGTTTCCTGTTCTCCTCCCCATCCCCAACTCTACCCACTCCACAAGAACTGGTGAATGTAGAATCATTTTGGATGAATGCCAGGCAAAACAGGCTGTGGCCAGTGGTGTGCCAAGTAAACATCTGTAAATCTGCCTTATTTGTATCAAGGAGAGATGGGATGGTGTTTTGCAGAATAAGTACCAGTGTACTTTGTGGGAGGGGGAGGGTAATTGTTTGTTTAATGTTTGAGGTGCATTGTAAAGTTTGAATTTCTCAAATGCAGAATTCTTTATTGGCGTTCTGTGCAACGGGGGCTGAATATTCTTGTGGGTCAGTGAAGAGTGACAATGCGATAAGGATGTTTTGCAGTCTTTAAGACCTCACTCCTATCAGTTGAGCTTTCCACAGTGTGTAAAGTCCCATTATCACTTCAAAGCAAGATTAGCATTGTTCGTGGGATTTTTGGTAGGACAGGGATGGGAGTTGCATTCTGTACTTTTAAGTATTTTAAGCAATGTGTGGGACTGATCTGAAATAAGTTTACCTAGAGAATACTTGACTGCCTTCTCTTAAAAAAAAAAAAATTGTTATCTTTTCCTTTTGGAAATGTGGGCTGCTCTAGTTCAGAGTCATACTTTGCATGGTCTCTATCATGAAAGAATCCGGAAGTTTGTTTTTTAATCCTTGACGGTCCATAATGTTCCTCAGTCCACTTCTAGCACCACAGTATGAGATTGCAATCTGTAAACAACTGCAGCATTAAAACCTGCATATGAGAAAACAAATGTTGAACTAAACTGTCTCCGCATGCCTCTGGTAACTCAACAGTCACAATCATACTCAAATGCTCACAGACTGGTCTTTTGTTATTGTTGTATGAATGTTGCATACTAATCCTTACAGTTCCATGCTGCTTAAATAAGCGTGCAGTGTTCTATATGGTATACTTGCCTTCAGTTGTTTGCATATGTGACCTATATCTAGCTAATCTATAGCTTGACACCCTTTGGGTAGGTGCATGATTCCTTGCTCTGCTCCAAGTTCAGCCCCAAGCAAAGTGTAAGTGTGAGTGATGACACTTGGTGGGTAAGTGCTTCAGTGTAGACCCATTGTAGTACTAAGCAAAACAGAAAAGATGTATGGCTCCAGCCCCTGGCCAACATTGGAAAGGTGGGCAAGTGCTGTTCAACTGCAGTGTCCATGGATTTTATACAGCATCCGGTTCAATAATGACTTCCTTTATTCAGCGTCCATTGTGTAACAAAGTTTACATTCCTTGTTCAGCATGTGGTCGAGGAACATTTCCAAACCGATATCTTAAAAGCCAGCTGTTTTGTGAGACTGTTTAAGGGATGCTCACAGAATTTTGGAAGATAGTTTCTCAGCTGAGGGTTGCATTTCCTGAATAACATTTGTCTTGCATTCTGATCTTGCGTGTACTAAAACTTTAATTTGTCATAACTCTATCATAACAGTTCTGATCATTGTGTTCTAAGAAGTGACACTAAAGTGGCTGGTCCATATATCCCATTTCCTGCCTTCCCATTTGCCTTGTCATTTCTCATCAAATATGTAGCCGATATACAATTCCTGTGCAAGGCAACTTGAAATGCGAGTGGCCCTAGGTTTCCAGTTTTTCCAACCTGTGTGGGATTTGATCACTCAATTGTAATTAAGGGACTGGAATGAGTTTGATGTGCATTCTTAAACATAGAAGTTGTAGTTGTGAAAATGTTTAAAGCTGACAAATCCTTTAACCTACAAGCCGGTGTGAGCAAGGCTTGCCTCTCAAATTTTTCATTTCTTATTCAAACTAGCAACTTTCACCAGTCTGTGAGCATGTTGTAATAATCAATACAAAGCAAAGAGTTTTAGCATATATCATGTTCCTGAATGAACTGATTGTTGCAGTATGTTGATCTTGAGTTTAACTGAAGTGTTGCTGTACTCTGTCACTTCGTGAATTGAGCATTGTAACACTACAGCAAGGCACCCTAACAATTTGCATATCAACTTGGTGGAGCCCACCCTTGGAATTGATTTACTTGCATTTTCACACTTGTGTTAAATAAATGATGTGAGGAATTTTGTGGAAAGAACGTTGCTTTGAAAAAGTCTCTGGTGAAATGTGTTGATCCTGTTTGTGTCCATGTTGCCTACGTGACAGCAATCCTATCCTCTGAGCGATCCGCAAGATATCTGTTCTAAAGAAGAGTCTCTCTATGCACACGCTCTTTCAAAAAAACATAGGTTGGCTCTCTTGTACAACAACTTCCTTCATGATGTGGCAACACAAGCTTCTGGTAGGTCTGAGCACAGCATCAACAACAAAAAAAGCAGTATGTGATTTTCTTCAAATATTAATCGCAAAAAAAATCTTAATTCTTTAAAAGCACTCTGAGGATTCTTGTTTTGCTGTAATATAATAATAGTACAATCTAGCTGTACGTGCTTTGAAAAGTAGTGTAACTTGTTTTATACTTGAACAACACTTCAGCTTTTGTCGTGAGATCTGTTTTTTTTGAGGATTTTTGTGATCAAACATTTAATTGCAGGTGTACCATTCAAAGGTTGGTGATAAAAGAGTTTGTGTCTCTGACAAAGATTCAACTTTAAGAAAATGTTCTGACACGAGAATAGAAAAAGGTAAACCTTTAAACTTGTTGAGGGGGAACAAACACATGCTAGACTAAAATACTTGGTGGCCAAAATATCGAAGAGAGCAGGCAGGCTAATTCCTGAAGGTGGAACAGTTCTCATTAAAAACGCTTTGTGAACTGTGTCCTCTTTCTCCATGAAATGCTAGAGTTACTTCAAATTAAAGAAAGGAACTATTGGAATTGATAACCATCTGAATCTGCTGTACTAAATCTTGTCATAACAAATTAAGACAATGTAAAAGATCCTAAGTCTATAAAGAAGTCTCAATAGAGAGTTTCCATCCCTCAGATTTTGCTGATATGGAGGGACCTTTGGTTTCCTGGTTGCTTTATTAGCTCCCAGAATGTAAAGTCCTGGGTAGTTAGCAAGTGAGCATCTCAATAACTCTCACAACTCCCCCAAATGTGTTGGTGGCAGGTCCTTTGGGGTGGGGAAAGATGAGTGAGAAGCTGCTGATGCTTCCAATAAACAGACAATTAATTCTGACTTTCCAGTTCTGGTGGATGTGACTAGCAAGATGGTTACTAAAGCAAACTGAAATTTCTGAATCTGCCAGGAGTCCACCTACCACTACCTGTCCCTTAAAGCAAGTTGTCAGACATCTGGAATTGTCTATCCATTGTGAAAGCCCGGGCTTCTCCAACTGTTTCCTGCTGTTACAGCAAACTAGTTCTGTCATATGTATAAAAAGAAACACAAAGGATTAACTCCCAAAGAGCTACAACGTTCCAGGAATCTGCATGCGATTAATCATCAAACCATATCACTAAAATTTGGAAAATTTAAATCAAGTTGGTTTGCGGCAGTCGTGATGCTTTTGAGATGCTCTCTGAAATGGACGTCATTGACTTGAGACTCTGCTTGTGTTCAATTCTAAGACTTTGTTCAGTCGTATTTAAATCTTTGTGGTGGGAAAAACCTGTTGGAAAGTAGTTCTGAGTTCCTCATTTTTAATCGGCACCTGAAATGGCTGATTTCATTTGTTGCATTTCATCAGAATTCTAACACGACCATATTCTAAATTCTGCTCGGCTGTGTGTTGGGAGGGTAACTAACTCCAGGGTGAAATCCATGCGACTTAAGTATGCAAGAATGCAGTGAGAAATATACCAACGCCTTATCAGCACTACCTGTAATAATAGTTTGAGCACTAATTGCTCTTGACAGCATTATTAGTCATACCAGTACAGGTGATGTCCACGTTTCTGGATTGCAATTCATTGTACTGAAACTGTTGGTTTATTAGGATCAAAACCGACTTGTTGCCCATAAAATGAAACCTTGTCCACTCCTTTTACTCCGTTATCACTGTTCATGTCAACTTCCATTTCCCATCCCTGTCACCTGGTCTGATGAAATCATTCCCTTGGGCTAAGCACTGGTTACAGTGCTTGTCACTTGTTCTGCCACACTTCAGTTAATAGCTGCATGATGGTGGTTGAATAGGTGACTGAGGCGGGAACTTTTTAAAAACACTCTGGTCAATCACACACAAAGCAACAGTAGCCTGCTGTTTGTGAAGTGGTCATTGTTATCTCCAAAATGCAGCGTATGTGTTTTGGAGGTACAGTAACTGGTGTCCCTGCCACTGTTTGCTCTTGGCCTAGTGTGGGTATGTGTTGTGAAGGTGAGGTTTGCCTGTCTTGTGTTGCCAATTGTATAGTCTGACCTGTGTATGCGTAACTGTTCTGTTGATGAAGCATTTATCAAGTGGCAGAAATATTTTTAAAAGTCAAAACCTGTCTCTCTCAGTTCACAGTTAACACTCTGCAACAAGATGATAAAGTAGACGCAAAGAGCGAGCTGGTGGACTAATTGTCAACCAGCAAAACGCAGGAATTAAAACAAACGGGGGTTCCCTCAGCCTCAAGGAAATCAACTTACATAGGAGTTACATTCTCAAAGCAATCTACTCTCCTGTATCTACGTTGTCTTTTGGACTCAGGTGCACATCATCTCTGTGAAGCTTGAGATTCAGAGCTGGATTGGGGGTATTGTTTATCCCCACAATAACCAAAGGTTGGAAAATGCTGAACAATGTCTTTGTCAGTGAATTCAACTGGCATACCCGTCTCGAAGTTTGTCAAGGATACATCTGGGTGCACTTCCGTGATCAAATGGTTCCTATCCAATAGGGAGAACAACCTTGTCACAGGATAAAGAGTTACAGCCAATTAATGCTGTACAACTTTCCTGCTGTACGCCTGGGATTATACAAGTACTTTGGAAAATGTTGGATTAAATAATAATCAGATGAGGCTTTCCTGTCCAGACGTACCTGCTTCCTAGTGGTAATTCAGTGGGTGTAAGTTCAAATCCAGAAGTGTCCGACTCATTCTGTTTATTCCAGCTCCAACTATTTTGAGATCAAAAAGCAAGGCTTGAATTGTAAGAAATGACTCTTGATTATTGCTGTTGTATAATTCATTGGGGTTTTATTTAATCTGTGCAGTCCAAAGTTTGCCTGTGTTGCAAGGATCAAATTTCTGGGTATTAGCTGGAAAGGGCCTCAAACACTTGGCTCTCATTCCCAAGAGGCTGCAGTATATTCATTCACAGGCATATGATGTGGTTGCTATTCTCTTGTATTATGACCTCACTGGGAAGTGAGCTGAAAGGAATTAATGCTCCAGCACAATGTTGAGCAGATGCTTTCTCTGCTATCTATCTCACTGTGTGAGACTCCAAGACATGGAACTGAAGCAAAGCCCAGCACCAGTAGTGTGCTGTAAAACTAGCCCAGTCTGGCTCAGCCTTGCTTTATGGCATCTGTCGCTCTTTCCTACACTAACTTGATGTCTAATGTGCACATAAAGTGCAGAACCCAAGTTTTGGTTGGTGATTTTGAAATTTATTGCAACTGAAATTAATTTCAAATTTTTCCTGAAAGTAGTGAGACTTCTCTCTCCCCTCTTCTCCCCAGTCCCCTCCAAAACAAAACTGCTGAAACAGAATTATACATACACCAGCCAGGGATGTTTAGTTTAAAAACAAGCACACCTCTTTTTGCTTTTTGTGCAGGTGCCCCCTGCTGTTTACTAAAATAGAAGCTCTATGGATCCAATTTGTACAGAAAGCTCAGATACTTGTGTTCCTACACTACTGGCAAAGTAGAGGACCGAGTGGAATCTCTCAATGACTTTTTGTCTCTGTATATTGGTGCTTTTAAAGGTCATAATTCCTTTTCTAGTAATTAACTTTTCAGTCACTGAGAACTAGTATAACTAACTCCACTCAAACAAAATCTTAAAAAGTAATGCTAACGTGTCAAATGGGGAATTTCAGATAATCCTTGCTCAACTTTTTTTCATTATGTGATGCCTTTGGCCAATGGAAGTGTCACATCAATGTGTTCCTTGTTTAGAGATTCCACTCTTCTAAGAACTTGTGTTTTCAGCATGGCTCCAATCCATCTAAGTTTAATTTCAGGGTGATAACATTTTTAATTCCCCTTCTCCGGTCATTCCCTTGGCTGGTCTATGTGGGAGGAGACCAACAGTGTAAGTCATTGAGTATTATTTTGCATTACCCGGGTTCACATTTTATTTTGAAGAGCGGCATTTCCTGAAAAATGATCCATTAGACATAATATTTCATGTAAAATTGTTCTCTTGCCTGTCCCCACCCCCAAATTGTGTTGCTGAAGTGCTTGACCAGCCCAAGGAGGACTACTCGGGGTTCTATTATAATCCAGGCTGTCTCGCTAAGGAGTAGAAATAAGTATGATTTGCATCCACCAGCTTGTTACGAATGTTTTATAAGGGCAGTGACGTACTCCCAAGAGCTGAGAGCGGTGTGTGTGTGCGCGAGAAATCCCATTCATATTACCAGATATTGTTCATCAAAATGTCAAACTGAATCTGCTGTATATTGGAGACCTCTCCTATTTTGTTGATTTGTTACCCAACTTGTCAATGGTGAATTTTGTCATTTGGTAAATGTCACTGTGTTGAATCCGCTTTCTCCTTGATGGGAGGGGGGGGAGGGGGTCAGAGATTTGTTTGTAAAAGTTGCTGCTTCCACAGGTGTCCATCCATGAGGGAAAGTGATGTAAAGAAAATTCATGATGGTGCTCAGCGTATGTAAAATCCTTCAATCACCTGCATTTCTTCACTAGATGGTATTAACCAACTTGCTCGTCCTGTTCTTCACTGGTAAAAAGAGAGAGTGAGAGAGATGGGAGTACAACTGGGCTTCAACAAAGCCTACCCGACATTTGGCTGTGATTTCAGGTGTAGTTAACAACAACAACAACAACAACAAATAGTGCTGCTCTGGGCTGACAGAGAGCAAAGTATTTTTTTCTAAAACAAAACCTGGCACAAACAATGGTGATTCCTGTTTATAAAAGTTGAATATTTTAGAGGTATTTAAAAGTAGGTACCTCATGAACACTCAATCAATAATAAAGGCACAGTTTTTCTCAGCCACAAAGTTCTATACTCCTCTCTCTATTCTTCATTCCAAAATTTATGACAATTTCATAGAGACTGTGCTGAAGTCTTTGAGTAGATCTGGTGTAAAGTAGAACAATTTTGGTTCACTCAAACTTGTATAGAAAGTGAAAGGACCTGTTCCACGTTTCACATATTCCTACCTAAATCTGTGGGAGAAAACTCATTGGGATTGATTAGCATTAGAAAAAACTTCAATTTTTACCAAAGTTGTATTGCATCCAAAAATTTGGTTTTAAAGCTGTCTTGCATTGTTTTAAAACCAGAACCATTCTGAACGTTAATGTGCTCTTGTCGTTGGAGCTACTGTTGTTAAACTGCGGGAAATAGTTGTGGTCCAGCCAAACTGGACACTCCAATTTTGTGAAAGTATCTGACCCAAGCATTGGATCATTTCCCTTTGCTGCTCATACTACATAACGTTGCCCATTGCAAGTGAAGCCATTGAAGTGCTGACTATAGATCCCAGCTGTTGACTTGCATTTACAGTAGAGTTTCATTCGTGTGTGCAGTTTTAAAATCTTCAGTGAAAAGAGGGTAGAGGTGTATTTGTGGCATCCAGCTGTCAAATCTCTAAGCTATGTTCAGCAGTTGTATTGTTTTTTTTTTAATGGCAGTCAATATTGTGTTTGAGGTTTAATTGTGAATCAGTATGACATCTGTCTCAAAATGTGACTTTAGTCTTTCAATCCTTAGAAAATAAAATCTTTAGAAAACAAAGTGCAAAGGAAGTTGCTTCTCCTATTTACCTGTTTTAAACTTTAGGGTGTCCTCGCAGCAGTGTTTCATTCACAACACTTTCCTGTCTGACTAAAACTCAAGGGAGCAGCCTTTCTGTATTGTGGAACTATATCCAAAGGAAAAAGCAATCTCTCAAGAAATGATTTTTTTTAAAGGTATTTGATTACCAGAAGTAACTGAATTTCTCTTTTTTTCCATTTGTCTTATTCTTCCTCTGCCAGGTGCTCATTCTGTTGCTTTTTGTTTTTGACTCTTGGTTCTTCCTGTCTTCTCTTCCTTCTCCCTTTCTTTCTGTCCCCTGCCTGCCATTTACAATTCCTGTGGGATGTTTGTGTAGTCAACTGGTTCATTCCTGTAAATGCAAGTCATGGCTGCCTCAATCAGAAACAGCAAGGAACTGACCCAAAGCCTCTGCTCCTGGTTTGTAACCCATAGTAACCGTTTGTTAAAAGTCAAGTGAGGTGACACATTCCATTAGCAACCCTCTGACTCTCTAGTTTGTAAATATACTGGTTATCCCTGTTAATTGGTATGATGCAGTTACCATCAGATGTGTGCCACCTTGTAAACCAACATAAAATACCTTTGGCCAAAGTGAATTTTCAATTACTGAAGTTTTAATGTCATTCATTATTGTAAAACATCAGAGTCCGCATGCACCCTGTTAACATTTAAGGTGATCTCTTTGAAGCAAAGGATGTTTATTCCCATTTGTGTGATTTTCCATTTACCTTAAAAATGGGTCAATCCTACCACATGGGCTAAAGAATCTTGTCTTGGTGCTTCACTGCAGGTTTGTAGGCAGTGAAAGGGTATTAGAGTAAATGACAGGCTTTGCTCATTGCATGACCAATCTGATTTTCTTGGGGTTGGGATACTGGGGTTGCAAGAGAGATGTCACCTTTTTGTGACCCACAGTTGAATGGATGCATTTACCAGGAACAGTGTCCAGTATTTAAAGGACCAGCTGGAATATGACATTCCCACCCCCCTCCCCCCAAATACTCAAAAGGATCATCCAGTTTTTTTCCCTGTTTAGAAATTAATTTTCTGCTTATTGCAGAATTTGCCCTTTGCTTTCAGCAATTTGATTTCTGCTGGCTAAGTGTTCCTGATAATTGGATCATTCAGCATATTTGTTAATAGTCATTAAAATTGGAGTGTCTGCAATTGGACAACTTATATGGAATATTTGCTGTTTTCTTTCCTAATGCAGACATAAGGTTACGGGTGCGAGCTGTATATTCTGATCAGAATACGGTGCTCCGAGGGAACGTAGTGTCTGTGAAACAGGACCCGCTGGACCGCTGTTTTGACCTTTTTGGGCAGGCGAATACCATCTTGAAAAGTCGGGACTTGGGATCCATCATCTGTGACATTAAGTTCTCCGAGCTCTCTTACCTGGATGCCTTCTGGAATGACTACATCAATGGTTCACTGCTGGAGGCTCTGAAAGGTGTATTTATAACCGATTCACTGAAGCAAGCTGTGGGGCAAGAAGCAATCCAACTGCTTGTCAATGTAGATGAAGATGATTATGAAAAGGGCCGAAGAGTCCTTCAAAATATTTGTCCATGAGAGATTTAGTTGGAACTGAGATAATTGACTATATTAACTGTTAAGCTAATTAGCTTCTTTATATGAAGTTAAAATAAAGAGAAGTAATTAGCCCATTCTTACATCCTTTCTTTCATTCAGTCCCTTCCCTGTACTTCTGGATCAGGTGCTTTTACCATGCTGATCTGGTGCTGCTGTGTCAGTGCAGATACAATTTTTCATTTAGCATTGGCAGTGTTTTGTAAAGACAACTTGTGTGGTTTATTGCACAATGTCTTGTGCATTCGTGGTAGGAAGTGCGGAGTTTGTGCTAAGACTGCCCTTCCTCATGCAATTCCACATGAAATTTCTGTGTTTATACTCCTGCAATCTGATTGCATGCACAAGGTTGGACAAGATCTACAAAAATGTGGCCACAGCCACAGGAACGTGTCAACGAAATTCCCAATCATAAGACCTGAATTTGCAGTGCTAACAATATTGATTTGAAATCGTCAGTGATTTCTGTGGTTGTAAAATGGATTGTCTGTCTCAACACCAGATCAGGTAATTTGGAAGCCAGGGAAGTGGCTTCTGGATTTGTGGCTTATGTATATTTCAATATTCTGGTACTCCAGCACTTAAGCATTTGTTGCTCTTTCTGATGGCTTAAAAATTCACTTTTTGTCTGTTTCTCAGTCCTTCCTACTATTCTTGCTCTCTTCATATTGTTGGTTTCTTCCTGGATACAGCTTTGTGGGTCCTAGTACCATTCCATTATTCTTGTGAAGTTCTCATGATATCCATTTTCCACCACACATCGTTGGGTGATGCTGGTACTTGAATTTGAGCTAATATAGCATAGCTCATACCGAACCTTAGGACATTGATCTGTTTCCTGTGCCTTTGATCTTCAAACCACACAGACTAGGAATTGGGATATGGGGTTTTGTGCCACTTTAATGTAGCCTTTGGTCCTCTCCCCAAAAATAGCCCACAGAATTAGATTGTGTAGCTTGCCTCCCAAGCATGAGGCCACTTGGAGAAGATAAAAATTTAATCCTAATAATGACTCTTCTTGGGTTATAAAGAAAAAGTTGAGCTATATCTAACCTTTCATATGTAGTTCCTTTGGATGGAGAGAAGATGTCCTTTTATTCAAAGTGCAGTGCTGTACTGAATTAAATGCCTAAAATTTTGACCATTAGAGTGGACAGTTTGGAAACAAGAATTCACTTTCATTTTCCTGGTGTTGATTAATGCAAACAATTTCATTTCACATAATTTGTTTATTAGGATTAAATTTAGCTTAGGAAGCTAGAGAAAGGGAGATGTGCAGTGTAAGCTTGTATATTTCTCCTGAGTTGTTTTGGAACTTCAAAAAAAAATTGGTTGTGCTTAGTGGTGTAGCACCAAGTGGTGCTACAGTTTAGATTTGATTAAGAAAGTTGGGAATATGATCTTATTTCAGATGCACCAATCGCTCTCAACTCTGCATGCACTCACTCTCCCTCTTTCTTTTCCACTCAGTTTTTGTCCTGTCTTTTTAGTCTCCTGTGCTGTCTGTATTCTACTAACATGCACCTGTCTTCTATACAATGGACCATGCCTAAAGATGTCAACTTGTCAGGTCGTCAATGGTAGTGATGCTTTTTGAAGGCAATTCAATACTTGTAAAAATTGAGTTGATTTGTGTGTAATTTTATCACCAAATTAATTTCCAAAAAGTTATTCCATTATTAGTGAAAATCTACCAAGCCAGAAGGACAGATGAGGATTGGGCTTCTATGACATGTCCAAACTGAAATCTTCTGCAAGGAGTGATGAAGAAGGTACTTCAGTCACTTGTTAGGATCTTGATGTACTATAATCTTGGCTGAAGTGCATGGCCAGTCTGTAACACTGAGGCTACTGAGCAGAGGCAGACACTTAACAAACTGGAAGCCAAGGTATTCTTCATTTCGCCTGTAAAGGTGAACGGTTTTGGACAAGAATAATCCGATTACTGGAAAATGGGCCACATTCTTTAAATGTCTGGCAGCTGCTGGCATTATTCTCGTGTTGTGATGTTGAATTCTTACCAGGATATGAGGAATTAGCTCAGTATTTTCACAAGAAAACATGCTGGCTTGGAACACCCCATTTTGGTAATGAGGAAATCTGGAGCCGTGGGTTCTGCCATCTGTTCATGAAATAGTTACAACATTCTCCATTGTTTTTGTGAAATCAGAATGTTGATTGTTGTGAAAACTGATACTGCAACAAACCTTTGTTCAAGTGGTTTGGGAAAGAGTTAAGAATATAATGTTGGCTTCTTGAGGTTAAATGAGTTGTACTACGAATCATTTTGAGGATGGTATCAGCTGAGAATGAAGTAAGCAAGCAACACCTAACGTCGAATCGTGAGAGAGTTAGCTATTCAAGTAGCATGTTTCAGAAGCATGAAGAAATATAAACTCTTCCTCAGTTAGTTAATAGAAGCTGAACAGGAGACCTCAGGAGACTCTTCCTCTTAAGCCAGCTGAGAGGCACTGCTGTCTTGATACCATATGTATCTGCACATCTGGCCTGTGCAGGCCTGATGGTGACAGTGGTGCACCTACTACTGCTCACTTCTATGGCCATGTGGTGCAGGTGTGTAGGTCCCTGTCAAAGAAACTACCTTCAACCATCATAGAATGGCCATTTACCATGATGGGGCATTTTTTTTCTTGCCCCCAAACACTTCTTGCTGCTCCCTAGCCCTCATTTTGGCTTATTGATTTAAAGAGAATTTTATTTTACCTGTAAGCTTGTGTGTGGCGCTAACACTTCTGTGCATCTGTTGGAATACAGTGTAGCTGGAACATACATGTGTTTTTGTTGGTGACTTTGGTATCTTCTTTAGATTGGAAAGTTTTCACTGAGGGCTATACCCCCCAATTAGACATTTTGAGGCACCTTTTTGTAAAGCATGTGTTCAATAAAGACTTTTTTTCGCAAAATGTGTGATCTGGTGTTTTATTTAGAGAAGTGCTTAATTTTAACAGGAGCTGCAATGTCAGTAAAAAGGAGGGACAATGAAGCACTTAAGACCTGTTGGCTTGATGTCTGAGAAAAATGTCAATTTTTATGAAGAATAGGAATCTCTTGAAAATTGTCAGAAGTGGCATAGATTTATGAAAGGGAAATCATGTTTGACAGACTTGTTGGAAGGTTTTTGAGGATGTTGCTTGTAACATAGACGAAAAAGAACCTGTATTATCTTCCATAGCCCTTCTAAAGTCTGCTCAGAGTGGAGCACTAAACCAGTTGACCTCAACTTAATGTTTTAAACAGATTTAGCATAAATTACTGGCTTTTGTACTGCTTTATTTGGGAGCTGGGCAAGGCCAATGCCATTTGCTGATCAGACTCCACGTAGACTTTACCCTGTATGTTTTTTAATACCTTTAGTTAACAAAGTTCTTTATCAGTCTCTGTTTTACAAAATTGGCATTGAGCTGTTTAGAATCTTCAAGCCTTCACAACTTGGTGTGGAGTGTTGCTGTTACAGAATCACTGAAATGTTATGGTGCAGAAGGAGATCATTCAGCCCATCCTGTCTCTGTCAGCTCTTCAAGTGAGCATCATTATCTATCGCCAATTTCCTATCCCCTGCCCCATATGTTTGCAAATTATTTCTAACCAAATAATACAAGTTCCTTTGGAATCTAAATTTGTTCAGTGTAGCCTGCGGTAAAGGCTCCCAATTTTTTCCATCACAGCTCGCCCAGAATTTCTTACTCTGATTTCCTGGCATTGGTGTACATTGGAAGAGTTTGCATGCTGGAAGTATACTCCAATTATTTGGTTACATCACAAATTCCCTTCCTTGGCTGTCAGGAAGTGGAGTGACAGCATATAAATCATGAACAGTTAGGCTTCTACACTCTTGGATATAAATAGCTTTTTGATTTTTTTTCCTGGACCAGTTCGTACATTGTAATGATCTATGTGGTGCCATAAGTTTCTCTCCACATTGAGCCGGATCATTCACATCATTGTATCAATATCTCCTTCAAAATTACAGTTTCAGCTGTCCCATTTACAAAGCTTACGTAAATTGGCAAAATGTTGCTTTTACATTTCACTTGTGGGCTATGGGTGTTGCTGGCAGGATGGCCATTGTTTTCTGTTTGCCCCTAGAGGACTTGAGGCTCTTGTCAAGAAAAAGAAAGGCATATATCACGTACAGACACATGGGATTGAATGAATCCCTAGTGGAGTATAAGGGCAACAGGAATATACTCGACGGAAGTCAGGAGGGCAGAAGGGGACATTACAGAGCTTTGGTAAATAGGATTGAGTAGATCCTAAAATAAAAATCTACAAATACATTAAGGACAAAAGAAAAACTAGGGAAACCATGGGGCCCTTTAAAGATTAACAAGGTCGTCTATGTGTGGAACTGCAGGAGATGAGGGAGATACTAAAGCATTTCATCTCAGTTTTTACTGAGAAGGATATGGAAGCTAGAAAACTTGGAGAAATAGTGATATCTTAATGTCCATATACAGAGGAACTGATGCTGGGATGCCTTAAAACAAAGGTGGATAAGTCCCTGGGAACTGATTGGGTGTACTCTAGAACTTGGTGGTAAACTAGGGAAGTGATTGCTGGGTCTGTTGCTGAGATATCCACTGCTGAATCTTCAATAGCCATCAGTGAAGAGCTGGAAGTTGGTAACTGTGGTGCCATTATTTAAGAATGGTAAAGGCATTATAGACTGATGTCAGTGGTGGGTAAGTTGTTAGAGAGGATTCTGAGGGGCAGGATTTGCATGTATTCACAAAGACAAGAACTGACTGGGATAGTTAACATGGCTTTATATTCAGGAAATTGAATCTCTAACTTGAGTTTTTATTTGAAGTGATGAAGATTGAAGGACATTGTCTACATGGACTTCATCAAAGCATTCAGGATATTAGACTGGGTAGATTGTATGGAATATATAGGGAGCTTGCCATTTGGATACAAAATTAGCTTGAAGATAAGAGACAGAGGGCAATGGTTGGGTGGCAGTGGTTTCGAACTGGAAACCTGCGATCAGCAATGTGCAGCAAGAATTGGTGCTGGGTCAACTGGTTTTTATCATGTATATAAATGATTTGGATGTGAAATAGGAGGATATGGATTGCAAGATGGCAGATCACACCAAAATTAGTGATTGTAGTTAACAGTGAAGGTTATTTCAGTATAACTGGACTTTGATCAGATGGGCCAAGGAGTGGAAGATGGACTTTGATTTAGATAAATGAGAAGTGCTGCATTTTGGTAAGGCAAGTCAGGGCAGGAGTTATACACTGAATGCTAAGGTCCTGAGGAGTGTTGCCAAATGAAGAGACCTTGAAGTGTAGATTCATAGTTCCTTGCAAGTGGAGTCCCAGGTAGACAAGTTAGTGAAGGTGTTTGGTACACATGCTGTTATTGGTCAATACATTGGGTGTAAGAGTTGGGAGGCCATGTGGCTGTGCAGGACATTGGTTAGGCCACTTCTGGAATAGTATGTTCAATTCTGGTCTCCCTGCTACAGGAAAGATGCTGTGAAACTTAAACAGGCTCAAAAGATTTACAAGGATTTTGCCAGTGTTCGAGGCTTTGAGCAAGAGGGAGATGCTGAATAGGTTGGGGCTGTTTCCCTGGAGTGTCAGAGGCTGAGTGGTGATGTTATAGAGGTTTATAAAATCATGAGGGGCCTGGATAAGGTCTTTTCTCCAGGGTAGAGGAGTCCAAAACTAGTGGGCATAGGTTTCAGGTGAGGGAAAGGGCAGCTTTTTCAGAGGGTGATGCATATATGAAATAAGCTACTGGAGGTGGTGATGGAGGCTGATATAATTAGAACATTTCAAAGGCATCTGAATGGGTACATGTATAGGAAAGGTTTAAAGGGATATGGGCCAAATGGGACTAGATTAAGATATCTGGATGGCATAGGCAAGTTGGATCAATGGGTCAGTTTCCATGCTGGACATCTGTGGCTCTGTCTCTAGTCCTTTTGAGAAGGTGGTAGTTTACTGCCTCCTTGAACAGCTGCAGACAATATACTGCAGATCCAGAATGTCATTAGGAAAAAATTTCCAGAATTTTGACCCAGTGACACTGAAGGAACAGTGGTATATTTCTAAGTTGCGATGATAAGTGGCTTGGAGGGGAACTTGTAACTGATGGTGTTCCTGTGTATCTACTGTCCTTATTCTAGATGGAAGTGGTAATGTGTTGGAAAGCGTTCTCTAAGAATCTCTGTATCCTCTAGATAGTGGTGCTGGAAAAGCGCAGCAGGTCAGGCAGCAGCTGAGGAGCAGGAAAATTGATGTTTTGGGCAAAAACCCTTAAGGAATGAGGCTGGGAGCCTTGGGTGGAGAGACTAATGGGAGGGGGCTGGGGCTGAAGGTAGCTGAGAATGCAATAGGTGGGAGAGAAGGGTGGAGCGGATAGATGGGAAGGAAGATTGGCAAATGGGATAGGTCACGAGGACTGTGCTGCCCTAGAAGGTTGGAAGGGGTAAGGTGGGGGGTGGGATAAGTGAGGAAACTGCTAAAGTCCACATGGATGCCATAGGGTTGAAGGGTCCTGAGGCGGAAGATGAAGTGTTCTTCCTCCAGGCGTTGCCACTACCTTGCCACGCAATGGAGTAGGCCCAGGACTTGCATGTCCTCGGCAGAGTGGGAGGGAAATTTGAACTGTTCAGCCACGGGGCAGAGAGATTGATTGATGCAGGTGTCCTGGAGCTATTCTCTGAAGTGCTCTACGCATAGGCGTCCAGTCTGCCCAATGTAGAAGGAGACCGCACTGGGAGCAACTGACACAATAAATGATGTTTGTGGATGTGCAGGTGAAACTTTGATGGATGTGGAAGGTTCCTTTGGAGCCTTGGATGGAGGTGAGGGGGTAGGTATGGGTGCATGTTTTGCAATTCCTGCGGTGGCAGGGGAAGGTGCCAAGAAGGGATAGTGAGTTGTTTTGGGGCGTGGATCTGACCAGGTAGTCATGGAGGGAACAGTCTTTACGGAGAGTGGGGAGGGAAATATATCTCTGGTGGTGAGGTCAGTTTGTAGATGGTGGAAATGGTAGAGGATAATGCAATGTATACGGAGGTTGGTGGAGTGGAAGGTGAGGAGCAGGGGGTTTCTGTCCTTATTGCGGTTGGAGGTGTGGGACATGAATAAGATGTACTGGAGGGCATCATCAACCACATTGGAGGAGAAATTGCCGTCTTTAAAGAAAGAGGCCATCTAGTATGTTCTGTGGTGGAACTGGTCCTTGTGGGAGCAGATGCAGTGAAGGTGGAGAAATTGAGAATAAGGGATAGCATTTTTGTAGGAGGCTGGGTGGAAGGAGGTATAATCCAGGTAGCTGTGGGAATCGGGTTTGTAGAAAATGTCAGTGTTGAGTCGATCACTGTTGATGGAGCTGGAGAGCCCCAGGAAGGGGAGGGAGGTGTCAGAGATGGTCCAGGTGAATTTAAGGTCGGAGTGGAATGTGTTGGTGAAGTTGATGAACTGTTCAACCTCCTCGTGGGAGCACGAGGTGGCGCTGATGCAGTCACCAATGTAGTGAAGGAAAAGGTGGGGAGTGGTGCCGATGTAACTTCAGAAGATAGACTGTGCCACGTAGCCACCAAAGAACCAGGCATAGCTGGGGCTCATGCGGGTGCCCGCGGCTATCCCTTTCATCTGGAGGAAGGGGGAGGATTCGAAGGAGAAATTGTTGAGGGTTGAGGACCAGCTCAGCAAAATGAGTGTGTCAGTGGAAGGGTGCTGGGGAGAAGGTCAGAGAGGAAGAAATGGAGGGCTTGGAAGCCCTCGTCATGATGGATGGAGGTGTGAAGGGACTGGATTTCCATGGTGAAGGTGAGGTGTTGGGGGCCAGGAAAACTAAAGTCCTGGAGGAGGTGGAGGGCGTGGGTAGTGTCCCGAATGTATGTGGGGAGTTTCTGGACCGGGGGGGGGGGGGGGGGGGGCTAGGACAGTATCCGAGGTAGGTGGAGATGAATTTGGTGGGGCAGGAGCAGGCTGAGACGATGGGTCGGCGAGGATAGTCAGGCTTGTGGATCTTGGGTAGGAGGTAGAACCAAGCGGTGTGGGGTTCTCAAAGCTGTGGATGGGACATTCCCTGAGGTGATGAGGTTGTGTCTGGTCTGGGAAATGATGGTTTGGTGATTGAGGGTTGCAGTCATGGTCATGGGGGTGGTAGGAGGTGGTGTCTTCGAGATGGCACCTGGCTTCAGCGGTGTAGAGGTCAGTGCACCAAAACTTACCGCTGCACCCCCAACCCCCCCCCCCCCAAACCTCTTGTACCATGGCTTGATGATGAGGTTGGGGTTGGAGCAGAGGGAGTGGAGGGTTGCATGTTGTGAGGGCGAGGTTGGGGTGGGGGAGGGATGCAGACAGTTTGAGGCGGTTAATGTCTTGGCGGCAGTTGGAAATCAAGAGGTCGAGGATGGGTTACACACCAGCACAGGTGGATGGGGCGTGCTGGAGGTGGGTGGGAGTCTTGATTGAATCCTGTAGATAGTATAGTCTGCCACTATTAAGCATCATGGAGAGAGGGAGTGGTGTTTAACCCCTTATCTATGTTAATAAATATCGTATCCTGAAAACCAGTCCCAAACACCACCTCTCAGACTGTAACATTCCATGGCTCTAGCAGGTCCCAAGAGTAGTCCTAAATTTGCCAGAAGTAGCAAGCTTGAGTACTGGTAGTAGTTTAGACTTGAACGAAGATGGATCAAAGCTAAATAATACGGGGAAAACGGAGTATCTGAATAAATTTGAATATAATGGCAAGCTATAAGAGGCTTCTACAGGTATTGAAAAAAAGATAGTCGGAAGTGGGAGAATTGGTTTAATCAAAATAGGCAGTGGCAGAACAATTAAGCAGCTTCTGTCTTCACAGAAAAAGACGCAAATAATTTCCCACAGTTGCAGGATGCACTGGAAAGGAGGAACTGAGGGTATTCATGACAGAAAGCTGATGAGTGTAAAATACTGTGGATTATGTCTGTCCAGATGACAGATGCGTTTGTCCACGACAGTATTGATAAGAGTGACCACTGCACTGTCCTTATGGAGATAAGTCCTGCCTTCACATTAATGATAGTACCACACAACACGATGGAGTTATGACCATTCTAAATGAGAGAGGCTTCGAACAGATCTAACAACTCAAGACTGGGCATCCATGAGGTGCTGTGAGTCTTCAACAGCAGCAGGACTGTACTCCAGCACAATCTGTAACCGGAGGGCACAGCCTATCCCTGACTCAACCATTACCATCAATTCAAGGGATCAGCCCTGGTTCAATGGAGAATGGAGGAGGGCGTGCCAGGAGCAGCACCAGGCATACCTGAAGATAAGGTATCAACCTGGTGAAGCCACTAAGGAGGACTACTTGCACGCCAAACAATGTAAGCAGTAAATGACAGACAAAGCTGAGCCATCTCAGAACCAACAGATCAGATCTAAGCACTGCAGTCCTGCCACATCCAGTCATGAATGGTGGTGGACGATTAAACAAGTCACTAGAGCAGAAGGCTCCACCAATATCTCCATTCTCAATGATGGAAGAGCCCAGCATATCACAGCCAAAGATAAGGCTGAAGCTTTCGCAACAATCTTCAGCCAGCAGTGCTGAGTGGATGATGCATCCAGGCTTCCTTCAGTGCTCCCCAGCATCACAGGGACCAGTCTTTCATCAATTAGATTCGCTCCACGTGATTATTAAGAAAAAATCAGAGACACTTCAAAACTTACAAGCCCTAACAACATTCTGGCAATAGTAGTGAGGACTTGTGCTCCAGAACTTGCCATTCTCCTAGTCAAGCTGTTCGAGTACAGCTGCACACTGGCACCTACCTCACAATGTGGAAAATTGCCCAAATATGTCCTCCACATAAAAAGCAGGACAAATTCAACCCAGCTAATCACCGCCCCGAAGGTCTACTGTCAATCTTTATTAAAGTAATGGAAGGTGTCACCAACAGTGCTATCAAACAGCACCAGGTCAGCAATAACCTGCTCAGTGACACCCAGTTTGGGTTCCGCCAGGGCCACTCAGCTCCTGAAGTCATTACAGCCTTGGTTCAAACATGGACAAAAGAGCTGAACTCCAGAGGGGAGGTGAGAGTGACAGCCCTTGATATCAAGGCTGCATCCGACTGAGTGTGGCATCGAGGAGTCTGAGCAAAACTGGAATCAATGGGCATACCTAGCTCATAGGAAGATGGTTGTGGTCGTTGGAGATCAGTCATCTCAGCTCCAAGACATATCTGCAGGAGTTCCTCAGGGTAGTGTCCTAGGCCCAACCATCATCAGCTGCTTCATCAAGGACCTTCCCTCCATCATAAGGTCAGAAGTGGGGATGTTCAGCACCATTTGCAACTCATCAAACACTGAAGCAGTCCATGTCCAAATGCAACAAGATCTGGACCATATCCAGGCTTGGGCTGACAAGTGGCAGGTAACATTTGTGCCACACAAATGCCAGGCTACAACTATCACCAACAAGTGACAAATTAACCATTAACCCATGACTTTCAATGGTGTTACCATCATTTTATCCCACTATCAACATTCTGGGAGATATTGATCAGAAACTCAGCTGGACTCACCACATGAACACAGTGGCTACAAGAACAGGTCAGAGGCTAGGAATACTGCAGTGAGTAACTCACCTCCTGACTCCCCAAAGCCTGTCCACTATCTACAAGGCATAAGTCAAGTGTGTGATGGAATACTCCTGACGTGCCTGGATGAGTGCAGCCCCAGTACAACTCAAGAAGCTTCACATCATCCAGGACAAAGAAGCCTGCTTGATTGGCACTGCATCCACAAACATCAATTCCCTCCACTACCAACACTCAAGATGCACTGCAGAAATTCACAAAGGATCCTCAGAGAGCACCTTCCAAACCCACGACCACTTCCATCTGGAAGAACAAGGACAGCAGATATATGGGAACACCGCCACCTTCAAGTTCCCCTCCAAGCCACTCACCAGCCTGACCTGAAAATATATTGCCGTTCTTCACTGCCATGGATCAAAATCCTGGAAGTTCCTCAGATGGACTGCAGTAGTTCAAGAAGGCAGCTCACCATGGGGCAAGTAAGGACAGGCAATAAATGCTGGCCAGCGAGCGAAGCCTATATCACACAAAATGAATAAATAAAAAAAATACATTCCAGGTTACCAGAAGTGATGGCCATGAAAATAATCCATGCTTTGATTGATTCAAAATACTATAACAATCCTGACAGATTTAAGGGAGGCACATCTAACCCTCCAATTTTCAATTTTAAAAAGATTCCTTTTAAATCTTTTCCCTCTGACCTTAAACTTATACACTCGAGTTTTGGACTCCCCAACCCTTGGAAAAAGGCCAAGCGTGTTTTCATCTTATAAACCTCGACAAGGTCGCCTCTCGGCCTTTGACATTCCAGGGAAAACAGTCCTGTCCTATTTATTCTCTTCTTACAGCTCAAACCAAGAGAAAACTAGAACTTACAGACTCATTGACCTAATAGCAATGAAGGGAAAATGTTGGTGTGTGTTCTCAAGGCTGTGGATTTATGAAAGGGGAATTGTGTTTCACAAACACATTGGAGTTTTTTGAGGATCTAATGGATGAGGGAGAACCAGTAAATGCGATGTATTTTGATCTTCAGAAAGTTTTTGGTGAATTCCCATGAGGTTATTATGTAATATAAAAGCATATTTTAGTACTGGTCTGGATTGAGAATTGGTTAGTATTTGGGACATGATAAGAGAGTTCAGAAAGGATTTATCAGGATGTTGTTGGGGAGAGAAGATCTGAGTTAGAAAGAAAGGCTGGGACATTTTTCACTGGAGCATTGGAGATTGAGAGGTGACCTCATACAAATTTATAAAATAATGAGGAATATAGATAGAATTAATGACACTTGTCTTTTCCGTATGTTCCCTCTCTTGAATAGAGCAAGAATGTAGGTGCAACAAGTACTGAGGAAATCAAGTAGTACGTTGGCCTACATTGTGAGAGGTTGAGAATATAGGAGCAAGGAAGTCTTACTGCAGCTATTTAGGCCGCAGTGAGACCACACTGACAGCATTTTGTGCTGTTTTGGTCTCCCTACCAAAGGTAAGGTAAACTTGCCAAAGAGGGAGTGCAGTGAAGATCTACTGGACTGATTCCTGGGATGGCACGTTTGTTATATGAGGGCAGCTTAGCTCAACTGCGCCTGTATTCACTGGAGTTGAGAAGAATGGGGGGGGGGGGGGGTTTCACATTGAAACATATACACTTTTGGCAGGACTGCACAGACTACATGCAGAGAGGGCTTTTGTCTGATTTCTGGGGGTGATGGTCATGGTTTTCTTTTAATTTCAAAAACATACTTTATTCATAAAATAATTTGATGGTCTGTACAGTTGGTCATGCCATACATACGGAAACATTTCCATGCAGAGGTCAGAATTTATCATTTTTATATAAAGGTGTGTACGTTTTTCAATCACATGCCCGGATATTTAGCGGAGGCGTCAGCGGAGCCCAGATGGCTGCGTTGGAGCCCTCTGTTCTTCTTCAGGCAGGCAGACGTTACACGGTGGTCCTTCCCCACCGCGCCTTGGCGGCAGCTGCCCCAAGCTTCAGCGCATCCCTCAACACGTCGTCCTGGACCTCGCGACGTGCCAGTCTGCAACACTCAGCCGGGGCCGACTCCTTCAGCTGGAAGATCAGCAGGTTTCAGACCGCCCAGAGAGGGTCACGGTAGGTCACCCTGGACCCAGAGGAGACACCTCTGAAGAGGCCTCACCCCTCCCACTGCAAACAGGTTCACACCAGGACTCAACAGGAAGACAAACTTACCTTTGGCTGACGTCAGAGAGCACCAGGACGGATGTGACGTCTACACAACGCAGTGCCTGTTGGGTAATGACGTTCCGGAGACGGCCCAAAGAGTCTGCGCGCGGTAGTAACGCGGGCGCGGGTTGGCTGTTGCGGGAGAGCGGGATGACCAATAGGAGAGCGGCAGGAGCCGTGGTGTGTCAGCAGGAGCGGCGGCGGCGGCGGCGGGATGAAGGTACCGGCACCGGGAGACAGTCAGTAAAATATTTAATATTATACACCGGGAGACAGTCACTGAAATGTTTAATATTATACACCGGGAGACAGTCACTGAAATGTTTAATATTATACACCGGGGAGACAGTCAGTAAAATATTTAATATTATACACCGGGAGACAGTCACTGAAATGTTTAATATTATACACCGGGAGACAGTCACTGAAATATTTAATATTATACACCGGGAGACAGTCACTGAAATGTTTAATATTATACACCGGGAGACAGTCACTGAAATGTTGAATATTATACACCGGGAGACAGTCACTGAACTGTTTAATATTATACACCGGGAGACAGTCACTGAAATGTTTAATATTATACACCGGGAGACAGTCACTGAAATATTTAATATTATACACCGGGAGACAGTCAGTGAAATATTTAATATTATACACCGGGAGACAGTCACTGAAATGTTTAATATTATACACCGGGAGACAGTCACTGAAATATTTAATATTATACACCGGGAGACAGTCACTGAAATGTTTAATATTATACACCGGGAGACAGTCACTGAAATATTTAATATTATACACCGGGAGACAGTCAGTGAAATATTTAATATTATACACCGGGAGACAGTCAGTGAAATATTTAATATTATACGCCGGGAGACAGTCACTGAAATGTTTAATATTATACACCGGGAGACAGTCACTGAAATATTTAATATTATACACCGGGAGACAGTCAGTGAAATATTTAATATTATACACCGGGAGACAGTCACTGAAATATTTAATATTATACACCGGGAGACAGTCAGTGAAATATTTAATATTATACGCCGGGAGACAGTCACTGAAATGTTTAATAT
Organism: Chiloscyllium plagiosum; assembly: GCF_037043375.1. NCBI lineage: Eukaryota > Metazoa > Chordata > Chondrichthyes > Orectolobiformes > Hemiscylliidae > Chiloscyllium > Chiloscyllium plagiosum. The sequence continues at coordinate 12,099,864 of NW_028270176.1, forward strand.
TATACACCGGGAGACAGTCACTGAAATATTTAATATTATACACCGGGAGACAGTCAGTGAAATATTTAATATTATACACCGGGAGACAGTCAGTGAAATATTTAATATTATACACCGGGAGACAGTCAGTGAAATATTTAATATTATACGCCGGGAGACAGTCACTGAAATGTTTAATATTATACACCGGGAGACAGTCACTGAAATATTTAATATTATACACCGGGAGACAGTCAGTGAAATATTTAATATTATACACCGGGAGACAGTCACTGAAATGTTTAATATTATACACCGGGAGACAGTCAGTGAAATATTTAATATTATACACCGGGAGACAGTCACTGAAATGTTTAATATTATACACCGGGAGACAGTCACTGAAATATTTAATATTATACACCGGGGAGACAGTCACTGAAATATTTAATATTATACACCGGGAGACAGTCACTGAAATGTTTAATATTATACACCGGGAGACAGTCACTGAAATATTTAATATTATACACCGGGGAGACAGTCACTGAAATATTTAATATTATACACCGGGAGACAGTCACTGAAATATTTAATATTATACACCGGGAGACAGTCACTGAAATGTTTAATATTATACACCGGGAGACAGTCACTGAAATATTTAATATTATACACCGGGAGAGAGTGACTAAAATCTTTAATATTATACACCGGGAGACAGTCACTGAACTGTTTAATATTATACACCGGGGAGAGTCACTGAAATGTTTAATATTATACACCGGGGAGAGTCACTGAAATGTTTAATATTATACACCGGGAGACAGTCACTGAAATATTTAATATTATACACCGGGAGACAGTCACTGAAATATTTAATATTATACACCGGGTGACAGTCACTAAAATGTTTAATATTGTACACCGGGAGACAGTCACTGAAATATTTAATATTATACACCGGGAGACAGTCACTGAAATGTTTAATATTATACACCGGGAGACAGTCAGTGAAATGTTTAATATTATACACCGGGAGACAGTCAGTGAAATGTTTAATATTATACACCGGGAGACAGTCAGTGAAATATTTAATATTATACGCCGGGAGACAGTCACTGAAATGTTTAATATTATACACCGGGAGACAGTCACTGAAATATTTAATATTATACACCGGGAGACAGTCAGTGAAATATTTAATATTATACACCGGGAGACAGTCAGTGAAATATTTAATATTATACACCGGGAGACAGACACTGAAATATTTAATATTATACACCGGGAGACAGTCACTGAAATGTTTAATATTATACACCGGGAGACAGTCAGTGAAATATTTAATATTATACGCCGGGAGACAGTCACTGAAATGTTTAATATTATACACCGGGAGACAGTCACTGAAATATTTAATATTATACACCGGGAGACAGTCAGTGAAATATTTAATATTATACACCGGGAGACAGTCAGTGAAATGTTTAATATTATACACCGGGAGACAGTCAGTGAAATATTTAATATTATACGCCGGGAGACAGTCACTGAAATATTTAAGATTATACACCGGGAGACAGTCACTGAAATGTTTAATATTATACACCGGGAGACAGTCAGTGAAATATTTAATATTATACGCCGGGAGACAGTCACTGAAATGTTTAATATTATACACCGGGAGACAGTCACTGAAATATTTAATATTATACACCGGGAGACAGTCACTGAAATATTTAATATTATACGCCGGGAGACAGTCACTGAAATGTTTAATATTATACACCGGGAGACAGTCACTGAAATATTTAATATTATACACCGGGAGACAGTCACTGAAATATTTAATATTATACGCCGGGAGACAGTCACTGAAATGTTTAATATTATACACCGGGAGACAGTCACTGAAATGTTTAATATTATACACCGGGAGACAGTCACTGAAATATTTAATATTATACACCGGGAGACAGTCACTGAAATATTTAATATTATACACCGGGAGACAGTCACTGAAATGTTTAATATTATACACCGGGAGACAGTCACTGAAATGTTTAATATTATACGCCGGGAGACAGTCACTGAAATGTTTAATATTATACACCGGGAGACAGTCACTGAAATGTTTAATATTATACGGCGGGAGACAGTCACTGAAATGTTTAATATTATACGCCGGGAGACAGTCACTGAAATATTTAATATTATACGCCGGGAGACAGTCACTGAAATATTTAATATTATACACCGGGAGACAGTCACTGAAATGTTTAATATTATACACCGTGAGACAGTCAATAAAATATTTAATATTATACACCGGGAGACAGTCACTGAAATATTTAATATTATACACCGGGAGAGAGTGACTAAAATCTTTAATATTATACACCGGGAGACAGTCACTGAACTGTTTAATATTATACACCGGGGAGAGTCACTGAAATGTTTAATATTATACACCGGGGAGAGTCACTGAAATGTTTAATATTATACACCGGGAGACAGTCACTGAAATATTTAATATTATACACCGGGAGACAGTCACTGAAATATTTAATATTATACACCGGGTGACAGTCACTAAAATGTTTAATATTGTACACCGGGAGACAGTCACTGAAATATTTAATATTATACACCGGGAGACAGTCACTGAAATCTTTAATATTATACACCGGGAGACAGTCACTAAAATATTTAATATTATACACCGGGAGACAGTCACTGAAATGTTTAATATTATACACCGGGAGACAGTCACTGAAATGTTTAATATTATACACCGGGAGACAGTCACTGAAATATTTAATATTATACACCGGGAGACAGTCACTGAAATGTTTAATATTATACACCGGGAGACAGTCACTGAAATATTTAATATTATACACCGGCAGACAGTCACTGAAATCTTTAATATTATACACCGGGAGACAGTCTCTGAAATATTTAATATTATACACCGGGAGACAGTCACTGAAATGTTTAATATTATACACCGGGAGACAGTCACTGAAATGTTTAATATTATACACCGGGAGACAGTCACTGAAATGTTTAATATTATACACCGGGGAGACAGTCACTGAAATGTTTAATATTATACACCGGGAGACAGTCACTGAAATGTTTAATATTATACACCGGGGAGACAGTCACTGAAATGTTTAATATTATATACCGGGGAGACAGTCACTGAAATGTTTAATATTATACACCGGGAGACAGTCACTGAAATGTTTAATATTATACACCGGGAGACAGTCACTGAAATGTTTAATATTATACACCGGGAGACAGTCACTGAAATGTTTAATATTATACACCGGGGAGACAGTCACTGAAATGTTCAATATTATACACCGGGAGACAGTCACTGAAATGTTTAATCTTATACACCGGGGAGACAGTCACTGAAATGTTTAATATTATACACCGGGAGACAGTCACTAAAATATTTAATATTGTACACCGGGAGACAGTCACTGAAATGTTTAATATTATACACCGGGAGACAGTCACTGAAATGTTAAATATTATACACCGGGGAGACAGTCACTGAAATATTTAATATTATACACCGGGGAGACAGTCACTGAAATATTTAATATTATACACCGGGAGACATTCACTAAAATATTTAATATTATACACCGGGAGACAGTCACTAAAATATTTAATTTTATATACCGGGAGACAGTCACTAAAATCTTTAATATTATACACCGGGAGACAGTCACTGAAACGTTTAATATTATACACCTCGAGAGTCACTGAAATATTTAATATTATACACCGGGAGACAGTCACTAAAATATTTAATATTATACACCGGGAGACAGTCACTAAAATATTTAATATTATACACCGGGAGACAGTCACTGAAATATTTAATATTATACACCGGGAGACAGTCTCTGAAATATTTAATATTATACACCGGGAGACCGTCACTGAAATATTTAATATTATACACCGGGAGACAGTCACTGAAATATTTAATATTATACACCTCGAGAGTCACTGAAATATTTAATATTATACACCGGGAGACAGTCACTGAAATGTTTAATATTATACACCGGGAGACAGTCACTGAAATATTTAATATTATACACCGGGAGACAGTCACTGAAATATTTAATATTATACACCGGGAGACAGTCACTGAAATGTTTAATATTATACACCGGGAGACAGTCACTGAAATGTTTAATATTATACACCGGGAGACAGTCACTGAAATGTTTAATATTATACACCGGGAGACAGTCACTAAAATATTTAATATTGTACACCGGGAGACAGTCACTGAAATATTTAATATTATACACCGGGAGACAGTCACTGAAATATTTAATATTATACACCGGGAGACCGTGTTTTAAAAAATTCTCAAGGTCAGGTTCGTAGGAGAGTAGTCTGACACAGAACAAACGACCAAGAGGCGAGTCTGCTAGAATATGAGCATTTTATTCCCCGCAGCGTCGCCACAACCAGGTCTCATACTTACAACGGGTCTGGCTTATACTCACTCTACATGTTACCGGAACTGGGAGCCGTCAGTTCTCGTAGAGCGGTTGCCAACAACCCACCCTCGGCGGTTAAACGTAACCCCGGAGCAGACTCCCCGAACTGGAGACTTTTCCAGCTGATATACTCTTTTCCAGATATAAACATTCATGTGAACAGCAGAGCAAGGCTAAAAAACACATTCCATTCTGGTTACATACAGATAAGAAGATTCACACGGGGAGGTGTGTCATAAGATTCATACGGGACTGAGCAACACCTCCATTCCGGTTAGATTCACACATGTATTGGGACATAATTTTTAACCGTTTCACCACAGACCGTCACTGAAATATTTAATATTATACACCGGGAGACCGTCACTGAAATATTTAATATTATACACCGGGAGACAGTCACTGAAATATTTAATATTATACACCGGGAGACAGTCACTGAAATATTTAATATTATACACCGGGAGACCGTCACTGAAATATTTAATATTATACACCGGGAGACAGTCACTGAAATATTTAATATTATACACCTCGAGAGTCACTGAAATCTTTAATATTATACACCGGGAGACAGTCACTAAAATCTTTAATATTATACACCGGGAGACAGTCACTAAAATATTTAATATTATACACCGGGAGACAGTCACTGAAATATTTAATATTATACACCGGGAGACAGTCACTGAAATATTTAATATTATACACCGGGAGACAGTCACTGAAATATTTAATATTATACACCGGGAGACAGTCACTGAAATATTTAATATTATACACCGGGAGACCGTCACTGATATATTTAATATTATACACCGGGAGACAGTCACTGAAATGTTTCATATTATACACCGGGAGACAGTCACTGAAATGTTTAATATTATACACCGGGAGACAGTCACTGAAATGTTTAATATTATACACCGGGAGACAGTCACTGAAATATTTAATATTATACACCGGGAGACAGTCACTAAAATATTTAATATTATACACCGGGAGACAGTCACTAAAATATTTAATATTATACACCGGGAGACAGTCACTGAAATGTTTCATATTATACACCGGGAGACAGTCACTGAAATGTTTCATATTATACACCGGGAGACAGTCACTGAAATGTTTAATATTATACACCGGGAGACAGTCACTGAAATGTTTAATATTATACACCGGGAGACCGTCACTGAAATATTTAATATTATACACCGGGAGACCGTCACTGAAATATTTAATATTATACACCGGGAGACAGTCACTGAAATATTTAATATTATACACCTCGAGAGTCACTGAAATATTTAATATTATACACCGGGAGACAGTCACTGAAATGTTTAATATTATACACCGGGAGACAGTCACTGAAATGTTTCATATAAAACACCGGGAGACAGTCACTGAAATGTTTAATATTATACACCGGGAGACAGTCACTGAAATATTTAATATTATACACCGGGAGACAGTCACTAAAATATTTAATATTATACACCGAGAGACAGTCACTGAAATATTTAATATTATACACCGGGAGACCGTCACTGAAATATTTAATATTATACACCGGGAGACCGTCACTGAAATATTTAATATTATACACCGGGAGACAGTCACTGAAATATTTAATATTATACACCTCGAGAGTCACTGAAATATTTAATATTATACACCGGGAGACAGTCACTGAAATGTTTAATATTATACACCGGGAGACAGTCACTGAAATGTTTAATATTATACACCGGGAGACAGTCACTAAAATATTTAATATTATACTCCGGGAGACAGTCACTGAAATATTTAATATTATACACCGGGAGACAGTCACTAAAATCTTTCATATTATACACCGGGGGGACAGTCACTGAAATATTTAATATTATACACCGGGAGACAGTCAATAAAGTGTTTAATATTATACACCGGGAGACAGTCACTGAAATGTTTAATATTATACACCGGGGAGAGTCACTGAAATGTTTAATATTATACACCAGGGAGAGTCACTGAAATGTTTAATATTATACACCGGGAGACAGTCACTGAAATATTTAATATTATACACCGGGAGACAGTCACTAAAATATATAATATTATACACCGGGAGACAGTCACTGAAATATTTAATATTATACACCGGGAGACAGTCACTGAAATGTTTAATATTATACACCGGGAGACAGTCACTAAAATATATAATATTATACACCGGGAGACAGTCACTGAAATATTTAATATTATACACCGGGAGACAGTCACTGAAATATTTAATATTATACACCGGGAGACAGTCACTGAAATGTTTAATATTATACACCGGGAGACAGTCACTGAAATGTTTAATATTATACACCGGGAGACAGTCACTGAAATGTTTAATATTATACACCGGGAGACAGTCACTAAAATCTTTAATATTATACACCGGGAGACAGTCACTGAAATGTTTAATATTATACACCGGGAGACAGTCACTGAAATGTTTAATATTATACACCGGGGAGACAGTCACTGAAATATTTAATATTATACACCGGGAGACAGTCACTAAAATATTTAATATTATACACCGGGAGACAGTCACTATAATATTTAATATTATACACGGGGAGACAGTCACTGAAATGTTTAATGTTATACACCTGGAGACAGTCACTGAAATATTTAATATTATACACCGGGAGACAGTCACTGAAATATTTAATATTATACACCTGGAGACAGTCACTGAAATATTTAATATTATACACTGGGAGACAGTCACTGAAACATTTAATATTATACACCGGGAGACAGTCACTGAAATATTTAATATTATACACCGGGAGACAGTCACTGAAATGTTTAATATTATACACCGGGAGACAGTCACTAAAATATTTAATATTATACACCGGGAGACAGTCACTGAAATGTTTAATATTATACACCGGGAGACAGTCAGTGAAATATTTAATATTATACGCCGGGAGACAGTCACTGAAATGTTTAATATTATACGCCGGGAGACAGTCACTGAAATGTTTAATATTATACACCGGGAGACAGTCACTGAAATATTTAATATTATACACCGGGAGACAGTCACTGAAATATTTAATATTATACACCGGGAGACAGTCACTGAAATATTTAATATTATACACCGGGAGACAGTCACTGAAATGTTTAATATTATACACCGGGAGACAGTCACTGAAATGTTTAATATTATACGCCGGGAGACAGTCACTGAAATGTTTAATATTATACACCGGGAGACAGTCACTGAAATGTTTAATATTATACGGCGGGAGACAGTCACTGAAATATTTAATATTATACACCGGGAGACAGTCACTGAAATGTTTAATATTATACACCGGGAGACAGTCACTAAAATATTTAATATTATACACCGGGAGACAGTCACTGAAATGTTTCATATTATACACCGGGAGACAGTCACTGAAATGTTTAATATTATACACCGGGAGACAGTCAGTGAAATATTTAATATTATACGCCGGGAGACAGTCACTGAAATGTTTAATATTATACACCGGGAGACAGTCACTGAAATATTTAATATTATACACCGGGAGACAGTCACTGAAATATTTAATATTATACGCCGGGAGACAGTCACTGAAATGTTTAATATTATACACCGGGAGACAGTCACTGAAATATTTAATATTATACACCGGGAGACAGTCACTGAAATATTTAATATTATACGCCGGGAGACAGTCACTGAAATGTTTAATATTATACACCGGGAGACAGTCACTGAAATATTTAATATTATACACCGGGAGACAGTCACTGAAATATTTAATATTATACACCGGGAGACAGTCACTGAAATATTTAATATTATACACCGGGAGACAGTCACTGAAATGTTTAATATTATACGCCGGGAGACAGTCACTGAAATGTTTAATATTATACGCCGGGAGACAGTCACTGAAATGTTTAATATTATACACCGGGAGACAGTCACTGAAATGTTTAATATTATACGGCGGGAGACAGTCACTGAAATGTTTAATATTATACGCCGGGAGACAGTCACTGAAATATTTAATATTATACGCCGGGAGACAGTCACTGAAATATTTAATATTATACACCGGGAGACAGTCACTGAAATGTTTAATATTATACACCGGGAGACAGTCACTGAAATGTTTAATATTATACACCGGGAGACAGACACTGAAATATTTAATATTATACACCGGGAGACAGTCACTGGAATGTTTAATATTATACACCGGGAGACAGTCACTGAAATGTTTAATATTATACACCGGGAGACAGTCACTGAAATCTTTAATATTATACACCGGGAGACAGTCACTGAAATGTTTAATATTATACACCGGGAGACAGTCACTGAAATGTTTAATATTATACACCGGGAGACAGTCACTGAAATGTTTAATATTATACACCGGGAGACAGTCACTGAAATATTTAATATTATACACCGGGAGACAGTCACTGAAATGTTTAATATTATACACCGGGAGACAGTCAGTGAAATGTTTAATATTATACACCGTGAGACAGTCAATAAAATATTTAATATTATACACCGGGAGACAGTCACTGAAATATTTAATATTATACACCGGGAGAGAGTGACTAAAATCTTTAATATTATACACCGGGAGACAGTCACTGAACTGTTTAATATTATACACCGGGGAGAGTCACTGAAATGTTTAATATTATACACCGGGGAGAGTCACTGAAATGTTTAATATTATACACCGGGAGACAGTCACTGAAATATTTAATATTATACACCGGGAGACAGTCACTGAAATATTTAATATTATACACCGGGTGACAGTCACTAAAATGTTTAATATTGTACACCGGGAGACAGTCACTGAAATCTTTAATATTATACACCGGGAGACAGTCACTAAAATATTTAATATTATACACCGGGAGACAGTCACTGAAATGTTTAATATTATACACCGGGAGACAGTCACTGAAATGTTTAATATTATACACCGGGAGACAGTCACTGAAATATTTAATATTATACACCGGGAGACAGTCACTGAAATGTTTAATATTATACACCGGGAGACAGTCACTGAAATATTTAATATTATACACCGGCAGACAGTCACTGAAATCTTTAATATTATACACCGGGAGACAGTCTCTGAAATATTTAATATTATACACCGGGAGACAGTCACTGAAATGTTTAATATTATACACCTCGAGAGTCACTCAAATATTTAATATTATACACCGGGAGACAGTCACTGAAATGTTTAATATTATACACCGGGAGACAGTCACTGAAATATTTAATATTATACACCGGGAGACAGTCACTGAAATATTTAATATTATACACCGGGGAGACAGTCACTAAAATATTTAATATTATACACCGGGGAGACAGTCACTAAAATATTTAATATTATACACCGGGAGACAGTCACTAAAATCTTTAATATTATACACCGGGAGACAGTCACTGAAATATTTAATATTATACACCGGGAGACAGTCACTAAAATCTTTAATATTATACACCGGGAGACAGTCACTGAAATATTTAATATTATACACCGGGAGACAGTCACTGAAATATTTAATATTATACACCGGGAGACAGTCACTGAAATGTTTAATATTATACACCGGGAGAAAGTCACTGAAATGTTTAATATTATACACCGGGGAGACAGTCACTGAAATGTTTAATATTATACACCGGGAGACAGTCACTGAAATGTTTAATATTATACACCGGGGAGACAGTCACTGAAATGTTTAATATTATACACCGGGAGACTGTCAGTAAAATGTTTAATATTGTACACCGGGAGACAGTCACTGAAATATTTAATATTATACACCGGGAGACAGTCACTGAAATCTTTAATATTATACACCGGGAGACAGTCACTGAAATGTTTAATATTATACACCGGGAGACAGTCACTGAAATGTTTAATATTATACACCGGGAGACAGTCACTGAAATATTTAATATTATAAACCGGGAGACAGTCACTGAAATGTTTAATATTATACACCGGGAGACAGTCACTGAAATGTTTAATATTATACACCGGGTAGACAGTCACTGAAATGTTTAATATTATACACCGGGAGACAGTCACTGAAATGTTTAATATTATACACCGGGAGACAGTCACTGAAATGTTTAATATGATACACCGGGAGACAGTCACTGAAATGTTTAATATTATACACCGGGAGACAGTCACTGAAATGTTTAATATTATACACCGGGAGACAGTCACTGAAATGTTTAAGATAAAACACCGGGAGACAGTCACTGAAATGTTTAATATTATACACCGGGGAGACAGTCACTGAAATGTTCAATATTATACACCGGGAGACAGTCACTGAAATGTTTAATCTTATACACCGGGGAGACAGTCACTGAAATGTTTAATATTATACACCGGGAGACAGTCACTAAAATATTTAATATTGTACACCGGGAGACAGTCACTGAAATGTTTAATATTATACACCGGGAGACAGTCACTGAAATGTTAAATATTATACACCGGGGAGACAGTCACTGAAATATTTAATATTATACACCGGGGAGACAGTCACTGAAAAATTTAATATTATACACCGGGAGACATTCACTGAAATATTTAATATTATACACCGGGAGACAGTCACTAAAATATTTAATATTATACACCGGGAGACAGTCACTAAAATATTTAATATTATACACCGGGAGACAGTCACTGAAATATTTAATATTATACACCGGGAGACAGTCTCTGAAATCTTTAATATTATACACCGGGAGACAGTCACTGAAACGTTTAATATTATACACCTCGAGAGTCACTGAAATATTTAATATTATACACCGGGAGACAGTCACTAAAATATTTAATATTATACACCGGGAGACAGTCACTAAAATATTTAATATTATACACCGGGAGACAGTCACTGAAATATTTAATATTATACACCGGGAGACAGTCTCTGAAATATTTAATATTATACACCGGGAGACCGTCACTGAAATATTTAATATTATACACCGGGAGACCGTCACTGAAATTTTTAATATTATACACCGGGAGACCGTCACTGAAATTTTTAATATTATACACCGGGAGACAGTCACTGAAATATTTAATATTATACACCTCGAGAGTCACTGAAATGTTTAATATTATACACCGGGAGACAGTCACTGAAATGTTTAATATTATACACCGGGAGACAGTCACTAAAATATTTAATATTATACACCGGGAGACAGTCACTAAAATATTTAATATTATACACCGGGAGACAGTCACTGAAATATTTAATATTATACTCCGGGAGACAGTCAGTGAAATATTTAATATTATACACCGGGAGACAGTCACTGAAATGTTTCATATTGTACACCGGGAGACAGTCACTGAAATGTTTAATATTATACACCGGGGAGACAGTCACTGAAATGTTTAATATTATACACCGGGAGACAGTCACTGAAATGTTTAATATTATACACCGGGGAGACAGTCACTGAAATGTTTAATATTATACACCGGGAGACAGTCACTGAAATATTCAATATTATACACCCGGAGACAGTCACTGAAATGTTTAATATTATACACCGGGAGACAGTCACTGAAATGTTTAATATTATACACCGGGAGACAGTCACTAAAATATTTAATATTATACACCGGGAGACAGTCACTGAAATATTTAATATTATACACCGGGAGACCGTGTTTTAAAAAATTCTCAAGGTCAGGTTCGTAGGAGAGTAGTCTGACACAGAACAAACGACCAAGAGGCGAGTCTGCTAGAATATGAGCATTTTATTCCCCGCAGCGTCGCCACAACCAGGTCTCATACTTACAACGGGTCTGGCTTATACTCACTCTACATGTTACCGGAACTGGGAGCCGTCAGTTCTCGTAGAGCGGTTGCCAACAACCCACGCTCGGCGGTTAAACGTAACCCCGGAGCAGACTCCCCGAACTGGAGACTTTTCCAGCTGATATACTCTTTTCCAGATATAAACATTCATGTGAACAGCAGAGCAAGGCTAAAAAACACATTCCATTCTGGTTACATACAGATAAGAAGATTCACACGGGGAGGTGTGTCATAAGATTCATACGGGACTGAGCAACACCTCCATTCCGGTTAGATTCACACATGTATTGGGACATAATTTTTAACCGTTTCACCACAGACCGTCACTGAAATATTTAATATTATACACCGGGAGACCGTCACTGAAATATTTAATATTATACACCGGGAGACCGTCACTGAAATATTTAATATTATACACCGGGAGACAGTCACTGAAATATTTAATATTATACACCGGGAGACAGTCACTAAAATATTTAATATTATACACCGGGAGACAGTCACTGAAATATTTAATATTATACTCCGGGAGACAGTCACTGAAATATTTAATATTATACACCGGGAGACAGTCACTGAAATATTTAATATTATACACCGGGAGACAGTCACTGAAATGTTTAATATTATACACCGGGGAGACAGTCACTGAAATGTTTAATATTATACACCGGGAGACAGTCACTGAAATGTTTAATATTATACACCGGGAGACAGTCACTGAAATATTTAATATTATACACCGGGAGACAGTCACTAAAATATTTAATATTATACACCGGGAGACAGTCACTGAAATGTTTCATATTATACACCGGGAGACAGTCACTGAAATGTTTCATATGATACACCGGGAGACAGTCACTGAAATATTTAATATTATACACCGGGAGACAGTCACTGAAATGTTTAATATTATACACCGGGAGACAGTCACTGAAATATTTAATATTATACACCGGGAGACAGTCACTGAAATGTTTCATATTATACACCTGGAGACAGTCACTAAAATATTTAATATTATACACCGGGAGACAGTCACTGAAATATTTAATATTATACACCGGGGAGAGTCACTAAAATATTTAATATTATACACCGGGAGACAGTCACTGAAATGTTTAATATTATACACCGGGAGACAGTCACTGAAATGTTTAATATTATACACCGGGGGACAGTCACTGAAATGTTTAATATTATACACCGGGAGACAGTCACTGAAATGTTTAATATTATACACCGGGAGACAGTCACTGAAATGTTTAATATTATACACCGGGAGACAGTCACTGAAATGTTTAATATTATACACCGGGAGACAGACACTGAAATATTTAATATTATACACCGGGAGACAGTCACTGAAATGTTTAATATTATACACCGGGAGACAGTCACTGAAATATTTAATATTATACACCGGGAGACAGTCACTGAAATGTTTAATATTATACACCGGGAGACAGTCACTAAAATATTTAATATTATACACCGGGAGACAGTCACTGAAATATTTAATATTATACACCGGGAGACAGTCACTGAAATGTTTAATATTATACACCGGGAGACAGTCACTAAAATATTTAATATTATACACCGGGAGACAGTCACTGAAATATTTAATATTATACACCGGGGAGACAGTCACTAAAATATTTAATATTATACACCGGGGAGACAGTCACTAAAATATTTAATATTATACACCGGGAGACAGTCACTAAAATCTTTAATATTATACACCGGGAGACAGTCACTGAAATATTTAATATTATACACCGGGAGACAGTCACTAAAATCTTTAATATTATACACCGGGAGACAGTCACTAAAATATTTAATATTATACACCGGGAGACAGTCACTGAAATATTTAATATTATACACCGGGAGACAGTCACTAAAATATTTAATATTATACACCGGGAGACAGTCACTGAAATATTTAATATTATACACCGGGAGAGAGTGACTAAAATCTTTAATATTATACACCGGGAGACAGTCACTGAACTGTTTAATATTATACACCGGGGAGAGTCACTGAAATGTTTAATATTATACACCGGGGAGAGTCACTGAAATGTTTAATATTATACACCGGGAGACAGTCACTGAAATATTTAATATTATACACCGGGAGACAGTCACTGAAATATTTAATATTATACACCGGGAGACAGTCACTGAAATCTTTAATATTATACACCGGGAGACAGTCACTAAAATATTTAATATTATACACCGGGAGACAGTCACTGAAATGTTTAATATTATACACCGGGAGACAGTCACTGAAATGTTTAATATTATACACCGGGAGACAGTCACTGAAATATTTAATATTATAAACCGGGAGACAGTCACTGAAATGTTTAATATTATACACCGGGAGAAAGTCACTGAAATTTTTAATATTATACACCGGGGAGACAGTCACTGAAATGTTTAATATTATACACCGGGAGACAGTCACTGAAATGTTTAATATTATACACCGGGGAGACAGTCACTGAAATGTTTAATATTATACACCGGGGAGAGTCACTGAAATATTTAATATTATACACCGGGGAGAGTCACTGAAATATTTAATATTATACACCGGGGAGACAGTCACTAAAATATTTAATATTATACACCGGGAGACAGTCACTAAAATCTTTAATATTATACACCGGGAGACAGTCACTGAAATATTTAATATTATACACCGGGAGACAGTCACTAAAATCTTTAATATTATACACCGGGAGACAGTCACTAAAATATTTAATATTATACACCGGGAGACAGTCACTGAAATATTTAATATTATACACCGGGAGACAGTCACTAAAATATTTAATATTATACACCGGGAGACAGTCACTGAAATATTTAATATTATACACCGGGAGAGAGTGACTAAAATCTTTAATATTATACACCGGGAGACAGTCACTGAACTGTTTAATATTATACACCGGGGAGAGTCACTGAAATGTTTAATATTATACACCGGGGAGAGTCACTGAAATGTTTAATATTATACACCGGGAGACAGTCACTGAAATATTTAATATTATACACCGGGAGACAGTCACTGAAATATTTAATATTATACACCGGGAGACAGTCACTGAAATCTTTAATATTATACACCGGGAGACAGTCACTAAAATATTTAATATTATACACCGGGAGACAGTCACTGAAATGTTTAATATTATACACCGGGAGACAGTCACTGAAATGTTTAATATTATACACCGGGAGACAGTCACTGAAATATTTAATATTATAAACCGGGAGACAGTCACTGAAATGTTTAATATTATACACCGGGAGAAAGTCACTGAAATTTTTAATATTATACACCGGGGAGACAGTCACTGAAATGTTTAATATTATACACCGGGAGACAGTCACTGAAATGTTTAATATTATACACCGGGGAGACAGTCACTGAAATGTTTAATATTATACACCGGGGAGAGTCACTGAAATATTTAATATTATACACCGGGGAGAGTCACTGAAATATTTAATATTATACACCGGGAGACAGTCACTGAAATGTTTAATATTATACACCGGGGAGACAGTCACTGAAATGTTTAATATTATACACCGGGAGACAGTCACTGAAATGTTTAATATTATACACCGGGAAACATTCACTAAAATGTTTAATATGATACACCGGGAGACAGTCACTGAAATGTTTAATATTATACACCGGGAGACAGTCACTGAAATGTTTAATATTATACACCGGGAGACAGTCACTGAAATGTTTAAGATAAAACACCGGGAGACAGTCACTGAAATGTTTAATATTATACACCGGGGAGACAGTCACTGAAATGTTCAATATTATACACCGGGAGACAGTCACTGAAATGTTTAATCTTATACACCGGGAGACAGTCACTAAAATATTTAATATTGTACACCGGGAGACAGTCACTGAAATGTTTAATATTATACACCGGGAGACAGTCACTGAAATGTTAAATATTATACACCGGGGAGACAGTCACTGAAATATTTAATATTATACACCGGGGAGACAGTCACTGAAAAATTTAATATTATACACCGGGAGACATTCACTGAAATATTTAATATTATACACCGGGAGACAGTCACTAAAATATTTAATATTATACACCGGGAGACAGTCACTGAAACGTTTAATATTATACACCTCGAGAGTCACTGAAATATTTAATATTATACACCGGGAGACAGTCACTAAAATATTTAATATTATACACCGGGAGACAGTCACTAAAATATTTAATATTATACACCGGGAGACAGTCACTGAAATATTTAATATTATACACCGGGAGACAGTCTCTGAAATATTTAATATTATACACCGGGAGACCGTCACTGAAATATTTAATATTATACACCGGGAGACAGTCTCTGAAATATTTAATATTATACACCGGGAGACCGTCACTGAAATTTTTAATATTATACACCGGGAGACCGTCACTGAAATATTTAATATTATACACCGGGAGACAGTCACTGAAATATTTAATATCATACACCTCGAGAGTCACTGAAATGTTTAATATTATACACCGGGAGACAGTCACTGAAATGTTTAATATTATACACCGGGAGACAGTCACTAAAATATTTAATATTATACACCGGGAGACAGTCACTGAAATATTTAATATTATACTCCGGGAGACAGTCACTGAAATGTTTAATATTATACACCGGGGAGACAGTCACTGAAATGTTTAATATTATACACCGGGAGACAGTCACTGAAATGTTTAATATTATACACCGGGGAGACAGTCACTGAAATGTTTAATATTATACACCGGGAGACAGTCACTGAAATATTTAATATTATACACCCGGAGACAGTCACTGAAATGTTTAATATTATACACCGGGAGACAGTCACTGAAATGTTTAATATTATACACCGGGAGGCAGTCACTAAAATATTTAATATTATACACCGGGAGACAGTCACTGAAATATTTAATATTATACACCGGGAGACAGTCACTGAAATATTTAATATTATACACCGGGAGACCGTGTTTTAAAAAATTCTCAAGGTCAGGTTCGTAGGAGAGTAGTCTGACACAGAACAAACGACCAAGAGGCGAGTCTGCTAGAATATGAGCATTTTATTCCCCGCAGCGTCGCCACAACCAGGTCTCATACTTACAACGGGTCTGGCTTATACTCACTCTACATGTTACCGGAACTGGGAGCCGTCAGTTCTCGTAGAGCGGTTGCCAACAACCCACGCTCGGCGGTTAAACGTAACCCCGGAGCAGACTCCCCGAACTGGAGACTTTTCCAGCTGATATACTCTTTTCCAGATATAAACATTCATGTGAACAGCAGAGCAAGGCTAAAAAACACATTCCATTCTGGTTACATACAGATAAGAAGATTCACACGGGGAGGTGTGTCATAAGATTCATACGGGACTGAGCAACACCTCCATTCCGGTTAGATTCACACATGTATTGGGACATAATTTTTAACCGTTTCACCACAGACCGTCACTGAAATATTTAATATTATACACCGGGAGACCGTCACTGAAATATTTAATATTATACACCGGGAGACCGTCACTGAAATATTTAATATTATACACCGGGAGACAGTCACTGAAATATTTAATATTATACACCGGGAGACAGTCACTAAAATATTTAATATTATACACCGGGAGACAGTCACTGAAATATTTAATATTATACTCCGGGAGACAGTCACTGAAATATTTAATATTATACACCGGGAGACAGTCACTGAAATATTTAATATTATACACCGGGAGACAGTCACTGAAATGTTTAATATTATACACCGGGGAGACAGTCACTGAAATGTTTAATATTATACACCGGGAGACAGTCACTGAAATGTTTAATATTATACACCGGGAGACAGTCACTGAAATATTTAATATTATACACCGGGAGACAGTCACTAAAATATTTAATATTATACACCGGGAGACAGTCACTGAAATGTTTCATATTATACACCGGGAGACAGTCACTGAAATGTTTCATATGATACACCGGGAGACAGTCACTGAAATATTTAATATTATACACCGGGAGACAGTCACTGAAATGTTTAATATTATACACCGGGAGACAGTCACTGAAATATTTAATATTATACACCGGGAGACAGTCACTGAAATGTTTCATATTATACACCTGGAGACAGTCACTAAAATATTTAATATTATACACCGGGAGACAGTCACTGAAATATTTAATATTATACACCGGGGAGAGTCACTAAAATATTTAATATTATACACCGGGAGACAGTCACTGAAATGTTTAATATTATACACCGGGAGACAGTCACTGAAATGTTTAATATTATACACCGGGGGACAGTCACTGAAATGTTTAATATTATACACCGGGAGACAGTCACTGAAATGTTTAATATTATACACCGGGAGACAGTCACTGAAATGTTTAATATTATACACCGGGAGACAGTCACTGAAATGTTTAATATTATACACCGGGAGACAGACACTGAAATATTTAATATTATACACCGGGAGACAGTCACTGAAATGTTTAATATTATACACCGGGGGGACAGTCACTAAAATATTTAATATTATACACCGGGGAGAGTCACTGAAATATTTAATATTATACACCGGGTGACAGTCACTAAAATGTTTAATATTATACACCGGGGAGACAGTCACTAAAATATTTAATATTATACACCGGGGAGACAGTCACTAAAATATTTAATATTATACACCGGGAGACAGTCACTAAAATCTTTAATATTATACACCGGGAGACAGTCACTGAAATATTTAATATTATACACCGGGAGACAGTCACTAAAATCTTTAATATTATACACCGGGAGACAGTCACTAAAATATTTAATATTATACACCGGGAGACAGTCACTGAAATATTTAATATTATACACCGGGAGACAGTCACTAAAATATTTAATATTATACACCGGGAGACAGTCACTGAAATATTTAATATTATACACCGGGAGAGAGTGACTAAAATCTTTAATATTATACACCGGGAGACAGTCACTGAACTGTTTAATATTATACACCGGGGAGAGTCACTGAAATGTTTAATATTATACACCGGGGAGAGTCACTGAAATGTTTAATATTATACACCGGGAGACAGTCACTGAAATATTTAATATTATACACCGGGAGACAGTCACTGAAATATTTAATATTATACACCGGGAGACAGTCACTGAAATCTTTAATATTATACACCGGGAGACAGTCACTAAAATATTTAATATTATACACCGGGAGACAGTCACTGAAATGTTTAATATTATACACCGGGAGACAGTCACTGAAATGTTTAATATTATACACCGGGAGACAGTCACTGAAATATTTAATATTATAAACCGGGAGACAGTCACTGAAATGTTTAATATTATACACCGGGAGAAAGTCACTGAAATTTTTAATATTATACACCGGGGAGACAGTCACTGAAATGTTTAATATTATACACCGGGAGACAGTCACTGAAATGTTTAATATTATACACCGGGGAGACAGTCACTGAAATGTTTAATATTATACACCGGGGAGAGTCACTGAAATATTTAATATTATACACCGGGGAGAGTCACTGAAATATTTAATATTATACACCGGGTGACAGTCACTAAAATGTTTAATATTGTACACCGGGAGACAGTCACTGAAATATTTAATATTATACACCGGGAGACAGTCACTGAAATCTTTAATATTATACACCGGGAGACAGTCACTGAAATGTTTAATATTATACACCGGGAGACAGTCACTGAAATGTTTAATATTATACACCGGGAGACAGTCACTGAAATATTTAATATTATAAACCGGGAGACAGTCACTGAAATGTTTAATATTATACACCGGGAGACAGTCACTGAAATGTTTAATATTATACACCGGGGAGACAGTCACTGAAATGTTTAATATTATACACCGGGAGACAGTCACTGAAATGTTTAATATTATACACCGGGAAACATTCACTAAAATGTTTAATATGATACACCGGGAGACAGTCACTGAAATGTTTAATATTATACACCGGGAGACAGTCACTGAAATGTTTAATATTATACACCGGGAGACAGTCACTGAAATGTTTAAGATAAAACACCGGGAGACAGTCACTGAAATGTTTAATATTATACACCGGGGAGACAGTCACTGAAATGTTCAATATTATACACCGGGAGACAGTCACTGAAATGTTTAATCTTATACACCGGGAGACAGTCACTAAAATATTTAATATTGTACACCGGGAGACAGTCACTGAAATGTTTAATATTATACACCGGGAGACAGTCACTGAAATGTTAAATATTATACACCGGGGAGACAGTCACTGAAATATTTAATATTATACACCGGGGAGACAGTCACTGAAAAATTTAATATTATACACCGGGAGACATTCACTGAAATATTTAATATTATACACCGGGAGACAGTCACTAAAATATTTAATATTATACACCGGGAGACAGTCACTGAAACGTTTAATATTATACACCTCGAGAGTCACTGAAATATTTAATATTATACACCGGGAGACAGTCACTAAAATATTTAATATTATACACCGGGAGACAGTCACTAAAATATTTAATATTATACACCGGGAGACAGTCACTGAAATATTTAATATTATACACCGGGAGACAGTCTCTGAAATATTTAATATTATACACCGGGAGACCGTCACTGAAATATTTAATATTATACACCGGGAGACAGTCTCTGAAATATTTAATATTATACACCGGGAGACCGTCACTGAAATTTTTAATATTATACACCGGGAGACCGTCACTGAAATATTTAATATTATACACCGGGAGACAGTCACTGAAATATTTAATATCATACACCTCGAGAGTCACTGAAATGTTTAATATTATACACCGGGAGACAGTCACTGAAATGTTTAATATTATACACCGGGAGACAGTCACTAAAATATTTAATATTATACACCGGGAGACAGTCACTGAAATATTTAATATTATACTCCGGGAGACAGTCACTGAAATGTTTAATATTATACACCGGGAGACAGTCACTGAAATGTTTAATATTATACACCGGGAGACAGTCACTGAAATGTTTAATATTATACACCGGGGAGACAGTCACTGAAATGTTTAATATTATACACCGGGAGACAGTCACTGAAATATTTAATATTATACACCCGGAGACAGTCACTGAAATGTTTAATATTATACACCGGGAGACAGTCACTGAAATGTTTAATATTATACACCGGGAGGCAGTCACTAAAATATTTAATATTATACACCGGGAGACAGTCACTGAAATATTTAATATTATACACCGGGAGACAGTCACTGAAATATTTAATATTATACACCGGGAGACCGTGTTTTAAAAAATTCTCAAGGTCAGGTTCGTAGGAGAGTAGTCTGACACAGAACAAACGACCAAGAGGCGAGTCTGCTAGAATATGAGCATTTTATTCCCCGCAGCGTCGCCACAACCAGGTCTCATACTTACAACGGGTCTGGCTTATACTCACTCTACATGTTACCGGAACTGGGAGCCGTCAGTTCTCGTAGAGCGGTTGCCAACAACCCACGCTCGGCGGTTAAACGTAACCCCGGAGCAGACTCCCCGAACTGGAGACTTTTCCAGCTGATATACTCTTTTCCAGATATAAACATTCATGTGAACAGCAGAGCAAGGCTAAAAAACACATTCCATTCTGGTTACATACAGATAAGAAGATTCACACGGGGAGGTGTGTCATAAGATTCATACGGGACTGAGCAACACCTCCATTCCGGTTAGATTCACACATGTATTGGGACATAATTTTTAACCGTTTCACCACAGACCGTCACTGAAATATTTAATATTATACACCGGGAGACCGTCACTGAAATATTTAATATTATACACCGGGAGACCGTCACTGAAATATTTAATATTATACACCGGGAGACAGTCACTGAAATATTTAATATTATACACCGGGAGACAGTCACTAAAATATTTAATATTATACACCGGGAGACAGTCACTGAAATATTTAATATTATACTCCGGGAGACAGTCACTGAAATATTTAATATTATACACCGGGAGACAGTCACTGAAATATTTAATATTATACACCGGGAGACAGTCACTGAAATGTTTAATATTATACACCGGGGAGACAGTCACTGAAATGTTTAATATTATACACCGGGAGACAGTCACTGAAATGTTTAATATTATACACCGGGAGACAGTCACTGAAATATTTAATATTATACACCGGGAGACAGTCACTAAAATATTTAATATTATACACCGGGAGACAGTCACTGAAATGTTTCATATTATACACCGGGAGACAGTCACTGAAATGTTTCATATGATACACCGGGAGACAGTCACTGAAATATTTAATATTATACACCGGGAGACAGTCACTGAAATGTTTAATATTATACACCGGGAGACAGTCACTGAAATATTTAATATTATACACCGGGAGACAGTCACTGAAATGTTTCATATTATACACCTGGAGACAGTCACTAAAATATTTAATATTATACACCGGGAGACAGTCACTGAAATATTTAATATTATACACCGGGGAGAGTCACTAAAATATTTAATATTATACACCGGGAGACAGTCACTGAAATGTTTAATATTATACACCGGGAGACAGTCACTGAAATGTTTAATATTATACACCGGGGGACAGTCACTGAAATGTTTAATATTATACACCGGGAGACAGTCACTGAAATGTTTAATATTATACACCGGGAGACAGTCACTGAAATGTTTAATATTATACACCGGGAGACAGTCACTGAAATGTTTAATATTATACACCGGGAGACAGACACTGAAATATTTAATATTATACACCGGGAGACAGTCACTGAAATGTTTAATATTATACACCGGGAGACAGTCACTGAAATATTTAATATTATACACCGGGAGACAGTCACTGAAATGTTTAATATTATACACCGGGAGACAGTCACTAAAATATTTAATATTATACACCGGGAGACAGTCACTGAAATATTTAATATTATACACCGGGAGACAGTCACTGAAATGTTTAATATTATACACCGGGAGACAGTCACTAAAATATTTAATATTATACACCGGGAGACAGTCACTGAAATATTTAATATTATACACCGGGGAGACAGTCACTAAAATATTTAATATTATACACCGGGGAGACAGTCACTAAAATATTTAATATTATACACCGGGAGACAGTCACTAAAATCTTTAATATTATACACCGGGAGACAGTCACTGAAATATTTAATATTATACACCGGGAGACAGTCACTAAAATCTTTAATATTATACACCGGGAGACAGTCACTAAAATATTTAATATTATACACCGGGAGACAGTCACTGAAATATTTAATATTATACACCGGGAGACAGTCACTAAAATATTTAATATTATACACCGGGAGACAGTCACTGAAATATTTAATATTATACACCGGGAGAGAGTGACTAAAATCTTTAATATTATACACCGGGAGACAGTCACTGAACTGTTTAATATTATACACCGGGGAGAGTCACTGAAATGTTTAATATTATACACCGGGGAGAGTCACTGAAATGTTTAATATTATACACCGGGAGACAGTCACTGAAATATTTAATATTATACACCGGGAGACAGTCACTGAAATATTTAATATTATACACCGGGAGACAGTCACTGAAATCTTTAATATTATACACCGGGAGACAGTCACTAAAATATTTAATATTATACACCGGGAGACAGTCACTGAAATGTTTAATATTATACACCGGGAGACAGTCACTGAAATGTTTAATATTATACACCGGGAGACAGTCACTGAAATATTTAATATTATAAACCGGGAGACAGTCACTGAAATGTTTAATATTATACACCGGGAGAAAGTCACTGAAATTTTTAATATTATACACCGGGGAGACAGTCACTGAAATGTTTAATATTATACACCGGGAGACAGTCACTGAAATGTTTAATATTATACACCGGGGAGACAGTCACTGAAATGTTTAATATTATACACCGGGGAGAGTCACTGAAATATTTAATATTATACACCGGGGAGAGTCACTGAAATATTTAATATTATACACCGGGTGACAGTCACTAAAATGTTTAATATTGTACACCGGGAGACAGTCACTGAAATATTTAATATTATACACCGGGAGACAGTCACTGAAATCTTTAATATTATACACCGGGAGACAGTCACTGAAATGTTTAATATTATACACCGGGAGACAGTCACTGAAATGTTTAATATTATACACCGGGAGACAGTCACTGAAATATTTAATATTATAAACCGGGAGACAGTCACTGAAATGTTTAATATTATACACCGGGAGACAGTCACTGAAATGTTTAATATTATACACCGGGGAGACAGTCACTGAAATGTTTAATATTATACACCGGGAGACAGTCACTGAAATGTTTAATATTATACACCGGGAAACATTCACTAAAATGTTTAATATGATACACCGGGAGACAGTCACTGAAATGTTTAATATTATACACCGGGAGACAGTCACTGAAATGTTTAATATTATACACCGGGAGACAGTCACTGAAATGTTTAAGATAAAACACCGGGAGACAGTCACTGAAATGTTTAATATTATACACCGGGGAGACAGTCACTGAAATGTTCAATATTATACACCGGGAGACAGTCACTGAAATGTTTAATCTTATACACCGGGGAGACAGTCACTGAAATGTTTAATATTATACACCGGGAGACAGTCACTAAAATATTTAATATTGTACACCGGGAGACAGTCACTGAAATGTTTAATATTATACACCGGGAGACAGTCACTGAAATGTTAAATATTATACACCGGGGAGACAGTCACTGAAATATTTAATATTATACACCGGGGAGACAGTCACTGAAAAATTTAATATTATACACCGGGAGACATTCACTGAAATATTTAATATTATACACCGGGAGACAGTCACTAAAATATTTAATATTATACACCGGGAGACAGTCACTGAAACGTTTAATATTATACACCTCGAGAGTCACTGAAATATTTAATATTATACACCGGGAGACAGTCACTAAAATATTTAATATTATACACCGGGAGACAGTCACTAAAATATTTAATATTATACACCGGGAGACAGTCACTGAAATATTTAATATTATACACCGGGAGACAGTCTCTGAAATATTTAATATTATACACCGGGAGACCGTCACTGAAATATTTAATATTATACACCGGGAGACAGTCTCTGAAATATTTAATATTATACACCGGGAGACCGTCACTGAAATTTTTAATATTATACACCGGGAGACCGTCACTGAAATATTTAATATTATACACCGGGAGACAGTCACTGAAATATTTAATATCATACACCTCGAGAGTCACTGAAATGTTTAATATTATACACCGGGAGACAGTCACTGAAATGTTTAATATTATACACCGGGAGACAGTCACTAAAATATTTAATATTATACACCGGGAGACAGTCACTGAAATATTTAATATTATACTCCGGGAGACAGTCACTGAAATGTTTAATATTATACACCGGGGAGACAGTCACTGAAATGTTTAATATTATACACCGGGAGACAGTCACTGAAATGTTTAATATTATACACCGGGGAGACAGTCACTGAAATGTTTAATATTATACACCGGGAGACAGTCACTGAAATATTTAATATTATACACCCGGAGACAGTCACTGAAATGTTTAATATTATACACCGGGAGACAGTCACTGAAATGTTTAATATTATACACCGGGAGGCAGTCACTAAAATATTTAATATTATACACCGGGAGACAGTCACTGAAATATTTAATATTATACACCGGGAGACAGTCACTGAAATATTTAATATTATACACCGGGAGACCGTGTTTTAAAAAATTCTCAAGGTCAGGTTCGTAGGAGAGTAGTCTGACACAGAACAAACGACCAAGAGGCGAGTCTGCTAGAATATGAGCATTTTATTCCCCGCAGCGTCGCCACAACCAGGTCTCATACTTACAACGGGTCTGGCTTATACTCACTCTACATGTTACCGGAACTGGGAGCCGTCAGTTCTCGTAGAGCGGTTGCCAACAACCCACGCTCGGCGGTTAAACGTAACCCCGGAGCAGACTCCCCGAACTGGAGACTTTTCCAGCTGATATACTCTTTTCCAGATATAAACATTCATGTGAACAGCAGAGCAAGGCTAAAAAACACATTCCATTCTGGTTACATACAGATAAGAAGATTCACACGGGGAGGTGTGTCATAAGATTCATACGGGACTGAGCAACACCTCCATTCCGGTTAGATTCACACATGTATTGGGACATAATTTTTAACCGTTTCACCACAGACCGTCACTGAAATATTTAATATTATACACCGGGAGACCGTCACTGAAATATTTAATATTATACACCGGGAGACCGTCACTGAAATATTTAATATTATACACCGGGAGACAGTCACTGAAATATTTAATATTATACACCTCGAGAGTCACTGAAATATTTAATATTATACACCGGGAGACAGTCACTGAAATGTTTAATATTATACACCGGGAGACAGTCACTAAAATATTTAATATTATACACCGGGAGACAGTCACTAAAATATTTAATATTATACACCGGGAGACAGTCACTGAAATATTTAATATTATACTCCGGGAGACAGTCACTGAAATATTTAATATTATACACCGGGAGACAGTCACTGAAATATTTAATATTATACACCGGGAGACAGTCACTGAAATGTTTAATATTATACACCGGGGAGACAGTCACTGAAATGTTTAATATTATACACCGGGAGACAGTCACTGAAATGTTTAATATTATACACCGGGAGACAGTCACTGAAATATTTAATATTATACACCGGGAGACAGTCACTAAAATATTTAATATTATACACCGGGAGACAGTCACTGAAATGTTTCATATTATACACCGGGAGACAGTCACTGAAATGTTTAATATTATACACCGGGAGACAGTCACTGAAATATTTAATATTATACACCGGAAGACAGTCACTGAAATATTTAATATTATTCTCCGGGAGACAGTCACTGAAATATTTAATATTATACACCGGGAGACAGTCACTGAAATGTTTAATATTATACACCGGGAGACAGTCACTAAAATATTTAATATTATACACCGGGAGACAGTCACTGAAATATTTAATATTATACACCGGGAGACAGTCACTGAAATATTTAATATTATACACCGGGAGACAGTCACTGAAATATTTAAGATTATACACCTCGAGAGTCACTGAAATATTTAATATTATACACCGGGAGACAGTCACTGAAATATTTAATATTATACACCGGGAGACAGTCACTGAAATATTTAATATTATACACCGGGAGACCGTCACTGAAATATTTAATATTATACACCGGGAGACCGTCACTGAAATATTTAATATTATACACCGGGAGACAGTCACTGAAATATTTAATATTATACACTTCGAGAGTCACTGAAATATTTAATATTATACACCGGGAGACAGTCACTGAAATATATAATATTATACACCGGGAGACAGTCACTGAAATATTTAATATTATACACCGGGAGACCGTCACTGAAATATTTAATATTATACACCGGGAGACAGTCACTGAAATGTTTCATATTATACACCGGGAGACAGTCACTGAAATGTTTAATATTATACACCGGGAGACAGTCACTGAAATATTTATTATTATACACCGGGAGACAGTCACTAAAATATTTAATATTATACACCGGGAGACAGTCACTGAAATATTTAATATTATACACCGGGAGACAGTCACTGAAATATTTAATATTATACACCGGGAGACCGTCACTGAAATATTTAATATTATACACCGGGAGACAGTCACTAAAATATTTAATATTATACACCGGGAGACAGTCACTGAAATGTTTCATATTATACACCGGGAGACAGTCACTGAAATGTTTCATATTATACACCGGGAGACAGTCACTGAAATGTTTAATATTATACACCGGGAGACAGTCACTGAAATATTTAATATTATACACCGGGAGACAGTCACTGAAATATTTATTATTATACACCGGGAGACAGTCACTAAAATATTTAATATTATACACCGGGAGACAGTCACAGAAATGTTTCATATTATACACCGGGAGACAGTCACTGAAATGTTTAATATTATACACCGGGAGACAGTCACTGAAATGTTTAATATTATACACCGGGAGACCGTCACTGAAATATTTAATATTATACACCGGGAGACCGTCACTGAAATATTTAATATTATACACCGGGAGACAGTCACTGAAATATTTAATATTATACACCTCGAGAGTCACTGAAATATTTAATATTATACACCGGGAGACAGTCACTGAAATGTTTAATATTATACACCGGGAGACAGTCACTGAAATGTTTCATATTATACACCGGGAGACAGTCACTGAAATGTTTAATATTATACACCGGGAGACAGTCACTGAAATATTTAATATTATACACCGGGAGACAGTCACTAAAATATTTAATATTATACACCGGGAGACAGTCACTAAAATATTTAATATTATACACCGGGAGAGAGTCACTAAAATATTTAATATTATACACCGGGAGACAGTCACTGAAATATTTAATATTATACACCGGGAGACAGTCACTGAAATATTTAATATTATACACCGGGAGACCGTCACTGAAATATTTAATATTATACACCGGGAGACAGTCACTAAAATATTTAATATTATACACCGGGAGACAGTCACTGAAATATTTAATATTATACACCGGGAGACAGTCACTGAAATGTTTCATATTATACACCGGGAGACAGTCACTGAAATGTTTAATATTATACACCGGGAGACAGTCACTGAAATATTTAATATTATACACCGGGAGACAGTCACTGAAATGTTTAATATTATACACCGGGAGACAGTCACTGAAATATTTAATATTATACACCGGGAGACAGTCACTAAAATATTTAATATTATACACCGGGAGAGAGTCACTAAAATATTTAATATTATACACCGGGAGACAGTCACTGAAATATTTAATATTATACACCGGGAGACAGTCACTGAAATATTTAATATTATACACCGGGAGACAGTCACTAAAATATTTAATATTATACACCGGGAGACAGTCACTGAAATATTTAATATTATACACCGGGAGACAGTCACTGAAATGTTTCATATTATACACCGGGAGACAGTCACTGAAATGTTTAATATTATACACCGGGAGACAGTCACTGAAATATTTAATATTATACACCGGGAGACAGTCACTGAAATATTTAATATTATACACCGGGAGACAGTCACTGAAATGTTTCATATGATACACCGGGAGACAGTCACTGAAATATTTAATATTATACACCGGGAGACAGTCACTGAAATGTTTAATATTATACACCGGGAGACAGTCACTGAAATATTTAATATTATACACCGGGAGACAGTCACTGAAATGTTTCATATTATACACCTGGAGACAGTCACTAAAATATTTAATATTATACACCGGGAGACAGTCACTGAAATGTTTAATATTATACACCGGGAGACAGTCACTGAAATGTTTAATATTATACACCGGGGGACAGTCACTGAAATGTTTAATATTATACACCGGGAGACAGTCACTGAAATGTTTAATATTATACACCGGGAGACAGTCACTGAAATGTTTAATATTATACACCGGGAGACAGTCACTGAAATGTTTCATATTATACACCGGGAGACAGTCACTGAAATGTTTAATATTATACACCGGGAGACAGTCACTGAAATATTTATTATTATACACCGGGAGACAGTCACTAAAATATTTAATATTATACACCGGGAGACAGTCACTGAAATATTTAATATTATACACCGGGAGACAGTCACTGAAATATTTAATATTATACACCGGGAGACCGTCACTGAAATATTTAATATTATACACCGGGAGACAGTCACTAAAATATTTAATATTATACACCGGGAGACAGTCACTGAAATATTTAATATTATACACCGGGAGACAGTCACTGAAATGTTTCATATTATACACCGGGAGACAGTCACTGAAATGTTTAATATTATACACCGGGAGACAGTCACTGAAATATTTAATATTATACACCGGGAGACAGTCACTGAAATATTTAATATTATACACCGGGAGACAGTCACTAAAATATTTAATATTATACACCGGGAGACAGTCACTGAAATGTTTCATATTATACACCGGGAGACAGTCACTGAAATGTTTAATATTATACACCGGGAGACAGTCACTGAAATGTTTAATATTATACACCGGGAGACCGTCACTGAAATATTTAATATTATACACCGGGAGACCGTCACTGAAATATTTAATATTATACACCGGGAGACAGTCACTGAAATATTTAATATTATACACCTCGAGAGTCACTGAAATATTTAATATTATACACCGGGAGACAGTCACTGAAATGTTTAATATTATACACCGGGAGACAGTCACTGAAATGTTTCATATTATACACCGGGAGACAGTCACTGAAATGTTTAATATTATACACCGGGAGACAGTCACTGAAATATTTAATATTATACACCGGGAGACAGTCACTAAAATATTTAATATTATACACCGGGAGACAGTCACTAAAATATTTAATATTATACACCGGGAGAGAGTCACTAAAATATTTAATATTATACACCGGGAGACAGTCACTGAAATATTTAATATTATACACCGGGAGACAGTCACTGAAATATTTAATATTATACACCGGGAGACCGTCACTGAAATATTTAATATTATACACCGGGAGACAGTCACTAAAATATTTAATATTATACACCGGGAGACAGTCACTGAAATATTTAATATTATACACCGGGAGACAGTCACTGAAATGTTTCATATTATACACCGGGAGACAGTCACTGAAATGTTTAATATTATACACCGGGAGACAGTCACTGAAATATTTAATATTATACACCGGGAGACAGTCACTGAAATATTTAATATTATACACCGGGAGACAGTCACTGAAATGTTTCATATGATACACCGGGAGACAGTCACTGAAATATTTAATATTATACACCGGGAGACAGTCACTGAAATGTTTAATATTATACACCGGGAGACAGTCACTGAAATATTTAATATTATACACCGGGAGACAGTCACTGAAATGTTTCATATTATACACCTGGAGACAGTCACTAAAATATTTAATATTATACACCGGGAGACAGTCAGTGAAATATTTAATATTATACACCGGGGAGAGTCACTAAAATATTTAATATTATACACCGGGAGACAGTCACTGAAATGTTTAATATTATACACCGGGAGACAGTCACTGAAATGTTTAATATTATACACCGGGCGACAGTCACTGAAATGTTTAATATTATACACCGGGAGACAGTCACTGAAATGTTTAATATTATACACCGGGAGACAGTCACTGAAATGTTTAATATTATACACCGGGAGACAGTCACTGAAATGTTTAATATTATACACCGGGAGACAGACACTGAAATATTTAATATTATACACCGGGAGACAGTCACTGAAATGTTTAATATTATACACCGGGAGACAGTCACTGAAATATTTAATATTATACACCGGGAGACAGTCACTGAAATGTTTAATATTATACACCGGGAGACAGTCACTAAAATATTTAATATTATACACCGGGAGACAGTCACTGAAATATTTAATATTATACACCGGGAGACAGTCACTGAAATGTTTAATATTATACACCGGGAGACAGTCACTAAAATATTTAATATTATACACCGGGAGACAGTCACTGAAATATTTAATATTATACACCGGGGAGACAGTCACTAAAATATTTAATATTATACACCGGGGAGACAGTCACTAAAATATTTAATATTATACACCGGGAGACAGTCACTAAAATCTTTAATATTATACACCGGGAGACAGTCACTGAAATATTTAATATTATACACCGGGAGACAGTCACTAAAATCTTTAATATTATACACCGGGAGACAGTCACTAAAATATTTAATATTATACACCGGGAGACAGTCACTGAAATATTTAATATTATACACCGGGAGACAGTCAATAAAATATTTAATATTATACACCGGGAGACAGTCACTGAAATATTTAATATTATACACCGGGAGAGAGTGACTAAAATCTTTAATATTATACACCGGGAGACAGTCACTGAACTGTTTAATATTATACACCGGGGAGAGTCACTGAAATGTTTAATATTATACACCGGGGAGAGTCACTGAAATGTTTAATATTATACACCGGGAGACAGTCACTGAAATATTTAATATTATACACCGGGAGACAGTCACTGAAATATTTAATATTATACACCGGGAGACAGTCACTGAAATCTTTAATATTATACACCGGGAGACAGTCACTGAAATCTTTAATATTATACACCGGGAGACAGTCACTAAAATATTTAATATTATACACCGGGAGACAGTCACTGAAATGTTTAATATTATACACCGGGAGACAGTCACTGAAATGTTTAATATTATACACCGGGAGACAGTCACTGAAATATTTAATATTATAAACCGGGAGACAGTCACTGAAATGTTTAATATTATACACCGGGAGAAAGTCACTGAAATGTTTAATATTATACACCGGGGAGACAGTCACTGAAATGTTTAATATTATACACCGGGAGACAGTCACTGAAATGTTTAATATTATACACCGGGGAGACAGTCACTGAAATGTTTAATATTATACACCGGGGAGAGTCACTGAAATATTTAATATTATACACCGGGTGACAGTCACTAAAATGTTTAATATTGTACACCGGGAGACAGTCACTGAAATGTTTCATATTATACACCGGGAGACAGTCACTGAAATGTTTAATATTATACACCGGGAGACAGTCACTGAAATATTTAATATTATACACCGGGAGACAGTCACTGAAATATTTAATATTATACACCGGGAGACAGTCACTAAAATATTTAATATTATACACCGGGAGACAGTCACTGAAATGTTTCATATTATACACCGGGAGACAGTCACTGAAATGTTTAATATTATACACCGGGAGACAGTCACTGAAATGTTTAATATTATACACCGGGAGACCGTCACTGAAATATTTAATATTATACACCGGGAGACCGTCACTGAAATATTTAATATTATACACCGGGAGACAGTCACTGAAATATTTAATATTATACACCTCGAGAGTCACTGAAATATTTAATATTATACACCGGGAGACAGTCACTGAAATGTTTAATATTATACACCGGGAGACAGTCACTGAAATGTTTCATATTATACACCGGGAGACAGTCACTGAAATGTTTAATATTATACACCGGGAGACAGTCACTGAAATATTTAATATTATACACCGGGAGACAGTCACTAAAATATTTAATATTATACACCGGGAGACAGTCACTAAAATATTTAATATTATACACCGGGAGAGAGTCACTAAAATATTTAATATTATACACCGGGAGACAGTCACTGAAATATTTAATATTATACACCGGGAGACAGTCACTGAAATATTTAATATTATACACCGGGAGACCGTCACTGAAATATTTAATATTATACACCGGGAGACAGTCACTAAAATATTTAATATTATACACCGGGAGACAGTCACTGAAATATTTAATATTATACACCGGGAGACAGTCACTGAAATGTTTCATATTATACACCGGGAGACAGTCACTGAAATGTTTAATATTATACACCGGGAGACAGTCACTGAAATATTTAATATTATACACCGGGAGACAGTCACTGAAATATTTAATATTATACACCGGGAGACAGTCACTGAAATGTTTCATATGATACACCGGGAGACAGTCACTGAAATATTTAATATTATACACCGGGAGACAGTCACTGAAATGTTTAATATTATACACCGGGAGACAGTCACTGAAATATTTAATATTATACACCGGGAGACAGTCACTGAAATGTTTCATATTATACACCTGGAGACAGTCACTAAAATATTTAATATTATACACCGGGAGACAGTCACTGAAATATTTAATATTATACACCGGGGAGAGTCACTAAAATATTTAATATTATACACCGGGAGACAGTCACTGAAATATTTAATATTATACACCGGGAGACAGTCACTGAAATGTTTAATATTATACACCGGGGGACAGTCACTGAAATGTTTAATATTATACACCGGGAGACAGTCACTGAAATGTTTAATATTATACACCGGGAGACAGTCACTGAAATGTTTAATATTATACACCGGGAGACAGTCACTGAAATATTTAATATTATACACCGGGAGACAGACACTGAAATATTTAATATTATACACCGGGAGACAGTCACTGAAATGTTTAATATTATACACCGGGAGACAGTCACTGAAATATTTAATATTATACACCGGGAGACAGTCACTGAAATGTTTAATATTATACACCGGGAGACAGTCACTAAAATATTTAATATTATACACCGGGAGACAGTCACTAAAATATTTAATATTATACACCGGGAGACAGTCACTGAAATATTTAATATTATACACCGGGAGACAGTCACTGAAATGTTTAATATTATACACCGGGAGACAGTCACTGAAATATTTAATATTATACACCGGGGAGACAGTCACTAAAATATTTAATATTATACACCGGGAGACAGTCACTAAAATCTTTAATATTATACACCGGGAGACAGTCACTGAAATATTTAATATTATACACCGGGAGACAGTCACTAAAATCTTTAATATTATACACCGGGAGACAGTCACTAAAATATTTAATATTATACACCGGGAGACAGTCACTGAAATATTTAATATTATACACCGGGAGACAGTCAATAAAATATTTAATATTATACACCGGGAGACAGTCACTGAAATATTTAATATTATACACCGGGAGAGAGTGACTAAAATCTTTAATATTATACACCGGGAGACAGTCACTGAACTGTTTAATATTATACACCGGGGAGAGTCACTGAAATGTTTAATATTATACACCGGGAGACAGTCACTGAAATGTTTTATATTATACACCGGGATACAGTCACTGAAATGTTTAATATTATACACCGGGAGACAGTCACTGAAATGTTTAATATTATACACCGGGAGACAGTCACTGAAATATTTAATATTATACACCGGGAGACAGTCACTGAAATATTTAATATTATACACCGGGAGACAGTCACTGAAATGTTTAATATTATACACCGGGAGACAGTCAGTAAAATATTTAATATTATACACCGGGAGACAGTCACTGAAATATTTAATATTATACACCGGGAGACAGTCACTGAAATATTTAATATTATACACCGGGAGACAGTCACTAAAATGTTTAATATTATACACCGGGAGACAGTCACTAAAATGTTTAATATTATACACCAGGGGACAGTCAGTAAAATGTTTAATATTATACACCGGGAGACAGTCACTGAAATATTTAATATTATACACCGGGAGACAGTCACTAAAATATTTAATATTATACACCGGGAGACAGTCACTGAAATATTTAATATTATACACCGGGAGACAGTCACTAAAATGTTTCATATTATACACCGGGAGACAGTCACTGAAATGTTTAATATTATACACCGGGAGACAGTCAGTAAAATGTTTAATATTATACACCGGGAGACAGTCACTGAAATGTTTAATATTATACACCGGGAGACAGTCACTAAAATGTTTAATATTATACACCGGGAGACAGTCACTGAAATGTTTAATATTATACACCGGGAGGCAGTCACTAAAATCTTTAATATTATACACCGGGAGACAGTCACTAAAATGTTTAATATTGTACACCGGGAGACAGTCACTAAAATGTTTAATAATGTACACCGGGAGACAGTCACTGAAATGTTTAATATTATACACTGGGAGAGTCACTGAAATGTTTAATATTATACACCGGGAGACAGTCACTGAAATGTTTAATAATATACACTGGGAGAGTCACTAAAATGTTTAATATTATACACCGGGAGACAGTCACTGAAATATTTAATATTATACACCGGGGAGAGTCACTGAAATGTTTAATATTATGCACCGGGAGACAGTCACTGAAATGTTTAATATTATACACAGGGAGAGTCACTAAAATGTTTAATATTATACACCGGGACACAGTCACTGAAATATTTAATATTATACACCGGGGAGAGTCACTGAAATGTTTAATATTATACACTGGGAGACAGTCACTGAAATGTTTCATATTATACACCGGGAGACAGTCACTGAAATGTTTAATATTATACACCGGGAGACAGTCACTGAAATATTTAATATTATACACCGGGAGACAGTCACTGAAATATTTAATATTATACACCGGGAGACCGTCACTGAAATATTTAATATTATACACCGGGAGACAGTCACTGAAATATTTAATATTATACACCGGGAGACAGTCACTAAAATATTTAATATTATACACCGGGAGACAGTCACTGAAATGTTTCATATTATACACCGGGACACAGTCACTAAAATGTTTAATATTATACACCGGGGAGACAGTCACTGAAATGTTTAATATTTTTCACCGGGAGACAGTCAGAAAAATGTTTAATATTATACACCGTGGAGACAGTCACGAAAATATTTAATATTATACACCGGGAGTCAGTCACTGATAGGTTTCATATTATACACCGGGAGACAGTCACTAAAATGTTTAATATTATACACCGGGGAGACAGTCAGTAAAATGTTTAATATTATACACCGGGAGACAGTCAGTAAAATCTTTAATATTATACACTGGGAGACAGTCAGTAAAATGTTTAATATTATACACAGGGAGACAGTCACTGAAATGTTTAATATTATACACAGGGAGAGTCACTAAAATGTTTAATATTATACACCGGGACACAGTCACTGAAATATTTAATATTATACACCGGGGAGAGTCACTGAAATGTTTAATATTATACACTGGGAGACAGTCACTGAAATGTTTCATATTATACACCGGGAGACAGTCACTGAAATGTTTAATATTATACACCGGGAGACAGTCACTGAAATATTTAATATTATACACCGGGAGACAGTCACTGAAATATTTAATATTATACAACGGGAGACAGTCACTGAAATATTTAATATTATACACCGGGAGACCGTCACTGAAATATTTAATATTATACACCGGGAGACAGTCACTGAAATATTTAATATTATACAACGGGAGACAGTCACTAAAATATTTAATATTATACACCGGGAGACAGTCACTGAAATATTTAATATTATACACCGGGAGACAGTCACTGAAATGTTTCATATTATACACCGGGAGACAGTCACTAAAATATTTAATATTATACACCGGGAGACAGTCACTGAAATGTTTAATATTATACACCGGGAGACAGTCACTGAAATATTTAATATTATACACCGGGAGACCGTCACTGAAATATTTAATATTATACACCGGGAGACAGTCACTAAAATATTTAATATTATACACCGGGAGACAGTCACTGAAATATTTAATATTATACACCGGGAGACAGTCACTGTAATATTTAATATTATACACCGGGAGACAGTCACTAAAATATTTAATATTATACACCGGGAGACAGTCACTGAAATGTTTAATATTATACACCGGGAGACAGTCACTGAAATATTTAATATTATACACCGGGAGACAGTCACTGAAAAATTTAATATTATACACCGGGAGACCGTCACTGAAATATTTAATATTATACACCGGGAGACAGTCACTAAAATATTTAATATTATACACCGGGAGACAGTCACTGAAATATTTAATATTATACACCGGGAGACAGTCACTAAAATATTTAATATTATACACCGGGAGACAGTCACTGAAATGTTTCATATTATACACCGGGAGACAGTCACTGAAATGTTTCATATTATACACCGGGAGACAGTCACTGAAATGTTTAATATTATACACCGGGAGACAGTCACTGAAATGTTTAATATTATACACCGGGAGACCGTCACTGAAATATTTAATATTATACACCGGGAGACCGTCACTGAAATATTTAATATTATACACCGGGAGACAGTCACTGAAATATTTAATATTATACACCTCGAGAGTCACTGAAATATTTCATATTATACACCGGGAGACAGTCACTGAAATGTTTAATATTATACACCGGGAGACAGTCACTGAAATCTTTAATATTATACACCGGGAGACAGTCACTGAACTGTTTAATCTTATACACCGGGGAGAGTCACTGAAATGTTTAATATTATACACCGGGGAGAGTCACTGAAATCTTTAATATTATACACCGGGAGACAGTCACTGAAATATTTAATATTATACACCGGGAGACAGTCACTAAAATCTTTCATATTATACACCGGGGGGACAGTCACTGAAATATTTAATATTATACACCGGGAGACAGTCACTGAAATGTTTAATATTATACACCGGGAGACAGTCACTGAAATGTTTAATATTATACACCGGGAGACAGTCACTGAAATGTTTAATATTATACACCGTGAGACAGTCAATAAAGTATTTAATATTATACACCGGGAGACAGTCACTGAAATATTTAATATTATACACCGGGAGACAGTCACTGAAATATTTAATATTATACACCGGGAGACCGTCACTAAAATCTTTCATATTATACACCGGGGGGACAGTCACTGAAATATTTAATATTATACACCGGGAGACAGTCATTGAAATGTTTAATATTATACACCGGGAGACAGTCACTGAAATGTTTAATATTATACACCGGGAGACAGTCACTGAAATGTTTAATATTATACACCGGGGAGAGTCACTGAAATGTTTAATATTATACACCGGGAGACAGTCACTGAAATGTTTAATATTATACACCGGGAGACAGTCACTGAAATGTTTAATATTATACACCGGGAGACAGTCACTGAAATATTTAATATTATACACCGGGAGACAGTCACTGAAATGTTTAATATTATACACCGGGAGACAGTCACTAAAATGTTTAATATTATACACCGGGAGACAGTCACTGAAATATTTAATATTATACACCGGGAGACAGTCACTAAAATCTTTAATATTATACACCGGGAGACAGTCACTGAAATGTTTAATATTATACACCGGGAGACAGTCACTGAAATGATTAATATTATACACCGGGGAGACAGTCACTGAAATATTTAATATTATACACCGGGAGACAGTCACTGAAATATTTAATATTATACACCGGGAGACAGTCACTAAAATATTTAATATTATACACCGGGAGACAGTCACTGAAATGTTTAATATTATACACCGGGAGACAGTCACTGAAATATTTAATATTATACACCGGGAGACAGTCACTGAAATGTTTAATATTATACACCGGGAGACAGTCACTGAAATATTTAATATTATACACCGGGCGACAGTCACTGAAATGTTTAATATTATACACCGGGAGACAGTCACTGAAATGTTTAATATTATACACCGGGGAGACAGTCACTGAAATGTTTAATATTATACACCGGGAGACAGTCATTGAAATGTTTAATATTATACACCGGGGAGACAGTCACTGAAATTTTTAATATTATACACCTCGAGAGTCACTGAAATATTTAATATTATACACCGGGAGACAGTCACTAAAATATTTAATATTATACACCGGGAGACAGTCACTGAAATATTTAATATTATACACCGGGAGACAGTCACTGAAATATTTAATATTATACACCGGGAGACAGTCACTGAAATATTTAATATTATACACCGGGAGACAGTCACTGAAATATTTAATATTATACACCGGGAGACAGTCACTGAAATATTTAATATTATACACCGGGAGACAGTCACTGAAATATTTAATATTATACACCGGGAGACAGTCACTGAAATATTTAATATTATACACCGGGAGACAGTCACTAAAATATTTAATATTATACACCGGGAAACAGTCACTAAAATATTTAATATTATACACGGGGAGACAGTCACTGAAATGTTTAATGTTATACACCTGGAGACAGTCACTGAAATATTTAATATTATACACCGGGAGACAGTCACTGAACTATTTAATATTATACACCTGGAGACAGTCACTGAAATATTTAATATTATACACCGGGAGACAGTCACTGAAATATTTAATATTATACACCGGGAGACAGTCACTAAAATATTTAATATTATACACCGGGAGACAGTCACTGAAATGTTTCATATTATACACCGGGAGACAGTCACTGAAATGTTTCATATTATACACCGGGAGACAGTCACTGAAATATTTAATATTATACACCGGGAGACAGTCACTGAAATGTTTAATATTATACACCGGGAGACAGTCACTAAAATATTTAATATTATACACCGGGAGACAGTCACTGAAATATTTAATATTATACACCGGGGAGACAGTCACTAAAATGTTTCATATTATACACCGGGAGACAGTCACTGAAATGTTTAATATTATACACCGGGCGACAGTCGCTAAAATATTTAATATTATACACAGGGAGACAGTCGCTGAAATGTTTAATATTATACACCGGGAGACAGTCACTAAAATATTTAATATTATACACCGGGAGACAGTCACTGAAATGTTCAATATTATACACCGGGAGACAGTCACTAAAATGTTCATTGTACACCGGTAGACAGTCACGAAAATGTTTAATATTATACACCGGGAGACAGTCACTGAAAAATTTAATATTATACACCGGGAGACAGTCACTGAAATATTTAATATTATACACCGGGAGACAGTCAGTAAAATATTTAATATGATACACCGGGAGACAGTCACTGAAATATTTAATATTATACACCGGGAGACAGTCACTGAAATATTTAATATTATACACCGGGGAGTGTCACGGAAATATTTTATATTATACACCGGGGAGAGTCACTGAAATATTTACTATTATACCCCGGGAGAGTCACTGAAATGTTTAATATTATACACCGAGGGAGCCACTGAAATATTTAATATTATCCACGGGGAGACAGTCACTGAAATGTTTAATATTATACACGGGGAGACAGTCACTGAAATGTTCAATATTATACACCGGGAGACAGTCACTAAAATATTTAATATTATACACCGGGAGACAGTCACTAAAATGTTTAATATTATACACCGGGGAGACAGTCACTGAAATA
Organism: Chiloscyllium plagiosum; assembly: GCF_037043375.1. NCBI lineage: Eukaryota > Metazoa > Chordata > Chondrichthyes > Orectolobiformes > Hemiscylliidae > Chiloscyllium > Chiloscyllium plagiosum. Next base: position 12,141,882 of record NW_028270176.1, read on the forward strand.
TTTAATATTATGCACCAGGAGACAGTCACTAATATATTTAATATTATACACCCGGAGACAGTCACTAAAATATTTAATATTATACACCGCGAGACAGTCAGTAAAATGTTTAATATTATACACCGGGGAGACAGTCACTGAAATGTTTAATATTATACACCGGGGAGACAGTCACTGAAATGTTTAATATTATACACCGGGGCAGTCACTAAAATGTTTCATGTTGTTCACCGGGGAGAGTCACTGAAATATTTAATATTATACACCGGGAGACTGTCACTGAAATATTTAATATTATACACCGGGAGACAGTCACTGAAATATTTAAGACAGTCACTGAAATGTTTAATATTATACACCGGGAGACAGTCACTGAAATGTTTAATATTGTACACCGGGGAGACAGTCACTGAAATGTTTAATATTATACACCGGGAGACAGTCACTGAAATATTTAATATTATACACCGGGGGAGACAGTCACTGAAATGTTTAATATTATACACCGGGAGACAGTCACTAAAATATTTAATATTATACACCGGGAGACATTCACTGAACTGTTTAATATTATACACCGGGAGACAGTCACTGAAATGTTTCATATTATACACCGGGACACAGTCACTAAAATGTTTAATATTATACACCGGGGAGACAGTCACTGAAATGTTTAATATTTTTCACCGGGAGACAGTCAGTAAAATGTTTAATATTATACACCGTGGAGACAGTCACGAAAATATTTAATATTATACACCGGGAGTCAGTCACTGATAGGTTTCATATTATACACCGGGAGACAGTCACTAAAATGTTTAATATTATACACCGGGGAGACAGTCAGTAAAATGTTTAATATTATACACCGGGAGACAGTCAGTAAAATCTTTAATATTATACACCGGGAGACAGTCAGTAAAATGTTTAATATTATACACCGTGGAGACAGTCACGAAAATATTTAATATTATACACCGGGAGTCAGTCACTGATATGTTTTATATTATACACCGGGAGACAGTCACTGAAATGTTTTATATTATACACCGGGAGACAGTCACTGAAATGTTTAATATTATACACCGGGAGACAGTCACTGAAATGTTTAATATTATACACCGGGAGACAGTCACTGAAATATTTAATATTATACACCGGGAGACAGTCACTGAAATATTTAATATTATACACCGGGAGACAGTCACTGAAATATTTAATATTATACACCGGGAGACAGTCACTAAAATGTTTAATATTATACACCGGGAGACAGTCACTAAAATGTTTAATATTATACACCAGGGGACAGTCAGTGAAATATTTAATATTATACACCGGGAGACAGTCACTGAAATATTTAATATTATACACCGGGAGACAGTCACTAAAATCTTTAATATTATACACCGGGAGACAGTCACTGAAATGTTTAATATTATACACCGGGAGACAGTCACTGAAATGATTAATATTATACACCGGGGAGACAGTCACTGAAATATTTAATATTATACACCGGGAGACAGTCACTGAAATATTTAATATTATACACCGGGAGACAGTCACTAAAATATTTAATATTATACACCGGGAGACAGTCACTGAAATGTTTAATATTATACACCGGGAGACAGTCACTGAAATATTTAATATTATACACCGGGAGACAGTCACTGAAATGTTTAATATTATACACCGGGAGACAGTCACTGAAATATTTAATATTATACACCGGGCGACAGTCACTGAAATGTTTAATATTATACACCGGGAGACAGTCACTGAAATGTTTAATATTATACACCGGGGAGACAGTCACTGAAATGTTTAATATTATACACCGGGAGACAGTCATTGAAATGTTTAATATTATACACCGGGGAGACAGTCACTGAAATTTTTAATATTATACACCTCGAGAGTCACTGAAATATTTAATATTATACACCGGGAGACAGTCACTAAAATATTTAATATTATACACCGGGAGACAGTCACTGAAATATTTAATATTATACACCGGGAGACAGTCACTGAAATATTTAATATTATACACCGGGAGACAGTCACTAAAATATTTAATATTATACACCGGGAAACAGTCACTAAAATATTTAATATTATACACGGGGAGACAGTCACTGAAATGTTTAATGTTATACACCTGGAGACAGTCACTGAAATATTTAATATTATACACCGGGAGACAGTCACTGAAATATTTAATATTATACACCTGGAGACAGTCACTGAAATATTTAATATTATACACTGGGAGACAGTCACTGAAATATTTAATATTATACACCGGGAGACAGTCACTGAAATATTTAATATTATACACCGGGAGACAGTCACTGAAATGTTTAATATTATACACCGGGAGACAGTCACTGAAATGTTTAATATTATACACCGGGAGACAGTCACTGAAATATTTAATATTATACACCGGGAGACAGTCACTGAAATGTTTAATATTATACACCGGGAGACAGTCACTGAAATATTTAATATTATACACCGGGGAGACAGTCACTAAAATGTTTCATATTATACACCGGGAGACAGTCACTGAAATGTTTAATATTATACACCGGGAGACAGTCACTAAAATATTTAATATTATACACCGGGAGACAGTCACTAAAATGTTCAATATTATACACCGGGAGACAGTCACTAAAATGTTTAATATTATACACCGGGGAGACAGTCACTGAAATATTTAATATTATACACCGGGAGACAGTCACTGAAATGTTTAATATTATACACCAGGAGACAGTCACTGAAATATTTAATATTATACACCGGGAGACAGTCACTGAAATGTTTAATATTATACACCGGGAGACAGTCAGCAAAATATTTAATATTATACACCGGGAGACAGTCACTGAAATGTTCAATATTATACACCGGGAGACAGTCACTAAAATGTTCATTGTACACCGGTAGACAGTCACGAAAATGTTTAATATTATACACCGGGAGACAGTCACTGAAAAATTTAATATTATACACCGGGAGACAGTCACTGAAATATTTAATATTATACACCGGGAGACAGTCAGTAAAATATTTAATATGATACACCGGGAGACAGTCACTGAAATATTTAATATTATACACCGGGGAGTGTCACGGAAATATTTTATATTATACACCGGGGAGAGTCACTGAAATATTTACTATTATACCCCGGGAGAGTCACTGAAATGTTTAATATTATACACCGAGGGAGCCACTGAAATATTTAATATTATCCACGGGGAGACAGTCACTGAAATGTTTAATATTATACACGGGGAGACAGTCACTGAAATGTTCAATATTATACACCGGGAGACAGTCACTAAAATATTTAATATTATACACCGGGAGACAGTCACTAAAATGTTTAATATTATACACCGGGGAGACAGTCACTGAAATATTTAATATTATGCACCAGGAGACAGTCACTAATATATTTAATATTATACACCCGGAGACAGTCACTAAAATATTTAATATTATACACCGCGAGACAGTCAGTAAAATGTTTAATATTATACACCGGGGAGACAGTCACTGAAATGTTTAATATTATACACCGGGGAGACAGTCACTGAAATGTTTAATATTATACACCGGGGCAGTCACTAAAATGTTTCATGTTGTTCACCGGGGAGAGTCACTGAAATATTTAATATTATACACCGGGAGACTGTCACTGAAATATTTAATATTATACACCGGGAGACAGTCACTGAAATATTTAAGACAGTCACTGAAATGTTTAATATTATACACCGGGAGACAGTCACTGAAATGTTTAATATTGTACACCGGGGAGACAGTCACTGAAATGTTTAATATTATACACCGGGAGACAGTCACTGAAATATTTAATATTATACACCGGGGGAGACAGTCACTGAAATGTTTAATATTATACACCGGGAGACAGTCACTAAAATATTTAATATTATACACCGGGAGACATTCACTGAACTGTTTAATATTATACACCGGGAGACAGTCACTGAAATGTTTCATATTATACACCGGGACACAGTCACTAAAATGTTTAATATTATACACCGGGGAGACAGTCACTGAAATGTTTAATATTTTTCACCGGGAGACAGTCAGTAAAATGTTTAATATTATACACCGTGGAGACAGTCACGAAAATATTTAATATTATACACCGGGAGTCAGTCACTGATAGGTTTCATATTATACACCGGGAGACAGTCACTAAAATGTTTAATATTATACACCGGGGAGACAGTCAGTAAAATGTTTAATATTATACACCGGGAGACAGTCAGTAAAATCTTTAATATTATACACCGGGAGACAGTCAGTAAAATGTTTAATATTATACACCGTGGAGACAGTCACGAAAATATTTAATATTATACACCGGGAGTCAGTCACTGATATGTTTTATATTATACACCGGGAGACAGTCACTGAAATGTTTTATATTATACACCGGGAGACAGTCACTGAAATGTTTAATATTATACACCGGGAGACAGTCACTGAAATGTTTAATATTATACACCGGGAGACAGTCACTGAAATATTTAATATTATACACCGGGAGACAGTCACTGAAATATTTAATATTATACACCGGGAGACAGTCACTGAAATATTTAATATTATACACCGGGAGACAGTCACTGAAATGTTTAATATTATACACCGGGAGACAGTCAGTAAAATATTTAATATTATACACCGGGAGACAGTCACTAAAATGTTTAATATTATACACCGGGAGACAGTCACTAAAATGTTTAATATTATACACCAGGGGACAGTCAGTGAAATATTTAATATTATACACCGGGAGACAGTCACTGAAATATTTAATATTATACACCGGGAGACTGTCACTGAAATATTTAATATTATACACCGGGAGACAGTCACTGAAATATTTAAGACAGTCACTGAAATGTTTAATATTATACACCGGGAGACAGTCACTGAAATGTTTAATATTGTACACCGGGGAGACAGTCACTGAAATGTTTAATATTATACACCGGGAGACAGTCACTGAAATATTTAATATTATACACCGGGGGAGACAGTCACTGAAATGTTTAATATTATACACCGGGAGACAGTCACTAAAATATTTAATATTATACACCGGGAGACATTCACTGAACTGTTTAATATTATACACCGGGAGACAGTCACTGAAATGTTTCATATTATACACCGGGACACAGTCACTAAAATGTTTAATATTATACACCGGGGAGACAGTCACTGAAATGTTTAATATTTTTCACCGGGAGACAGTCAGTAAAATGTTTAATATTATACACCGTGGAGACAGTCACGAAAATATTTAATATTATACACCGGGAGTCAGTCACTGATAGGTTTCATATTATACACCGGGAGACAGTCACTAAAATGTTTAATATTATACACCGGGGAGACAGTCAGTAAAATGTTTAATATTATACACCGGGAGACAGTCAGTAAAATCTTTAATATTATACACCGGGAGACAGTCAGTAAAATGTTTAATATTATACACCGTGGAGACAGTCACGAAAATATTTAATATTATACACCGGGAGTCAGTCACTGATATGTTTTATATTATATACCGGGAGACAGTCACTGAAATGTTTTATATTATACACCGGGAGACAGTCACTGAAATGTTTAATATTATACACCGGGAGACAGTCACTGAAATGTTTAATATTATACACCGGGAGACAGTCACTGAAATATTTAATATTATACACCGGGAGACAGTCACTGAAATATTTAATATTATACACCGGGAGACAGTCACTGAAATATTTAATATTATACACCGGGAGACAGTCACTGAAATGTTTAATATTATACACCGGGAGACAGTCAGTAAAATATTTAATATTATACACCGGGAGACAGTCACTAAAATGTTTAATATTATACACCGGGAGACAGTCACTAAAATGTTTAATATTATACACCAGGGGACAGTCAGTGAAATATTTAATATTATACACCGGGAGACAGTCACTGAAATATTTAATATTATACACCGGGAGACAGTCACTAAAATCTTTAATATTATACACCGGGAGACAGTCACTGAAATGTTTAATATTATACACCGGGAGACAGTCACTGAAATGATTAATATTATACACCGGGGAGACAGTCACTGAAATATTTAATATTATACACCGGGAGACAGTCACTGAAATATTTAATATTATACACCGGGAGACAGTCACTAAAATATTTAATATTATACACCGGGAGACAGTCACTGAAATGTTTAATATTATACACCGGGAGACAGTCACTGAAATATTTAATATTATACACCGGGAGACAGTCACTGAAATGTTTAATATTATACACCGGGAGACAGTCACTGAAATATTTAATATTATACACCGGGCGACAGTCACTGAAATGTTTAAGACAGTCACTGAAATGTTTAATATTATACACCGGGAGACAGTCACTGAAATGTTTAATATTGTACACCGGGGAGACAGTCACTGAAATGTTTAATATTATACACCGGGAGACAGTCACTGAAATATTTAATATTATACACCGGGGGAGACAGTCACTGAAATGTTTAATATTATACACCGGGAGACAGTCACTAAAATATTTAATATTATACACCGGGAGACATTCACTGAACTGTTTAATATTATACACCGGGAGACAGTCACTGAAATGTTTCATATTATACACCGGGACACAGTCACTAAAATGTTTAATATTATACACCGGGGAGACAGTCACTGAAATGTTTAATATTTTTCACCGGGAGACAGTCAGTAAAATGTTTAATATTATACACCGTGGAGACAGTCACGAAAATATTTAATATTATACACCGGGAGTCAGTCACTGATAGGTTTCATATTATACACCGGGAGACAGTCACTAAAATGTTTAATATTATACACCGGGGAGACAGTCAGTAAAATGTTTAATATTATACACCGGGAGACAGTCAGTAAAATCTTTAATATTATACACCGGGAGACAGTCAGTAAAATGTTTAATATTATACACCGTGGAGACAGTCACGAAAATATTTAATATTATACACCGGGAGTCAGTCACTGATATGTTTTATATTATACACCGGGAGACAGTCACTGAAATGTTTTATATTATACACCGGGAGACAGTCACTGAAATGTTTAATATTATACACCGGGAGACAGTCACTGAAATGTTTAATATTATACACCGGGAGACAGTCACTGAAATATTTAATATTATACACCGGGAGACAGTCACTGAAATATTTAATATTATACACCGGGAGACAGTCACTGAAATATTTAATATTATACACCGGGAGACAGTCACTGAAATGTTTAATATTATACACCGGGAGACAGTCAGTAAAATATTTAATATTATACACCGGGAGACAGTCACTAAAATGTTTAATATTATACACCGGGAGACAGTCACTAAAATGTTTAATATTATACACCAGGGGACAGTCAGTGAAATATTTAATATTATACACCGGGAGACAGTCACTGAAATATTTAATATTATACACCGGGAGACTGTCACTGAAATATTTAATATTATACACCGGGAGACAGTCACTGAAATATTTAAGACAGTCACTGAAATGTTTAATATTATACACCGGGAGACAGTCACTGAAATGTTTAATATTGTACACCGGGGAGACAGTCACTGAAATGTTTAATATTATACACCGGGAGACAGTCACTGAAATATTTAATATTATACACCGGGGGAGACAGTCACTGAAATGTTTAATATTATACACCGGGAGACAGTCACTAAAATATTTAATATTATACACCGGGAGACATTCACTGAACTGTTTAATATTATACACCGGGAGACAGTCACTGAAATGTTTCATATTATACACCGGGACACAGTCACTAAAATGTTTAATATTATACACCGGGGAGACAGTCACTGAAATGTTTAATATTTTTCACCGGGAGACAGTCAGTAAAATGTTTAATATTATACACCGTGGAGACAGTCACGAAAATATTTAATATTATACACCGGGAGTCAGTCACTGATAGGTTTCATATTATACACCGGGAGACAGTCACTAAAATGTTTAATATTATACACCGGGGAGACAGTCAGTAAAATGTTTAATATTATACACCGGGAGACAGTCAGTAAAATCTTTAATATTATACACCGGGAGACAGTCAGTAAAATGTTTAATATTATACACCGTGGAGACAGTCACGAAAATATTTAATATTATACACCGGGAGTCAGTCACTGATATGTTTTATATTATATACCGGGAGACAGTCACTGAAATGTTTTATATTATACACCGGGAGACAGTCACTGAAATGTTTAATATTATACACCGGGAGACAGTCACTGAAATGTTTAATATTATACACCGGGAGACAGTCACTGAAATATTTAATATTATACACCGGGAGACAGTCACTGAAATATTTAATATTATACACCGGGAGACAGTCACTGAAATATTTAATATTATACACCGGGAGACAGTCACTGAAATGTTTAATATTATACACCGGGAGACAGTCAGTAAAATATTTAATATTATACACCGGGAGACAGTCACTAAAATGTTTAATATTATACACCGGGAGACAGTCACTAAAATGTTTAATATTATACACCAGGGGACAGTCAGTGAAATATTTAATATTATACACCGGGAGACAGTCACTGAAATATTTAATATTATACACCGGGAGACAGTCACTAAAATCTTTAATATTATACACCGGGAGACAGTCACTGAAATGTTTAATATTATACACCGGGAGACAGTCACTGAAATGATTAATATTATACACCGGGGAGACAGTCACTGAAATATTTAATATTATACACCGGGAGACAGTCACTGAAATATTTAATATTATACACCGGGAGACAGTCACTAAAATATTTAATATTATACACCGGGAGACAGTCACTGAAATGTTTAATATTATACACCGGGAGACAGTCACTGAAATATTTAATATTATACACCGGGAGACAGTCACTGAAATGTTTAATATTATACACCGGGAGACAGTCACTGAAATATTTAATATTATACACCGGGCGACAGTCACTGAAATGTTTAATATTATACACCGGGAGACAGTCACTGAAATGTTTAATATTATACACCGGGGAGACAGTCACTGAAATGTTTAATATTATACACCGGGAGACAGTCATTGAAATGTTTAATATTATACACCGGGGAGACAGTCACTGAAATTTTTAATATTATACACCTCGAGAGTCACTGAAATATTTAATATTATACACCGGGAGACAGTCACTAAAATATTTAATATTATACACCGGGAGACAGTCACTGAAATATTTAATATTATACACCGGGAGACAGTCACTGAAATATTTAATATTATACACCGGGAGACAGTCACTGAAATATTTAATATTATACACCGGGAGACAGTCACTAAAATATTTAATATTATACACCGGGAAACAGTCACTAAAATATTTAATATTATACACGGGGAGACAGTCACTGAAATGTTTAATGTTATACACCTGGAGACAGTCACTGAAATATTTAATATTATACACCGGGAGACAGTCACTGAAATATTTAATATTATACACCTGCAGACAGTCACTGAAATATTTAATATTATACACTGGGAGACAGTCACTGAAATATTTAATATTATACACCGGGAGACAGTCACTGAAATATTTAATATTATACACCGGGAGACAGTCACTGAAATGTTTAATATTATACACCGGGAGACAGTCACTGAAATGTTTAATATTATACACCGGGAGACAGTCACTGAAATATTTAATATTATACACCGGGAGACAGTCACTGAAATGTTTAATATTATACACCGGGAGACAGTCACTAAAATATTTAATATTATACACCGGGAGACAGTCACTGAAATATTTAATATTATACACCGGGGAGACAGTCACTAAAATGTTTCATATTATACACCGGGAGACAGTCACTGAAATGTTTAATATTATACACCGGGCGACAGTCGCTAAAATATTTAATATTATACACAGGGAGACAGTCGCTGAAATGTTTAATATTATACACCGGGAGACAGTCACTAAAATATTTAATATTATACACCGGGAGACAGTCACTAAAATGTTCAATATTATACACCGGGAGACAGTCACTAAAATGTTTAATATTATACACCGGGGAGACAGTCACTGAAATATTTAATATTATACACCGGGAGACAGTCACTGAAATGTTTAATATTATACACCAGGAGACAGTCACTGAAATATTTAATATTATACACCGGGAGACAGTCACTGAAATGTTTAATATTATACACCGGGAGACAGTCAGCAAAATATTTAATATTATACACCGGGAGACAGTCACTGAAATGTTCAATATTATACACCGGGAGACAGTCACTAAAATGTTCATTGTACACCGGTAGACAGTCACGAAAATGTTTAATATTATACACCGGGAGACAGTCACTGAAAAATTTAATATGATACACCGGGAGACAGTCACTGAAATATTTAATATTATACACCGGGAGACAGTCACTGAAATATTTAATATTATACACCGGGGAGTGTCACGGAAATATTTTATATTATACACCGGGGAGAGTCACTGAAATATTTACTATTATACCCCGGGAGAGTCACTGAAATGTTTAATATTATACACCGAGGGAGCCACTGAAATATTTAATATTATCCACGGGGAGACAGTCACTGAAATGTTTAATATTATACACGGGGAGACAGTCACTGAAATGTTCAATATTATACACCGGGAGACAGTCACTAAAATATTTAATATTATACACCGGGAGACAGTCACTAAAATGTTTAATATTATACACCGGGGAGACAGTCACTGAAATATTTAATATTATGCACCAGGAGACAGTCACTAATATATTTAATATTATACACCCGGAGACAGTCACTAAAATATTTAATATTATACACCGCGAGACAGTCAGTAAAATGTTTAATATTATACACCGGGGAGACAGTCACTGAAATGTTTAATATTATACACCGGGGAGACAGTCACTGAAATGTTTAATATTATACACCGGGGCAGTCACTAAAATGTTTCATGTTGTTCACCGGGGAGAGTCACTGAAATATTTAATATTATACACCGGGAGACTGTCACTGAAATATTTAATATTATACACCGGGAGACAGTCACTGAAATATTTAAGACAGTCACTGAAATGTTTAATATTATACACCGGGAGACAGTCACTGAAATGTTTAATATTGTACACCGGGGAGACAGTCACTGAAATGTTTAATATTATACACCGGGAGACAGTCACTGAAATATTTAATATTATACACCGGGGGAGACAGTCACTGAAATGTTTAATATTATACACCGGGAGACAGTCACTAAAATATTTAATATTATACACCGGGAGACATTCACTGAACTGTTTAATATTATACACCGGGAGACAGTCACTGAAATGTTTCATATTATACACCGGGACACAGTCACTAAAATGTTTAATATTATACACCGGGGAGACAGTCACTGAAATGTTTAATATTTTTCACCGGGAGACAGTCAGTAAAATGTTTAATATTATACACCGTGGAGACAGTCACGAAAATATTTAATATTATACACCGGGAGTCAGTCACTGATAGGTTTCATATTATACACCGGGAGACAGTCACTAAAATGTTTAATATTATACACCGGGGAGACAGTCAGTAAAATGTTTAATATTATACACCGGGAGACAGTCAGTAAAATCTTTAATATTATACACCGGGAGACAGTCAGTAAAATGTTTAATATTATACACCGTGGAGACAGTCACGAAAATATTTAATATTATACACCGGGAGTCAGTCACTGAAATATTTAATATTATACACCGGGGAGAGTCACTAAAATATTTAATATTATACACCGGGAGACAGTCACTGAAATGTTTTATATTATACACCGGGAGACAGTCACTGAAATGTTTAATATTATACACCGGGAGACAGTCACTGAAATGTTTAATATTATACACCGGGAGACAGTCACTGAAATATTTAATATTATACACCGGGAGACAGTCACTGAAATATTTAATATTATACACCGGGAGACAGTCACTGAAATATTTAATATTATACACCGGGAGACAGTCACTGAAATGTTTAATATTATACACCGGGAGACAGTCAGTAAAATATTTAATATTATACACCGGGAGACAGTCACTAAAATGTTTAATATTATACACCGGGAGACAGTCACTAAAATGTTTAATATTATACACCAGGGGACAGTCAGTGAAATATTTAATATTATACACCGGGAGACAGTCACTGAAATATTTAATATTATACACCGGGAGACAGTCACTGAAATATTTAATATTATACACCGGGAGACAGTCACTAAAATGTTTAATATTATACACCGGGAGACAGTCACTGAAATATTTAATATTATACACCGGGAGACAGTCACTGAAATATTTAATATTATACACCGGGAGACAGTCACTGAAATATTTAATATTATACACCGGGAGACAGTCACTGAAATATTTAATATTATACACCGGGAGACAGTCACTAAAATGTTTAATATTATACACCGGGAGACAGTCACTGAAATGTTTAATATTATACACCGGGAGACAGTCACTGAAATATTTAATATTATACATCGGGAGACAGTCAGTAAAATATTTAATATTATACACCGGGAGACAGTCACTGAAATATTTAATATTATACACCGGGCGACAGTCACTAAAATGTTGAATATTAAACACCGGGAGACAGTCACTGAAATATTTAATATTATACACCGGGGAGACAGTCACTGAAATGTTTAATATTATACACCGGGAGACAGTCACTGAAATGTTTAATCTTTTCCACCGGGAGACAGTCACTAAAATATTTAATATTATACACCGGGAGACAGTCACTAAAATATTTAATATTATACACCGGGAGACAGTCACTGAAATGTTTAATATTATACACCGGGAGACAGTCACTGAAATGTTTAATATTATACACCGGGAGACAGTCACTGAAATGTTTAATATTATACACCGGGAGACAGTCACTGAAATATTTAATATTATACACCGGGAGACAGTCACTGAAATGTTTAATATTATACACCGGGAGACAGTCACTGAAATGTTTAATCTTTTCCACCGGGAGACAGTCACTAAAATATTTAATATTATACACCGGGAGACAGTCACTAAAATATTTAATATTATACACCGGGAGACAGTCACTGAAATGTTTAATATTATACACCGGGAGACAGTCACTGAAATGTTTAATATTATACACCGGGAGACAGTCACTGAAATATTTAATATTATACACCGGGAGACAGTCACTGAAATATTTAATATTATACACCGGGAGACAGTCACTAAAATGTTTAATATTATACACCGGGAGACAGTCACTAAAATATTTAATATTATACACCGGGAGACAGTCACTGAAATATTTAATATTATACACCGGGAGACAGTCACTAAAATGTTTAATATTATACACCGGGAGACAGTCACTAAAATGTTTAATATTATACACCAGGGGACAGTCAGTAAAATGTTTAATATTATACACCGGGAGACAGTCACTGAAATATTTAATATTATACACCGGGAGACAGTCACTAAAATATTTAATATTATACACCGGGAGACAGTCACTGAAATATTTAATATTATACACCGGGGAGAGTCACTGAAATGTTTAATATTATGCACCGGGAGACAGTCACTGAAATGTTTAATATTATACACAGGGAGAGTCACTAAAATGTTTAATATTATACACCGGGACACAGTCACTGAAATATTTAATATTATACACCGGGGAGAGTCACTGAAATGTTTCATATTATACACTGGGAGACAGTCACTGAAATGTTTAATATTATACACCGGGAGACAGTCACTAAAATGTTTAATATTATACACCGGGGGGACAGTCACTGAAATGTTTAATATTATACACCGGGAGACAGTCACTAAAATATTTAATATTATACACCGGGAGACAGTCACTGAAATATTTAATATTATACACCGGGAGACAGTCACTAAAATGTTTAATATTATACACCGGGAGACAGTCACTAAAATGTTTAATATTATACACCAGGGGACAGTCAGTAAAATGTTTAATATTATACACCGGGAGACAGTCACTGAAATATTTAATATTATACACCGGGAGACAGTCACTAAAATATTTAATATTATACACCGGGAGACAGTCACTGAAATATTTAATATTATACACTGGGAGACAGTCACTGAAATGTTTAATATTATACACCGGGAGACAGTCACTGAAATATTTAATATTATACACCGGGGAGTGCAACTGAAATGTTTAATATTATACACCGGGAGACCGTCACTAAAATGTTTAATATTATACACCGGGGAGACAGTCACTAAAATGTTTAATATTATACACCGGGAGACAGTCACTAAAATATTTAATATTATACACCGGGAGACAGTCACTAAAATGTTTAATATTATACACCGGGGAGACAGTCACTAAAATGTTTAATATTATACACCGGGAGACAGTCACTAAAATATTTAATATTATACACCGGGAGACAGTCACTGAAATATTTAATATTATACACCGGGGAGAGTCACTGAAATGTTTAATATTATGCACCGGGAGACAGTCACTGAAATGTTTAATATTATACACAGGGAGAGTCACTAAAATGTTTAATATTATACACCGGGACACAGTCACTGAAATATTTAATATTATACACCGGGGAGAGTCACTGAAATGTTTCATATTATACACTGGGAGACAGTCACTGAAATGTTTAATATTATACACCGGGAGACAGTCACTAAAATGTTTAATATTATACACCGGGGGGACAGTCACTGAAATGTTTAATATTATACACCGGGAGACAGTCACTAAAATATTTAATATTATACACTGGGAGAGTCACTAAAATGTTTAATATTATGCACCGGGAGACAGTCACTGAAATATTTAATATTATACACCGGGGAGAGTCACTGAAATGTTTAATATTATACACCGGGGAGACAGCCACTGAAATGTTTTATATTATACACCGGGAGACAGTCACTGAAATATTTAATGTTATACACCGCGGAGAGTCACTGAAATATTTAATATTATACACGGGGAGACAGTCACTGAAATGTTTAATATTATACACCAGGGAGAGTCACTGAAATATTTAATATTATACACCCGGAGACAGTTACTAAAATATTTAACATTTTTCACCGGGAGTCAGTCACTAAAATATTTAATATTATACACGGGGCGACAGTCACTGAAATATTTAATATTATACACCGGGAGACAGTCACTAAAATATTTAATATTATACACCGGAGAGAGTCACTAAAATATTTAATATTATACACCGGGGAGACAGTCACTGAAATGTTTAATATTATACACCGGGGCAGTCACTAAAATGTTTAATGTTGTTCACCGGGGAGAGTCACTGAAATGTTTAATCTTTTCCACCGGGAGACAGTCACTAAAATATTTAATATTATACACCGGGAGACAGTCACTAAAATATTTAATATTATACACCGGGAGACAGTCACTGAAATGTTTAATATTATACACCGGGAGACAGTCACTGAAATGTTTAATATTATACACCGGGAGACAGTCACTGAAATATTTAATATTATACACCGGGAGACAGTCACTGAAATATTTAATATTATACACCGGGAGACAGTCACTAAAATGTTTAATATTATACACCGGGAGACAGTCACTAAAATATTTAATATTATACACCGGGAGACAGTCACTGAAATATTTAATATTATACACCGGGAGACAGTCACTAAAATGTTTAATATTATACACCGGGAGACAGTCACTAAAATGTTTAATATTATACACCAGGGGACAGTCAGTAAAATGTTTAATATTATACACCGGGAGACAGTCACTGAAATATTTAATATTATACACCGGGAGACAGTCACTAAAATATTTAATATTATACACCGGGAGACAGTCACTGAAATATTTAATATTATACACCGGGGAGAGTCACTGAAATGTTTAATATTATGCACCGGGAGACAGTCACTGAAATGTTTAATATTATACACAGGGAGAGTCACTAAAATGTTTAATATTATACACCGGGACACAGTCACTGAAATATTTAATATTATACACCGGGGAGAGTCACTGAAATGTTTCATATTATACACTGGGAGACAGTCACTGAAATGTTTAATATTATACACCGGGAGACAGTCACTAAAATGTTTAATATTATACACCGGGGGGACAGTCACTGAAATGTTTAATATTATACACCGGGAGACAGTCACTAAAATATTTAATATTATACACCGGGAGACAGTCACTGAAATATTTAATATTATACACCGGGAGACAGTCACTAAAATGTTTAATATTATACACCGGGAGACAGTCACTAAAATGTTTAATATTATACACCAGGGGACAGTCAGTAAAATGTTTAATATTATACACCGGGAGACAGTCACTGAAATATTTAATATTATACACCGGGAGACAGTCACTAAAATATTTAATATTATACACCGGGAGACAGTCACTGAAATATTTAATATTATACACTGGGAGACAGTCACTGAAATGTTTAATATTATACACCGGGAGACAGTCACTGAAATATTTAATATTATACACCGGGGAGTGCAACTGAAATGTTTAATATTATACACCGGGAGACCGTCACTAAAATGTTTAATATTATACACCGGGGAGACAGTCACTAAAATGTTTAATATTATACACCGGGAGACAGTCACTAAAATATTTAATATTATACACCGGGGGGACAGTCACTGAAATGTTTAATATTATACACCGGGAGACAGTCACTAAAATATTTAATATTATACACCGGGAGACAGTCACTGAAATATTTAATATTATACACCGGGAGACAGTCACTAAAATGTTTAATATTATACACCGGGAGACAGTCACTAAAATGTTTAATATTATACACCAGGGGACAGTCAGTAAAATGTTTAATATTATACACCGGGAGACAGTCACTGAAATATTTAATATTATACACCGGGAGACAGTCACTAAAATATTTAATATTATACACCGGGAGACAGTCACTGAAATATTTAATATTATACACTGGGAGACAGTCACTGAAATGTTTAATATTATACACCGGGAGACAGTCACTGAAATATTTAATATTATACACCGGGGAGTGCAACTGAAATGTTTAATATTATACACCGGGAGACCGTCACTAAAATGTTTAATATTATACACCGGGGAGACAGTCACTAAAATGTTTAATATTATACACCGGGAGACAGTCACTAAAATATTTAATATTATACACCGGGAGACAGTCACTAAAATGTTTAATATTATACACCGGGGAGACAGTCACTAAAATGTTTAATATTATACACCGGGAGACAGTCACTAAAATATTTAATATTATACACCGGGAGACAGTCACTGAAATATTTAATATTATACACCGGGGAGAGTCACTGAAATGTTTAATATTATGCACCGGGAGACAGTCACTGAAATGTTTAATATTATACACAGGGAGAGTCACTAAAATGTTTAATATTATACACCGGGACACAGTCACTGAAATATTTAATATTATACACCGGGGAGAGTCACTGAAATGTTTCATATTATACACTGGGAGACAGTCACTGAAATGTTTAATATTATACACCGGGAGACAGTCACTAAAATGTTTAATATTATACACCGGGGGGACAGTCACTGAAATGTTTAATATTATACACCGGGAGACAGTCACTAAAATATTTAATATTATACACTGGGAGAGTCACTAAAATGTTTAATATTATGCACCGGGAGACAGTCACTGAAATATTTAATATTATACACCGGGGAGAGTCACTGAAATGTTTAATATTATACACCGGGGAGACAGCCACTGAAATGTTTTATATTATACACCGGGAGACAGTCACTGAAATATTTAATGTTATACACCGCGGAGAGTCACTGAAATATTTAATATTATACACGGGGAGACAGTCACTGAAATGTTTAATATTATACACCAGGGAGAGTCACTGAAATATTTAATATTATACACCCGGAGACAGTTACTAAAATATTTAACATTTTTCACCGGGAGTCAGTCACTAAAATATTTAATATTATACACGGGGCGACAGTCACTGAAATATTTAATATTATACACCGGGAGACAGTCACTAAAATATTTAATATTATACACCGGAGAGAGTCACTAAAATATTTAATATTATACACCGGGGAGACAGTCACTGAAATGTTTAATATTATACACCGGGGCAGTCACTAAAATGTTTAATGTTGTTCACCGGGGAGAGTCACTGAAATGTTTAATCTTTTCCACCGGGAGACAGTCACTAAAATATTTAATATTATACACCGGGAGACAGTCACTAAAATATTTAATATTATACACCGGGAGACAGTCACTGAAATGTTTAATATTATACACCGGGAGACAGTCACTGAAATGTTTAATATTATACACCGGGAGACAGTCACTGAAATATTTAATATTATACACCGGGAGACAGTCACTGAAATATTTAATATTATACACCGGGAGACAGTCACTAAAATGTTTAATATTATACACCGGGAGACAGTCACTAAAATATTTAATATTATACACCGGGAGACAGTCACTGAAATATTTAATATTATACACCGGGAGACAGTCACTAAAATGTTTAATATTATACACCGGGAGACAGTCACTAAAATGTTTAATATTATACACCAGGGGACAGTCAGTAAAATGTTTAATATTATACACCGGGAGACAGTCACTGAAATATTTAATATTATACACCGGGAGACAGTCACTAAAATATTTAATATTATACACCGGGAGACAGTCACTGAAATATTTAATATTATACACCGGGGAGAGTCACTGAAATGTTTAATATTATGCACCGGGAGACAGTCACTGAAATGTTTAATATTATACACAGGGAGAGTCACTAAAATGTTTAATATTATACACCGGGACACAGTCACTGAAATATTTAATATTATACACCGGGGAGAGTCACTGAAATGTTTCATATTATACACTGGGAGACAGTCACTGAAATGTTTAATATTATACACCGGGAGACAGTCACTAAAATGTTTAATATTATACACCGGGGGGACAGTCACTGAAATGTTTAATATTATACACCGGGAGACAGTCACTAAAATATTTAATATTATACACCGGGAGACAGTCACTGAAATATTTAATATTATACACCGGGAGACAGTCACTAAAATGTTTAATATTATACACCGGGAGACAGTCACTAAAATGTTTAATATTATACACCAGGGGACAGTCAGTAAAATGTTTAATATTATACACCGGGAGACAGTCACTGAAATATTTAATATTATACACCGGGAGACAGTCACTAAAATATTTAATATTATACACCGGGAGACAGTCACTGAAATATTTAATATTATACACTGGGAGACAGTCACTGAAATGTTTAATATTATACACCGGGAGACAGTCACTGAAATATTTAACATTATACACCGGGGAGTGCAACTGAAATGTTTAATATTATACACCGGGAGACCGTCACTAAAATGTTTAATATTATACACCGGGGAGACAGTCACTAAAATGTTTAATATTATACACCGGGAGACAGTCACTAAAATATTTAATATTATACACCGGGAGACAGTCACTAAAATGTTTAATATTATACACCGGGGAGACAGTCACTAAAATGTTTAATATTATACACCGGGAGACAGTCACTAAAATATTTAATATTATACACCGGGAGACAGTCACTGAAATATTTAATATTATACACCGGGGAGAGTCACTGAAATGTTTAATATTATGCACCGGGAGACAGTCACTGAAATGTTTAATATTATACACAGGGAGAGTCACTAAAATGTTTAATATTATACACCGGGACACAGTCACTGAAATATTTAATATTATACACCGGGGAGAGTCACTGAAATGTTTCATATTATACACTGGGAGACAGTCACTGAAATGTTTAATATTATACACCGGGAGACAGTCACTAAAATGTTTAATATTATACACCGGGGGGACAGTCACTGAAATGTTTAATATTATACACCGGGAGACAGTCACTAAAATATTTAATATTATACACTGGGAGAGTCACTAAAATGTTTAATATTATGCACCGGGAGACAGTCACTGAAATATTTAATATTATACACCGGGGAGAGTCACTGAAATGTTTAATATTATACACCGGGGAGACAGCCACTGAAATGTTTTATATTATACACCGGGAGACAGTCACTGAAATATTTAATGTTATACACCGCGGAGAGTCACTGAAATATTTAATATTATACACGGGGAGACAGTCACTGAAATGTTTAATATTATACACCAGGGAGAGTCACTGAAATATTTAATATTATACACCCGGAGACAGTTACTAAAATATTTAACATTTTTCACCGGGAGTCAGTCACTAAAATATTTAATATTATACACGGGGCGACAGTCACTGAAATATTTAATATTATACACCGGGAGACAGTCACTAAAATATTTAATATTATACACCGGAGAGAGTCACTAAAATATTTAATATTATACACCGGGGAGACAGTCACTGAAATGTTTAATATTATACACCGGGGCAGTCACTAAAATGTTTAATGTTGTTCACCGGGGAGAGTCACTGAAATGTTTAATATTATACACCGGGAGACAATCACTGAAAAATTTAATATCATACACTGGGAGACAGTCACTAAAATATTTAATATTATACACCGGGGAGACAGTCACTGAAATGTTTAATATTATACACCGGGAGACAGTCACTAAAAAATTTAATATTATACACGGGGAGACAGTCACTAAAATGTTTAATATTATACACCGGGAGACCGTCACTGAAATGTTTAATATTATACACCGGGAGACAGTCACTGAAATATTTAATATTATACACCGGGGGAGACAGTCACTAAAATATTTAATATTATACACCGGAGACAGTCACTAAAATATTTAATATTAAACACGGGGAGACAGTCACTAAAATATTTAATATTATACACCGGGAGACAGTCACTAAAATATTTAATATTATACACCGGGATACAATCACTGAAATGTTTAATATTATACACCGGGAGACAGTCACTAAAATATTTAATATTATACACCAGGAGACAGTCACTAAAATATTTAATATTATACACCGGGAGACAGTCACTAAAATATTTAATATTAAACACGGGGAGACAGTCACTAAAATATATAATATTATACACCGGGAGACAGTCACTAAAATATTTAATATTATACACCGCGGAGAGTCACTGAAATATTTAATATTATACACCGGGGAGAGTCACTGAAAAATTTTATATTATACACCGGGGAGAGTCACTGAAATATTTACTATTAGACACCGGGAGAGTCACTGAAATGTTTAATATTATACACCGGGGGAGCCACTGAAATATTTAATATTATACACGGGGAGACAGTCACTGAAATGTTTAATATTATACACGGGGAGACAGTCACTGAAATGTTTAATATTATACACCAGGGAGAGTCACTGAAATATTTAATATTATACACCCGGAGACAGTTACTAAAATGTTTAATATTTTACACTGGGAGACAGTCACTAAAATATTTAATATTATACACCGGGGAGACTCACTGAAATATTTGATATTATACACCGGGAGACTGTCACTGAAATATTTAATAGTATACACCGGGAGTCAGTCACTGAAATATTTAATATTATACACCGGGAGACAGTCACTGAAATATTTAATATTATACACCGGGAGACAGTCACTGAAATGTTTAATATTATACACCGGGGAGACAGTCACTGAAATGTTTAATATTATATACCGGGAGACAGTCACTGAAATATTTAATATTATACACCGGAAGACAGTCACTAAAATGTTTAATGTTGTTCACCGGGGAGAGTCACTGAAATATTTAATATTATACACCGAGAGACTGTCACTGAAATATTTAATATTCTCCACCGGGAGACAGTCACTGAAATATTTAAGACAGTCACTGAAATGTTTAATATTATACACCGGGAGACAGTCACTGAAATGTTTAATATTGTACACCGGGGAGACAGTCACTGAAATGTTTAATATTATACACCGGAGACAGTCACTGAAATATTTAATATTATACACCGGGAGACAGTCACTGAAATGTTTAATATTATACACCGGGAGACAGTCACTGAAATATTTAATATTATACACCGGGGGAGACAGTCACTGAAATGTTTAATATTATACACCGGGAGACAGTCACTAAAATATTTAATATTATACACCGGGAGACAGTCACTGAAATGTTTAATATTATACACCGGGAGACAGTCACTGAAATGTTTCATATTATACACCGGGAGACAGTCACTAAAATGTTTAATATTATACACCGGGGAGACAGTCACTGAAATGTTTAATATTTTTCACCGGGAGACAGTCACTGAAATGTTTAATATTATACACCGGGAGACAGTCAGTAAAATGTTTAATATTATACACCGGGAGACAGTCAGTGAAATCTTTAATATTATACACCGGGAGACAGTCACTGAAATATTTAATATTATACACCGGGGGAGACAGTCACTGAAATGTTTAATATTATACACCGGGAGACAGTCACTGAAATGTTTCATATTATACACCGGGAGACAGTCACTAAAATGTTTAATATTATACACCGGGGAGACAGTCACTGAAATGTTTAATATTTTTCACCGGGAGACAGTCACTGAAATGTTTAATATTATACACCGGGAGACAGTCAGTAAAATGTTTAATATTATACACCGGGGGAATGTCAGTAAAATCTTTAATATTATACACCGGGAGACAGTCAGTAAAATATTTAATATTATACACCGTGGAGACAGTCACTAAAATATTTAATATTAAACACGGGGAGACAGTCACTAAAATATTTAATATTATACACGGGGAGACAGTCACTAAAATGTTTAATATTATACACCGGGAGACAGTCACTGAAATGTTTAATATTATACACCGGGGGAGCCACTGAAATATTTAATATTATACACTGGGCGAGTAGCTGAAATATTTAATATTATACACCGGGGAGAGTCACTGATATATTTTATATTATACACCGGGGGAGCCACTGAAATATATAATATTATACACCGGGAGACAGTCACTAAAATATTTAATATTATACACCGCGGAGAGTCACTGAAATATTTAATATTATACACGGGGAGATATCACTGAAATGTTTAATATTATACACCAGGGAAAGTCACTGAAATATTTAATATTATACACCCGGAGACAGTTACTAAAATATTTAACAATTTTCACCGGGAGTCAGTCACTAAAATATTTAATATTATACACTGGGAGACAGTCACTAAAATATTTAATATTATACACCGGGGAGACAGTCACTGAAATGTTTAATATTATACACCGGGAGACAGTCAGTAAAATCTTTAATATTATACACCGGGAGACAGTCAGTAAAATATTTAATATTATACACCGGGGGAGACAGTCACTAAAATATTTAATATTATACACCGGAGACAGTCACTAAAATATTTAATATTAAACACGGGGAGACAGTCACTAAAATATTTAATATTATACACCGGGAGACAGTCACTAAAATATTTAATATTATACACCGGGAGACAATCACTGAAATGTTTAATATTATACACCGGGAGACAGTCACTAAAATATTTAATATTATACACCAGGAGACAGTCACTAAAATATTTAATATTATACACCGGGAGACAGTCACTAAAATATTTAATATTAATCACGGGGAGACAGTCACTAAAATATTTAATATTATACACCGGGAGACAGTCACTAAAATATTTAATATTATGCACCGGGAGACAGTCACTGAAATGTTTAATATTATACACCGGGAGACAGTCACTAAAATATTTAATATTATACACGGGGAGACAGTCACTAAAATGTTTAATATTATACACCGGGAGACAGTCACTGAAATGTTTAATATTATACACCCGGGGAGCCACTGAAATATTTAATATTATACACGGGGCGAGTAGCTGAAATATTTAATATTATACACCGCGGAGAGTCACTGAAATATTTAATATTATACACCGGGGAGAGTCACTGAAAAATTTTATATTATACACCGGGGAGAGTCACTGAAATATTTACTATTAGACACCGGGAGAGTCACTGAAATGTTTAATATTATACACCGGGGGAGCCACTGAAATATTTAATATTATACACGGGGAGACAGTCACTGAAATGTTTAATATTATACACGGGGAGACAGTCACTGAAATATTTAATATTATACACCAGGGAGAGTCACTGAAATATTTAATATTATACACCCGGAGACAGTTACTAAAATGTTTAATATTTTACACCGGGAGACAATCACTAAAATATTTAATATTATACACCGGGGAGAGTCACTAAAATATTTAATATTATACACCGGGAGACAGTCACTAAAATGTTTAATATTATACACCGGGGCAGTCACTAAAATGTTTAATGTTGTTCACCGGGGAGACTCACTGAAATATTTAATATTATACACCGGGAGACTGTCACTGAAATATTTAATAGTATACACCGGGAGTCAGTCACTGAAATATTTAATATTATACACCGGGAGACAGTCACTGAAATATTTAATATTATACACCGGGAGACAGTCACTGAAATATTTAATATTATACACCGGGAGACAGTCACTGAAATGTTTAATATTATACACCGGGGAGACAGTCACTGAAATGTTTAATATTATATACCGGGAGACAGTCACTGAAATATTTAATATTATACACCGGGAGACAGTCACTAAAATGTTTAATGTTGTTCACCGGGGAGAGTCAATGAAATATTTAATATTATACACCGGGAGACTGTCACTGAAATATTTAATATTATACACCGGGAGACAGTCACTGAAATATTTAAGACAGTCACTGAAATGTTTAATATTATACACCGGGAGACAGTCACTGAAATATTTAATATTGTACACCGGGGGAGACAGTCACTGAAATGTTTAATATTATACACCGGGAGACAGTCACTAAAATATTTAATATTATACACCGGGAGACATTCACTGAACTGTTTAATATTATACACCGGGAGACAGTCACTGAAATGTTTCATATTATACACCGGGAGACAGTCACTAAAATGTTTAATATTATACACCGGGGAGACAGTCACTGAAATGTTTAATATTTTTCACCGGGAGACAGTCACTGAAATGTTTAATATTATACACCGGGAGACAGTCAGTAAAATGTTTAATATTATACACCGGGAGACAGTCAGTAAAATCTTTAATATTATACACCGGGAGACAGTCAGTAAAATGTTTAATATTATACACCGTGGAGACAGTCACGAAAATATTTAATATTATACACCGGGAGTCAGTCACTGATATGTTTTATATTATACACCGGGAGACAGTCACTGAAATGTTTTATATTATACACCGGGAGACAGTCACTGAAATGTTTAATATTATACACCGGGAAACAGTCAGTAAAATATTTAATATTATACACCGGGAGACAGTCACTGAAATATTTAATATTATACACCGGGAGACAGTCACTGAAATGTTTAATATTATACACCGGGAGACAGTCAGTAAAATATTTAATATTATACACCGGGAGACAGTCACTAAAATGTTTAATATTATACACCGGGAGACAGTCACTGAAATATTTAATATTATACACCGGGGAGACAGTCACTGAAATGTTTAATATTATACACCGGGAGACAGTCACTGAAATGTTTAATATTATACACCGGGAGACAGTCACTGAAATGTTTAATATTATACACCGGGAGACAGTCACTGAAATATTTAATATTATACACCGGGAGACAGTCACTGAAATATTTAATATTATACACCGGGAGACAGTCACTAAAATGTTTAATATTTTTCACCGGGAGACAGTCACTGAAATGTTTAATATTATACACCGGGAGACAGTCAGTAAAATGTTTAATATTATACACCGGGAGACAGTCAGTAAAATCTTTAATATTATACACCGGGAGACAGTCAGTAAAATGTTTAATATTATACACCGTGGAGACAGTCACGAAAATATTTAATATTATACACCGGGAGTCAGTCACTGATATGTTTTATATTATACACCGGGAGACAGTCACTGAAATGTTTTATATTATACACCGGGAGACAGTCACTGAAATGTTTAATATTATACACCGGGAAACAGTCAGTAAAATGTTTAATATTATACACCGGGAGACAGTCACTGAAATATTTAATATTATACACCGGGAGACAGTCACTGAAATGTTTAATATTATACACCGGGAGACAGTCAGTAAAATATTTAATATTATACACCGGGAGACAGTCACTAAAATGTTTAATATTATACACCGGGAGACAGTCACTGAAATGTTTAATATTATACACCGGGGAGACAGTCACTGAAATGTTTAATATTATACACCGGGAGACAGTCACTGAAATGTTTAATATTATACACCGGGAGACAGTCACTGAAATGTTTAATATTATACACCGGGAGACAGTCACTGAAATATTTAATATTATACACCGGGAGACAGTCACTGAAATATTTAATATTATACACCGGGAGACAGTCACTAAAATGTTTAATATTATACACCAGGAGACAGTCACTAAAATGTTTAATATTATACACCAGGGGACAGTCAGTAAAATGTTTAATATTATACACCGGGAGACAGTCACTGAAATATTTAATATTATACACCGGGAGACAGTCACTAAAATATTTAATATTATACACCGGGAGACAGTCACTGAAATATTTAATATTATACACCGGGAGACAGTCACTGAAATGTTTAATATTATACACCGGGAGACAGTCACTGAAATGTTTAATATTATACACCGGGAGACAGTCACTAAAATGTTTAATATTATACACCGGGAGACAGTCACTGAAATATTTAATATTATACACCGGGGAGAGTCACTGAAATGTTTAATATTATGCACCGGGAGACAGTCACTGAAATGTTTAATATTATACACAGGGAGAGTCACTAAAATGTTTAATATTATACACCGGGACACAGTCACTGAAATATTTAATATTATACACCGGGGAGAGTCACTGAAATGTTTAATATTATACACTGGGAGACAGTCACTGAAATGTTTAATATTATACACCGGGAGACAGTCACTAAAATGTTTAATATTATACACCGGGGGGACAGTCACTGAAATGTTTAATATTATACACCGGGAGACAGTCACTAAAATATTTAATATTATACACCGGGAGACAGTCACTGAAATATTTAATATTATACACCGGGGAGTGTAACTGAAATGTTTAATATTATACACCGGGAGACCGTCACAAAAATGTTTAATATTATACACCGGGGAGACAGTCACTAAAATGTTTAATATTATACACCGGGAGACAGTCACTAAAATATTTAATATTATACACCGGGAGACAGTCACTAAAATGTTTAATATTATACACCGGGGAGACAGTCACTAAAATGTTTAATATTATACACCGGGAGACAGTCACTGAAATATTTAATATTATACACTGGGAGAGTCACTAAAATGTTTAATATTATGCACCGGGAGACAGTCACTGAAATATTTAATATTATACACCGGGGAGAGTCACTGAAATGTTTAATATTATACACCGGGGAGACAGCCACTGACATGTTTAATATTATACACCGGGAGACAGTCACTGAAATATTTAATATTATACACCGGGAGACAATCACTAAAATGTATAATATTATACACCGGGAGACAGTCACTAAAATGTTTAATATTATACACCGGGAGACAGTCACTGATATGTTTAATATTATACACCGGGAGACAGTCACTGAAATATTTAATATTATACACCGGGGAGACAGTCACTGAAATGTTTAATATTATACACCGGGAGACAGTCAGTAAAATGTTTAATATTATACACTGGGAGAGTCACTAAAATGTTTAATATTATACACCGGGAGACAGTCACTGAAATATTTAATATTATACACCGGGGAGAGTCACTGAAATATTTAATATTATACACCGGGGAGAGTCACTGAAATGTTTAATATTATACACCGGGAGACAGTCACTAAAATATTTAATATTATACACGGGGAGACAGTCACTGAAATATTTAATATTATACACCGGGGAGACAGTCACTGAAATGTTTAATATTATACACCGGGGAGACAGTCACTGAAATATTTAATATTATACACCGGGAGACAGTCACTGAAATATTTAATATTATACACCGGGAGACAGTCACTGAAATATTTAATATTATACATGGGGAGACAGTCACTAAAATATTTAATATTATACACCGGGAGACAGTCACTAAAATATTTAATATTATACACCGGGAGACAGTCACTGAAATATTTAATATTACACACCGGGAGACAGTCACTGAAATATTTAATATTATACACCGGGAGACAGTCACTGAAATATTTAATATTATACATGGGGAGACAGTCACTAAAATATTTAATATTATACACCGGGAGACAGTCACTAAAATATTTAATATTATACACCGGGAGACAGTCACTGAAATATTTAATATTATACACCGGGAGACAGTCACTAAAATATTTAATATTATACACAGGGCGACAGTCATTGAAATGTTTAATATTATACACGGGGAGACTGTCATTGAAATGTTTAATATTATACACCGGGAGACAGTCACTGAAATATTTAATATTATACACCGGGAGACAGTCACTGAAATATTTAATATTATACACCGGGAGACAGTCACTAAAATATTTAATATTATACACCGGCCTTGAGGGGACCGGCTGCCCCGTGCCGTGTGGCCCGGAGGGGAGTGTCTGCTCCTTGCCGTGTGGCCCGGAGGGGAGTGTCTGCCCCTTGCCGTGTGGCCCGGAGGGGAGCGTCTGCCCAGTGCTGTGTGGCCCGGAGGGGAGAGTAACCCAGTATAGAATGGTCTGTATAATATGTAGGATGTGAGTAATGTACACTGTGGGAAATAATGTCTAACAGTAATGTGTATTTACCCTGAGATTTACATCACTATATATCAATTAACCGAAAATGTGTTCGTCATCAGTTTAAAAATCCTGTGTGCCGAGTAATGCATGTATGTTGAGAACATTATGAATATCTGGAATAAGCAGGATAAAATATATAATGTGTAATATTGAATATCTGGAAAGAATAATGAATGTATATTTAGTATATTCCAAAAGTAACCGATATAAATGTGTGGACAGAAATTCATAGTAAAATGTAGAGCAATTTGACATAGTATAGAGGGACTGATTAATGCAAAATAATAGAGGAATATTAAAAAGTATAAATTAATATTCAAAACAGTGAATAGAATATAGTGTGTGTGAAAAATATGAAATAATGAGTCATTAATGTAAATAGTTGTAATTAGAAAGAGAGCTTATTTAAATATTATCAGAATGGCAGGGGGTAGCGAGAGAGAGAGTTGTTAATATATGGACAGGGGAAGTAAGAGTAATCCCATGGTTCCAAGTAGAGAGAGGGGATCGAAAGAAGGAGGGAGTGGGATTGGGGATTGAGAGGTCGGGAGCAGCTAGTTTTACAGGCCAAGGGAGTGGATGAAGTTGAGGGAATGCGGTGTTGGCAGGACTGAGGGGTCTGGGGAATTGGCTGGTGAAGAGTGAGGGAGTGGGTGTCCTGAGACAGGACTGTGGAGAGAAGGGACACTTGAGCAGGGAATAAGAAGGATTGAAAGAGTGGGAAAGGAGAGGGTTGGGAGAGCGCAGTCAGTCAGCATTGGGCCAGGGAAACAGGGAGTTGGCAGAGATACCACTGGGTGAGGGTGATGCAAGGATAATTAGCTTGGTGGGATGGGGTGATGGACAGGGTAAATGGGGGTGTGGGAGATGGGAGAGAAAAGGAGGGCAGAAGCTTGAGACTAAGGTGGGGTAAGGAAGAGACTATGAGCAGAGATGACAAGTTAGAAACGTGGGAGTGGGTCATTTGGCCCCTCGAGCCTATACCAACGTTCAATGAGATCTTGGCTCATCTGTTGTTTAACTCCCTATCTACCTGCCTCTGGCCCACATGCCCTAATGCTTTTGCTTAAGAAAAATGTATCTGTCTCACGTTGAAAATTAACAGCTGATCTAGGATTCCAAACATCTCCCACTCTGTGTGTGTCAAAGTGCTGCCTAACATCTCTCCTGAACATCTCTGGCCCTAATTCCTGGACTCTGCTCAATCGTTCCAGAATCTCTGAACCATTTGTGTAAACCTTCGCAAACTCCCTCCAATGCTAACCTCACCTTCCTTCAGGGTAGTGCCCAGATCTACACCCGGTGCTCCAAATAGGGTCGAACCAGCATTTTGCAGAACAGCAACATAACCTCTGCATCCTTACACTCCAGTCCTCTTGATTTGAGGACCAGCATTCCATGAGATTTCTTGATTATTTTCTGTATCTGTTCTTGGCATTTTAAAGGTTTATGCATCTAAACAAACTTCCCCCTGCCAAGTGACTTTCGGGGAGTGTGGGTGAGGCAGGAGTGCTGAAGAGAGGGAGAGGTGCAAAGACGTGATGGGAGAGAGTGTATGGGGACCATGAGAGTGAGGGATGTGTGAGGGGAGGTTGTGGCATAGAAGGGAGTGGACAAGGCAGAGGGAGGAGAGGTGAAAGAGAGACTGGGGGACAGGAGATGGGAGCCAGGAGGAGGTAGGAGTGGAAGGAAAGGGAGCCTGTGTGACTCAACCCATTGATCTGACAGTGTCTCTCCCTTCCAGGTGATGCTGCCCTTGTAGCACCCTCTCTGCGAGGGTGAGAGAGGCGACAGGGAGAACGATGGAGACGCAGAGCAGTGCACCGATGGAGCACCAGTACATGTGCTCCGAGTGTGGTCAGCTGTACAACACCCTGGAGGAGGTGCTGCTGCACCAGCAAACCCATGTCGGGCTGCATGTGTATGTGTGCCCCGAGATAGCTGACTCTGAGATGAAGGAGCTGGGCCTGGCCCACCCCGGTGGCAGTGCCGAGAGCCGATTCCAGTGCCTGGAGTGTGGGCAGCTGCTGAGCAGTCCCGATGAGTTGCTGCAACACCAGGGGCTGCATGCCAAGGAGGGCCTGGTTTGCGGCAAGCTGGAGATTGGTAGCTTTAGCCTGACAGAGGATAGCCATCATTACGAATGCTCAGAATGCAAGCAGGTAGGTGGGAGGAACTCCCCCCAAGGTGGGCAGAGAGAACCTGCCGTTTCAAACCCACTCTAGAAGCCTGCCTATTCCCTGTGACACTCAGCACTCATCTACTTCTGTCTCCTGGCCCCCTGTGAATAATCCCTGTATGTGCTCCCCAGCTCCATTTCCCCAGCCACCATGCTGCTTATGTCTCTCCCCTGACTCCCACCTTCAGTGTTAATGCCACTCTTTCCTCACTACTGCCACTTCTGATGAAGAGATGTTGAGTCATGCAGCGTGGAAACAGGTCCTTTGGTCCAACCAGTTCTTGCTGACTGTAATCCCAAATTAAAATACCCTCACCTGCCTGCACTTGTCCCATATCCCTCCAAACCTTTCTGATTCATGTCCTTATCCAAATGTCTTTTAAATGTTGTAACTGTACCCACATCCTCCTCTTCCTCGGGCAATTCATTCCATATATTGTGTTTAAAAAAAAAAATTTGCTGCTGGTGTCCTTTCTAAATCTTCCTCCTCTTGCCTTTCTTAAAAAAAAATACCTGAGTTTTTAACTTTTTCCACCTTCGGGAAAAGACTGTCGTCACTCACCTTATCCATGTCATAGAGTCATGGAGATGTATAGCATAGAAACAGACCCTTCAGTCCAACCTGTCCATGCTGACCAGATATCCCAACCCAATCTAGTCCCACCTGCCAGCACCCGGCCCATATCCCTCCAGACCCATGCCCCTCATGATTTTATAAGCCTCTGTAAGTCACCCCTCAACCTCCTTTGCTCCAGTGGGGCAAAGTCACAGACTATCCGGCCTCTCCTATAACTCGAACCCTCCATTCCCAGCAACACCCTGGAAAATCTTTCCTGAACCCTCTCCAGTTTAATAATGTCCTTCCTTTAACAGTCACCAGACTTGAAGCATGAACTCAGCCTTTCCCTGGCAGACCTGCTGAGTTCCACCAGCAATATCTGTTTTGGTATTCTGTACTTTATTGCTGGCTTCCTTTGAGTGCCTGGGATACAATTCATTCATCTTGGTGATGTATCCACCTTCAAAAGGGGTCAGTCCTTCCACTACTTCCCATCCCAATCTGTTTATTTTACCCCAGGGTTCAGTTGTTCCCTGTCTTGAAGTGGAGTGTCTGCATTATCCCCCTCATTTGTGAAAACAGAGACACTGTACTCATTCATAAACCCTGACCAAATAATCTGTATCTGTGCACAAGTTACCCTGTATATCTCTGACAAGCACAACTCTTTCTTTAGTCATCCCCTTGCTCATAGTATACAGATAAAAGATTTATGAATTTTACTTTATATTAACCAGCCAATTATTTTCTGTATCTTTCTTGGCTGATTTCCCTTTAATCCAAAACCTAATCTTTGGTTGCAATTATCGCTGTAGGCGTTTTTATTCCTGCTTTCTCTGCACTTCTGGATAACCAGGGATTTGAGATTAGACGGCACCAGCCTTTTTGCTTTGTAGGGACGTGTTTCCATTGAACATGTGGAGTCTTGCTTTTGGGTGATCGTCACTGACCTTCCTTAAAGTGGCTGTATCCAGTTCACCTTGGTCAGATCCCCCCTCGGCGTCATAGAAGTTATCCCTCTTCTTTACTCCTGTCTGTGTCCTTCATTAACTGCACAACTCTCACCCACCAGTACTGTAAGTACATCGTACAATTCCTACGGTGTGCAAGCAGGCTATTCGGTCCATCAAGTCCACACTAAATCCCAAACAGCATCCCGACCATATCCCTGCAGCCCTGCATCTCCCGGCACACCTCTGGACAATGGAGCAGTTTCCCATGATCAGTCTTCCCTAGCCTGCACATTTGTCCCACTTCATTTCTAAGACTAAATCATGAATTGTATCCCCGTCAAACTTGACTGATGTGCTGATTAAAAGAAAAGTTGTCTTGAAATCCGTTGAAGAATGTTGTTCCCACTGTGCCTTTTATACTCTCTGTGTATCAGTTAATGTTATGGAGGTTAAGCCTCCGACTCCCTGCCTGTCGCCTGGGATACAGCACTGGGAGGGGATGGGTCTGACAGTGTAATACTGGGCTGTAGCACTGGGAGGGGATGGGTCTGGCAGTGTGTAACACGGCTATGGCACTGGGAGGGGATGGGTCTGGCAGTGTGGCACTGGGATGGGAGGGGTCTGACAGTGTAACACTGGGCTATGGCACTGGGAGAGGATGGGTCTGGCAGTGTAACACTGGGCTATGGCACTGGGAGGAGATGGGTCTGGCAGTGTAACACTGGGCTATGGCACTGGGAGGAGATGGGTCTGGCAGTGTAACACTGAGCTGTGGCACTGGGAGGGGATGGGTCTGGCAGGTAACACTGGGCTATGGCACTGGGCGGGGATGGGTCTGGCAGGTAACACTGGGCTATGGCACTGGGCGGGGATGGGTCTGGCAGGTAACACTGGGCTATGGCACTGGGCGGGGATGGGTCTGGCAGTGAAACACTGGGATACAGCAATGGGAGGCATGGGTCTGGCAGTGTAACACTGGGCTATGGCACTGGGAGGGGATGGGTCTGGCAGGTAACACTGGGCTATGGCACTGGGCGGGGATGGGTCTGGCAGTGAAATACTGGGATACAGCAATGGGAGGCATGGGTCTGGCAGTGTAACACTGGGCTATGGCACTGGGAGGGGATGGGTCTGGCAGGTAACACTGGGCTATGGCACTGGGCGGGGATGGGTCTGGCAGTGTAACACTGGGCTATGGCACTGGGCGGGGATGGGTCTGGCAGTGTAACACTGAGCTATGGCACTGGGAGGGGATGGGTCTGGCAGTGTGTAACACTGGGATACAGCACTGGGAGGGGATGGGTCTGGCAGTGTAACACTGGGCTACAGCACTGGGAGGGGATGGGTCTGGCAGTGTAACACGGATACAGCACTGGGAGGGGATGGGTCTGGCAGTGTAACACTGAGCTATGGTACTGGGAGGGGATGGGTCTGGCAGTGTAACACTGGGATACAGCACTGGGAGGGATGGGTCTGGCAATGTAACACTGGGCTATGGCACTGGGAGGAGATGGGTCTGGCAGTGTAACACTGAGCTATGGCACTGGGAGGGGATGGGTCTGGCAGTGAAACACTGGGATACAGCAATGGGAGGCATGGGTCTGGCTGTGTAACACTGGGCTATGGCACTGGGAGGGGATGGGTCTGGCAGGTAACACTGGGCTATGGCACTGGGCGGGGATGGGTCTGGCAGTGTAACACGGATACAGCACTGGGAGGGGATGGGTCTGGCAGTGTAACACTGAGCTGTGGTACTGGGAGGGGATGGGTCTGGCAGTGTAACACTGGGATACAGCACTGGGAGGGATGGGTCTGGCAGTGTAACACTGGGCTATGGCACTGGGAGGAGATGGGTCTGGCAGTGTAACACTGAGCTATGGCACTGGGAGGGGATGGGTCTGGCAGTGAAACACTGGGATACAGCAATGGGAGGCATGGGTCTGGCAGTGTAACACTGGGCTATGGCACTGGGAGGGGATGGGTCTGGCAGGTAACACTGGGCTATGGCACTGGGCGGGGATGGGTCTGGCAGTGTAACACTGGGCTATGGCACTGGGCGGGGATGGGTCTGGCAGTGTAGCACTGGGCTATGGCACTGGGAGGGGATGGGTCTGGCAGTGTAACACTGAGCTATGGCACTGGGAGGGGATGGGTCTGGCAGTGTAACACTGAGCTATGGCACTGGCAGGGGATGGGTCTGGCAGTGTAACACGACTATGGCACTGGCAGGGGATGGGTCTGGGAGTGTAACACTGGGCTGTGGCAGTGGGAGGGGATGGGTCTGGCAGTGTAACACGACTATGGCACTGGGAGGGGACGGGTCTGGCAGTGTAACACTGGGATACAGCACTGGGAGGGGATAGGTCTGGCTGTGTTACACTGGGCTGTGGAACTCGGAGGGGATGGGTCTGGCTGTGTTACACTGGGCTGTGGAACTGGGAGGGGATGGGTCTGGCAGTGTAACACTGGGATACAGCACTGGGAGAGGATGAGTCTGGCAGTGTAACACTGGGCTATGGCACTGGGAGGGGATGGGTCTGGTAGTGTAACACTGGGCTATGGCACTGGCGTGGCGGGGTCTGGCAGTGTAACACTGGGCTATGGCACTGGGAGGGGATGGGTCTGGCAGTGTAACACTGGGCTATGGCACTGGCGGGGATGGGTCTGGCAGTGTAACATGGCTATGGCACTGGGAGGGGATGGGTCTGGCAGTGTAGCACTGGGCTGCGGCACTGGGGGGATGGGTCTGGCAGTGTGTAGCACTGGCGGGGATGGGTCTGGCAGTGTGTAGCACTGGGCTGCGGCACTGGGGGGGTCGGGTCTGGCAGTGTGTAGCACTGGGTTGTGGCGCTAGGGGGAACGGGTCTGGCGGTGTGTAAAACTGGGCTGTGGCACTGGCGGGAGTGGGTCTGGTGGTGTGTAACACTGGGCTGTGGCGCTAGGGGGAACGGGTCTGGCGGTATGTAAAACTGGGCTGTGGCACTGGCGGGAGTGGGTCTGGTGTATGTAGCAGTGGGCTGTGGCACTGGGGGGGGACGGGTAAGGCAGTGTGTAACACACTGGGCTGTGGCACTGTCGGGGACGCGTCTGGTAGTGTGTAACACTGGGCTGTGGCACTGGGGGGAGGGGTCTGGTTGTGTGTAACACGGCTGTGGCACTGGGGGGACGGGTCTGGTGGTGTGTAACGCGGCTGTGGCACTGGGGGGACGGGTCTGGTGGTGTGTAACACGGCTGTGGCACTGGGGGGACAGGTCTGGTGGTGTGTAACACGGCTGTGACACTGGGGGGACGGGTCTGCTGGTGTGTAACACGGCTGTGGCACTGGGGGGACGGGTCTGATGGTGTGTAACACGGCTGTGGCACTGGGGGGATGGGTCTGGCGGTGTGTAACACTGGGCTGTGGCACTGGGGGGAATGGTCAGATTGTGTGTAACACTGGGCTGTGGCACTGGGGGGACGGGTCTGGCAGTGTGTAGCACTGGGGGGACAGGTCTGGGAGTGTGTAGCACTGGGGGGACGGGTCTGGGATTGTGTAGCACTGGGGGGACGGGTCTGGGAGTGTGTAGCACTGGGGGGACGGGTCTGGGATTGTGTAGCACTGGGGGGACGGGTCTGGGATTGTGTAGCACTGGGGGGACGGGTCTGGGATTGTGTAGCACTGGGGGGACGGGTCTGGGAGTGTGTAGCACTGGGGGGACGGGTCTGGGATTGTGTAGCACTGGGGGGACGGGTCTGGGAGTGTGTAGTACTTGGGGGGACGGGTCTGGGAGTGTGTAGTACTTGGGGGGACGGGTCTGGCTGTGTGTAGCACTGGGGGGACGGGTCTGGAAGTCTGTGGCACTGTGTGGGTCGGGTCTGGCAGTGTGTAGCACTGGGGGGGCGGGTCTGGCAGTGTGTAAAACTGGGCTGTGGCACTGTGGGGGGACGGATCTGGCGGTGTGTAATACTGGGCTATGGCACTGGGCGGGGATGGGTCTGGCGGTGTGTAGCACTGGACTGTGGCACGGTAGTTCGGGTCTGGCAGTGTGTAACACTGGGCTGCGGCACTGGGCGGGTTGGGTCTGGCAGTGTGTAACACTGGGCTGTGGCACTGTCTGGCTCGGGTCTAGCAGTGTGTAGCACGGGGGGCATGTCTGGCGGTGTGTAAAACTGGTCTGTGGCACTGGGGGGGATGGGTCTGGCAGTGTAACACTGGGCTATGGCAGTGGGAGGGGACGGGTCTGGCAGTGTAACACTGGGAGGGGACGGGTCTGGCAGTGTAACACTGGGCTATGGCACTGGAAAGGGATGGGTCTGGCAGTGTAACACTGGGCTATGGCACTGGGAGGGGATAGGTCTGGCAGTGTAACACTGAGCTGTGGCACTGGGAGGGGATGGGTCTGGCAGTGTAGCACTGGGCTGCGGCACTGGGGGCATGGGTCTGGCAGTGTGCAGCACGGGGAGGGATGGGTCTGGCAGTGTGTAGCACTGGACTGTGGCACGGGGGGGGGGGGGGTCGGGACTGGCAGTGTGTAGCACTGGGGGGGGCGGGTCTGGCAGTGTGTAACACTGGGCTGCGGCACTGGCAGGGACGGGTCTGGCAGTGTGTAGCACTGGGCAGTGGCATTGGGGGGGTCGGGACTGGCAGTGTGTAGCACTGGGCTGTGGCACTGGGGGGTTCGGGTCTGGCAGTGTGTAGCACTGGGCTGTGGCACTGGGGTGGCGGGGGGGTCGGGACTGGCAGTGTGTAGCACTGGGGGGAACGGGTCTGGCAGTGTGTAGCACTGGGCTGTGGCACTGGGGGGTTCGGGACTGACAGTGTGTGGCACTGGGGGGGGGGGGGGTCAGGTCTGGCTGTGTAGCACTGGCTGCGGCACTGGGGGGGACGGGTCTGGCAGTGTGTAGCACTGGGCGGATCGGGTCTGGCAGTGTAGCACTGGGCTGCGGCACTTGGCGGGGACGGGTCTGGCAGTGTGTAGCACTGAGCTGTGGTACTGGGAGGGGATGGGTCTGGCAGTGTGTGGCACGGGGGGGGGGGGGGTCAGGTCTGGCTGTGTAGCACTGGCTGCGGCACTGGGGGGGACGGGTCTGGCAGTGTGTAGCACTGGGCGGATCGGGTCTGGCAGTGTAGCACTGGGCTGCGGCACTTGGCGGGGACGGGTCTGGCAGTGTAACACTGGGCTATGGCACTGGGAGGGGATGGGTCTGGCAGGTAACACTGGGCTATGGCACTGGGCGGGGATGGGTCTGGCAGTGTAACACTGGGCTATGGCACTGGGCGGGGATGGGTCTGGCAGTGTAACACTGAGCTATGGCACTGGGAGGGGATGGGTCTGGCAGTGTGTAACACTGGGATACAGCACTGGGAGGGGATGGGTCTGGCAGTGTAACACTGGGCTACAGCACTGGGAGGGGATGGGTCTGGCAGTGTAACACGGATACAGCACTGGGAGGGGATGGGTCTGGCAGTGTAACACTGAGCTATGGTACTGGGAGGGGATGGGTCTGGCAGTGTAACACTGGGATACAGCACTGGGAGGGATGGGTCTGGCAATGTAACACTGGGCTATGGCACTGGGAGGAGATGGGTCTGGCAGTGAAACACTGGGATACAGCAATGGGAGGCATGGGTCTGGCTGTGTAACACTGGGCTATGGCACTGGGAGGGGATGGGTCTGGCAGGTAACACTGGGCTATGGCACTGGGCGGGGATGGGTCTGGCAGTGTAACACGGATACAGCACTGGGAGGGGATGGGTCTGGCAGTGTAACACTGAGCTGTGGTACTGGGAGGGGATGGGTCTGGCAGTGTAACACTGGGATACAGCACTGGGAGGGATGGGTCTGGCAGTGTAACACTGGGCTATGGCACTGGGAGGAGATGGGTCTGGCAGTGTAACACTGAGCTATGGCACTGGGAGGGGATGGGTCTGGCAGTGAAACACTGGGATACAGCAATGGGAGGCATGGGTCTGGCAGTGTAACACTGGGCTATGGCACTGGGAGGGGATGGGTCTGGCAGGTAACACTGGGCTATGGCACTGGGCGGGGATGGGTCTGGCAGTGTAACACTGGGCTATGGCACTGGGCGGGGATGGGTCTGGCAGTGTAGCACTGGGCTATGGCACTGGGAGGGGATGGGTCTGGCAGTGTAACACTGAGCTATGGCACTGGGAGGGGATGGGTCTGGCAGTGTAACACTGAGCTATGGCACTGGCAGGGGATGGGTCTGGCAGTGTAACACGACTATGGCACTGGCAGGGGATGGGTCTGGGAGTGTAACACTGGGCTGTGGCAGTGGGAGGGGATGGGTCTGGCAGTGTAACACGACTATGGCACTGGGAGGGGACGGGTCTGGCAGTGTAACACTGGGATACAGCACTGGGAGGGGATAGGTCTGGCTGTGTTACACTGGGCTGTGGAACTCGGAGGGGATGGGTCTGGCTGTGTTACACTGGGCTGTGGAACTGGGAGGGGATGGGTCTGGCAGTGTAACACTGGGATACAGCACTGGGAGAGGATGAGTCTGGCAGTGTAACACTGGGCTATGGCACTGGGAGGGGATGGGTCTGGCAGTGTAACACTGGGCTATGGCACTGGCGGGGATGGGTCTGGCAGTGTAACATGGCTATGGCACTGGGAGGGGATGGGTCTGGCAGTGTAGCACTGGGCTGCGGCACTGGGGGGATGGGTCTGGCAGTGTGTAGCACTGGCGGGGATGGGTCTGGCAGTGTGTAGCACTGGGCTGCGGCACTGGGGGGGTCGGGTCTGGCAGTGTGTAGCACTGGGTTGTGGCGCTAGGGGGAACGGGTCTGGCGGTGTGTAAAACTGGTCTGTGGCACTGGCGGGAGTGGGTCTGGTGGTGTGTAACACTGGGCTGTGGCGCTAGGGGGAACGGGTCTGGCGGTATGTAAAACTGGGCTGTGGCACTGGCGGGAGTGGGTCTGGTGTATGTAGCAGTGGGCTGTGGCACTGGGGGGGGACGGGTAAGGCAGTGTGTAACACACTGGGCTGTGGCACTGTCGGGGACGCGTCTGGTAGTGTGTAACACTGGGCTGTGGCACTGGGGGGAGGGGTCTGGTTGTGTGTAACACGGCTGTGGCACTGGGGGGACGGGTCTGGTGGTGTGTAACGCGGCTGTGGCACTGGGGGGACGGGTCTGGTGGTGTGTAACACGGCTGTGGCACTGGGGGGACAGGTCTGGTGGTGTGTAACACGGCTGTGACACTGGGGGGACGGGTCTGCTGGTGTGTAACACGGCTGTGGCACTGGGGGGACGGGTCTGATGGTGTGTAACACGGCTGTGGCACTGGGGGGATGGGTCTGGCGGTGTGTAACACTGGGCTGTGGCACTGGGGGGAATGGTCAGATTGTGTGTAACACTGGGCTGTGGCACTGGGGGGACGGGTCTGGCAGTGTGTAGCACTGGGGGGACAGGTCTGGGAGTGTGTAGCACTGGGGGGACGGGTCTGGGATTGTGTAGCACTGGGGGGACGGGTCTGGGAGTGTGTAGCACTGGGGGGACGGGTCTGGGATTGTGTAGCACTGGGGGGACGGGTCTGGGATTGTGTAGCACTGGGGGGACGGGTCTGGGATTGTGTAGCACTGGGGGGACGGGTCTGGGAGTGTGTAGCACTGGGGGGACGGGTCTGGGATTGTGTAGCACTGGGGGGACGGGTCTGGGAGTGTGTAGTACTTGGGGGGACGGGTCTGGGAGTGTGTAGTACTTGGGGGGACGGGTCTGGCTGTGTGTAGCACTGGGGGGACGGGTCTGGAAGTCTGTGGCACTGTGTGGGTCGGGTCTGGCAGTGTGTAGCACTGGGGGGGCGGGTCTGGCAGTGTGTAAAACTGGGCTGTGGCACTGTGGGGGGACGGATCTGGCGGTGTGTAATACTGGGCTATGGCACTGGGCGGGGATGGGTCTGGCGGTGTGTAGCACTGGACTGTGGCACGGTAGTTCGGGTCTGGCAGTGTGTAACACTGGGCTGCGGCACTGGGCGGGTTGGGTCTGGCAGTGTGTAACACTGG
Source organism: Chiloscyllium plagiosum (assembly GCF_037043375.1). Taxonomy (NCBI): domain Eukaryota; kingdom Metazoa; phylum Chordata; class Chondrichthyes; order Orectolobiformes; family Hemiscylliidae; genus Chiloscyllium; species Chiloscyllium plagiosum. The sequence continues at coordinate 12,182,910 of NW_028270176.1, forward strand.
GCTGTGGCACTGTCTGGCTCGGGTCTAGCAGTGTGTAGCACGGGGGGCATGTCTGGCGGTGTGTAAAACTGGTCTGTGGCACTGGGGGGGATGGGTCTGGCAGTGTAACACTGGGCTATGGCAGTGGGAGGGGACGGGTCTGGCAGTGTAACACTGGGAGGGGACGGGTCTGGCAGTGTAACACTGGGCTATGGCACTGGAAAGGGATGGGTCTGGCAGTGTAACACTGGGCTATGGCACTGGGAGGGGATAGGTCTGGCAGTGTAACACTGAGCTGTGGCACTGGGAGGGGATGGGTCTGGCAGTGTAGCACTGGGCTGCGGCACTGGGGGCATGGGTCTGGCAGTGTGCAGCACGGGGAGGGATGGGTCTGGCAGTGTGTAGCACTGGACTGTGGCACGGGGGGGGGGGGGGTCGGGACTGGCAGTGTGTAGCACTGGGGGGGGCGGGTCTGGCAGTGTGTAACACTGGGCTGCGGCACTGGCAGGGACGGGTCTGGCAGTGTGTAGCACTGGGCAGTGGCATTGGGGGGGTCGGGACTGGCAGTGTGTAGCACTGGGCTGTGGCACTGGGGGGTTCGGGTCTGGCAGTGTGTAGCACTGGGCTGTGGCACTGGGGTGGCGGGGGGGTCGGGACTGGCAGTGTGTAGCACTGGGGGGAACGGGTCTGGCAGTGTGTAGCACTGGGCTGTGGCACTGGGGGGTTCGGGACTGACAGTGTGTGGCACTGGGGGGGGGGGGGGTCAGGTCTGGCTGTGTAGCACTGGCTGCGGCACTGGGGGGGACGGGTCTGGCAGTGTGTAGCACTGGGCGGATCGGGTCTGGCAGTGTAGCACTGGGCTGCGGCACTTGGCGGGGACGGGTCTGGCAGTGTGTAGCACTGGGCTGCGGCACGGGGGGACGGGTCTGGCATTGTGTAGCAGTGGGCTGCGGCACGGGGAGGGAAACGGGTCTGGCAGTGTGTAGCACTGGGCTGTGGCACTGGCGAGGACGGGTCTGGCATTGTGTAGCAGTGGGCTGCAGCACGGGGCGGAACGGGTCTGGCAGTGTGTAGCACTGGGCTGCGGCACTGGGGGGGGGGAAACGGGTCTGGCAGTGTAGCACTGGGTGGGGAAGGTTCTGGCAGTGTGTAGCACTGGGCGGGTCGGGTCTGGCAGTGTAGCACTGGGTGGGGAAGGTTCTGGCAGTGTGTAACACTGGGCTGTGGCACTGGGGGGAACGGGTCTGGTGGTGTGTAGCACGGGGTTGCGGCACTGGGCTGGTCGGGTCTGGCAGTGTGCAGCACTGGGCGGGTCGGGTCTGGCAGTATGTAGCACTGGGCTGCGGCACTGGGCGGGTCGGGTCTAGCAGTGTGTAGCACTGGGGGAGGGGCAGGTCTGGCGGTGTGTAAAACTGGGCTGTGGCACTGGTGGGAGTGGGTCTGGTGGTGTGTAACACTGGGCTATGGCACTGGGGGGGACGGGTCAGGCAGTGTGTAACACATTGGGCTGTGGCACTGGGAGGGGATAGGTCTGGCAGTGTAACACTGGGCTGTGGCACTGGGAGGGGATGGGTCTGGCAGTGTAGCACTGGGCTGCGGCACTGGAGAGATGGGTCTGGCAGTGTGTAGCATGGGGAGGGACGGGTCTGGCAGTGTGTAGCACTGGACTGTGGCACGGGGGGTTCGGGTCTGGCAGTGTGCAGCACTGGGCTGTGGCACTGGGGGGGGGGGGGTCGGGACTGGCAGTGTGTAGCACTGGAGGGGACGGGTCTGGCAGTGTGTAACATTGGGCTGCGGCACTGGCAGGGACGGGTCTGGCAGTGTGTAGCACTGGGCTGTGGCACTGGGGGGTTCGGGTCTGGCAGTGTGTAGCACTGGGCTGTGGCACTGGGGGTCGGGACTGGCAGTGTGTAGCACCAGGGGGGTCGGGTCTGGCAGTGTGTAGCACTAGGGGGGTCGGGTCTGGCATTGTGTAGCACTGGCTGTGGCACTGGGGGGGGGAACGGGTCTGGCAGTGTGTAGCACTGGGCTGCGGCACGGGGGGGACGGGTTTGGCTGTGTAACACTGGGCTGCGGCACTGGGAGGGACAGGTCTGGCAGTGTGTAGCACTGGGCTGCGGCACGGGGGGGACGGGTCTGGCATTATGTAGCACTGGGCTGCGGCACGGGGTGGGAACGGATCTGGCGGTGTAGCACTGGGTGGGGAAGGTTCTGGCAGTGTGTAACACTGGGCTGTGGCACTGGGGGGAACGGGTCTGGTGGTGTGTGGCACTGGGGGGGACCGGTCAGGCAGTGTGTAACACTGGGCTGCAGCACTGGGGCGGACCGGTCAGGCAGTGTGTAACACTGGGCTGTGGCACTGGGGGGGACCGGTCAGGCAGTGTGTAACACTGGGCTGTGGCACTGGGGGGGGGAACGGGTCTGGCGGTGTGTAACACTGGGCTGTGGCACTGGGGGGGACTGGTCAGGCAGTATGTAACACTGGGCTGTGGCACTGGGGGGGGAACGGGTCTGGCGGTGTGTAAAACTGGGCTGTGGCACTGGCAGAAGTGGGTCTGGTGGTGTGTAGCACTGGGCTGTGGCACTGCGGGGGACCGGTCAGGCAGTTTGTAACACTGGGCTGTGGCACTGGGGGGGACCGGTCAGGCAGTGTGTAGCACTGGGCTGTGGCGGTAGGGGGAACGGGTCTGGCGGTGTGTAAAACTGGGCTGTGCCACTGTCGGGGACGTGTCTGGCGGTGTGTAGCACTGGGCTGTGCCACTGTCGGGGACAGGTCTGGTAGTGTATAACACTGGGCTGTGGCACTGGGAGGGACAGGTCAGACGGTGTGTAACACACTGGGCTGTGGCACTGTCGGGGACGGGTCTGGCAGTGTGTAGCACTGGGCTGTGGCACGGGGGGGACGGGTCTGGCAGTGTGTAGCACTGGGCTGCGGGGTCTGGTAGTGTATAACACTGGGCTGTGGCACTGGGAGGGACAGGTCAGACGGTGTGTAACACTGGGCTGTGGCACTGGGGGAGAAGGGTCAGGCGGTGTGTAGCATGGGGTTGCGACACTGGGCTGTCGGGTCTGGCAGTGTGTAGCACTGGGCGGGTCGGGTCTGGCAGTATGTAGCACTGGGCTGCGGCACTGGGCGGGTCGGGTCTGGCAGTATGTAGCACTGGGCTGCGGCACTGGGCGGGTCGGGTCTGGCAGTGTGTAGCACTGGGGGAGGGGCAGGTCTGGCGGTGTGTAAAACTGGGCTGTGGCACTGGTGGGAGTGGGTCTGGTGGTGTGTAACACTGGGCTATGGCACTGGGGGGGGACGAGTCAGGCAGTGTGTAACACATTGGGCTGTGGCACTGGGGGGGACAGGTCTGGCGGTGTGTAAAACTGGGCTGTGGCACTGGGGGGGACGGGTCAGGCAGTGTGTAACACTGAGCTGTGGCACTGGGTGGGGATGGGTCTGGCAGTGTAGCACTGGTCTGCGGCACTGGAGAGATGGGTCTGGCAGTGTGTAGCATGGGGAGGGACGGGTCTGGCCGTGTGTAGCACTGGACTGTGGCACTGGGGGTGGGGGGGGGTCGGGACTGGCAGTGTGTAGCACTGGGGGGGACGGGTCTGGCAGTGTGTAACATTGGGCTGCGGCACTGGCAGGGACGGGTCTGACAGTGTGTAGCACTGGGCTGTGGCACTGGGGGGTTCGGGTCTGGCAGTGTGTAGCACTGGGCTGTGGCACTGGGGGGGGTTGGGACTGGCAGTGTGTAGCACTAGGGGGGTCGGGTCTGGCATTGTGTAGCACTGGGCTGTGGCACTGGGGGGGTCGGGACTGGCATTGTGTAGCACTGGGCTGCGGCACTAGGTGGGTCGGGTCTGGCAGTGTGTAGCACTGGGCTATGGCACTTGGCGGGGGCGGGTCTGGCAGTGTGTAACACTGGGCTGCGGTATGGGTTTGGCTGTGTAGCACTGGGCTGCGGCACTGGGAGGGACGGGTCTGGCAGTGTGTAGCACTGGGCTACGGCACTTGGCGGGGGCGGGTCTGGCAGTGTGTAGCACTGGGCTGCGGTACGGGTTTGGCTGTGTAGCACTGGGCTGCGGCACTGGGAGGGACGGGTCTGGCAGTGTGTAGCACTGGGCTGCGGCACGGGGGGATGGGTCTGGCAGTGTGTAGCACTGGGCTGCGGCACGGGCGGGACGGGTCTGGCATTATGTAGTACTGGGCTGTGGCACGGGGGGGGAACGGATCTGACAGTGTAGCACTGGGTGGGGAAGGTTCTGGCAGTGTGTAACACTGGGCTGTGGCACTGGGGGGAACGGGTCTGGTGGTGTGTGGCACTGGGGGGGACCGGTCAGGCAGTGTGTAACACTGGGCTGTGGCACTGGGGGGCACCGGTCAGGCAGTGTGTAACACTGGGCTGTGGCACTGGGGGGGACCGGTCAGGCAGTGTGTAACACTGGGCTGTGGCACTGGGGGGGGACCGGTCAGGCAGTGTGTAACACTGGGCTGTGGCGGTAGGGGGAACGGGTCTGGCGGTGTGTAAAACTGGGCTGTGCCACTGTCGGGGACGGGTCTGGCAGTGTGTAACACACTGGGCTGTGGCACTGTCGGGGACAGGTCTGGCAGTGTGTAACACACTGGGCTGTGGCACTGTCGGGGACGGGTCTGGCAGTGTGTAGCACTGGGCTGTGGCACTGGGAGGGACAGGTCAGACAGTGTGTAACACTGGGCTGTGGCACTGGGGGGGACGGGTCAGGCAGTGTGTGACACACTGGGCTATGGCACTGTCGGGGACGGGTCTGGCAGTGTGTAGCACTGGGCTGTGACACTGGGGGGACGGGTCAGGCAGTGTGTGACACACTGGGCTATGGCACTGTCGGGGACGGGTCAGGCAGTGTGTAGCACTGGGCTGCGGCACTGTCGGGGACGGCTGTGGCAGTGTGTAACACTGGGCTGTGGCACTTTCGGGGACGGGTCTGGCAGTGTGTAACACTGGGCTGTGGCACTTTCGGGGACGGGTCTGGTGGTGTGTAAAACTGGGCTGTGGCACTGGGAGTGACCGGTCTGGTGGTGTGTAACACTGTGCAGTGGCGCTAGGGGGAACGGGTTTGGCGTTGTGTAACACTGGGCTGTTGCACTGTCGGGGACGGGTCTGGCAGTGTGTAGCACTGGGCTGTTGCACTGTCGGGGACGGGTCTGGCAGTGTGTAGCACTGGGCTGTGGCACTGTCGGGGACGGGTCTGGCAGTGTGTAGCACTGGGCTGTGGCACTGTCGGGGACGGGTCTGGCAGTGTGTAGCACTGGGCTGTGGCACTGTCGGGGACGGGTCTGGCAGTGTGTAGCACTGGGCTGTGGCACTGTCGGGGACGGGTCTGGCAGTGTGTAACACTGGGCTGTGGCACTGTCGGGGACGGGTCTGGCAGTGTGTAGCACTGGGCTGTGGCACTGTCGGGGACGGGTCTGGCAGTGTGTAGCACTGGGCTGTGGCACTGTCGGGGACGGGTCTGGCAGTGTGTAGCACTGGGCTGTGGCACTGTCGGGGACGGGTCTGGCAGTGTGTAGCACCGGGCTGTGGCACTGTCGGAGACGGGTCTGGCAGTGTGTAGCACCGGGCTGTGGCACTGTCGGGGACGGGTCTGGCAGTGTGTAGCACTGGGCTGTGGCACTGTCGGGGACGGGTCTGGCAGTGTGTAGCACTGGGCTGTGGCACTGTCGGGGACGGGTCTGGCAGTGTGTAGCACTGGGCTGTGGCACTGTCGGGGACGGGTCTGGCAGTGTGTAGCACTGGGGGGGGCAGGTCTGGCGGTGTGTAAAACTGGGCTGTGGCACTGGGGGGGGAACGGGTCTGGCGGTGTGTAACACTGCAGTGGCGCTAGGGGGAACGGGTCTGGCAGTGTGTAGCACTGGGCTGTGGCACGGGGGTTCGGGTGTGGCAGTGTGTAGCACTGGGGGGACAGGTCTGGCAGTGTGTAGCACTGGCTGTGGCACTGGGGGGACGGGTCTGGCATTGTGTAGCACTGGGGGGGAAGACGGGTCTGGCAGTGTAGCATTAGGTGGGGAAGGGTCTGGCAGTGTGTAGCACTGGGCTGTGGCACTGTCGGGGACGGCTGTGGCAGTGAGTAGCACTGGGCTGTGGCACTGTCGGGGACGGGTCTGGCAGTGTGTAACACTGGGCTGTGGCACTGTCGGGGACGGGTCTGGCAGTGTGTAGCACTGGGCTGTGGCACTGTCGGGGACGGGTCTGGCAGTGTGTAGCACTGGCTGTGGCACTGGCAGGGACGGGTCTGGCAGTGTGTAGCACTGGGCTGTGGCACTGGGGGGTTCGGGTCTGGAAGTGTGTAGCACTGGTCTGTGGCATGGGTGGGGGGGGGGTCGGGTCTGGCAGTGTGTAGCACTGGCAGGGACGGGTCTGGCATTGTGTAGCACTGGGGGGGAAGACGGGTCTGGCAGTGTAGCATTAGGTGGGGAAGGGTCTGGCAGTGTAGCACTGGGTGGGGAAGGGTCTGGCAGTGTGTAGCACTGGGCTGTGGCACTGTCGGGGACGGCTGTGGCAGTGAGTAGCACTGGGCTGTGGCACTGTCGGGGCCGGGTCTGGCAGTGAGTAGCACTGGGCTGTGGCACTGTCGGGGCCGGGTCTGGCAGTGTGTAAAACTGGGCTGTGGCACTGTCGGGGACGGGTCTGGTGGTGTGTAAAACTGGGCTGTGGCACTGTGAGTGACCGGTCTGGTGGTGTGTAACACTGTGCAGTGGCGCTAGGGGGAACGGGTTTGGCGTTGTGTAGCACTGGGCTGTGGCACTGTCGGGGACGGGTCTGGCAGTGTGTAGCACTGGGCTGTGGCACTGTCGGGGACGGGTCTGGCAGTGTGTAGCACTGGGCTGTGGCACTGTCGGGAACGGGTCTGGCAGTGTGTAGCACTGGGGGGGGGGCAGGTCTGGCGGTGTGTAAAACTGGGCTGTGGCACTGGGGGGGGAATGGGTCTGGCGGTGTGTAACACTGCAGTGGCGCTAGGGGGAACGGGTCTGGCAGTGTGTAGCACTGGGCTGTGGCACGGGGGTTCGGGTGTGGCAGTGTGTAGCACTGGGGGGACAGGTCTGGCAGTGTGTAGCACTGGCTGTGGCACTGGGGGGACGGGTCTGGCAGTGTGTAGCACTGGCTGTGGCACTGGCAGGGATGGGTCTGGCAGTGTGTAGCACTGGGCTGTGGCACTGGGGGGTTCGGGTCTGGAAGTGTGTAGCACTGGTCTGTGGCATGGGTGGGGGGGGGGGTCGTGTCTGGCAGTGTGTAGCACTGGCAGGGACGGGTCTGGCATTGTGTAGCACTGGGGGGGAAGACGGATCTGGCAGTGTAGCATTAGGTGGGGAAGGGTCTGGCAGTGTAGCACTGGGTGGGGAAGGGTCTGGCAGTGTGTAGCACTGGGCTGTGGCACTGTCGGGGACAGCTGTGGCAGTGAGTAGCACTGGGCTGTGGCACTGTCGGGGCCGGGTCTGGCAGTGTGTAAAACTGGGCTGTGGCACTGTCGGGGACGGGTCTGGTGGTGTGTAAAACTGGGCTGTGGCACTGGGAGTGACCGGTCTGGTGGTGTGTAACACTGTGCAGTGGCGCTAGGGGGAACGGGTTTGGCGTTGTGTAGCACTGGGCTGTGGCACTGTCGGGGACGGGTCTGGCAGTGTGTAGCACTGGGCTGTGGCACTGTCGGGGACGGGTCTGGCAGTGTGTAGCACTGGGCTGTGGCACTGTCGGGAACGGGTCTGGCAGTGTGTAGCACTGGGGGGGGGGCAGGTCTGGCGGTGTGTAAAACTGGGCTGTGGCACTGGGGGGGGAACGGGTCTGGCGGTGTGTAACACTGCAGTGGCGCTAGGGGGAACGGGTCTGGCAGTGTGTAGCACTGGGCTGTGGCACGGGGGGGTTCGGGTCTGGACGTGTGTAGCACTGGTCTGTGGCATGGGTGGGGGGGGGGTCGGGTCTGGCAGTGTGTAGCACTGGCAGGGATGGGTCTGGCAGTGTGTAGCACTGGCTGCGGCACTGGGGGGGACGGGTCTGGCATTGTGTAGCACTGGGGGGGAAGACGGGTCTGGCAGTGTAGCACTAGGTGGGGAAGGGTCTGGCAGTGTAGCACTAGGTGGGGAAGGGTCTGGCAGTGTAGCACTAGGTGGGGAAGGGTCTGGCAGTGTAGCACTGGGTGGGGAAGGGTCTGGCAGTGTAGCACTGGGTGGGGAAGGGTCTGGCAGTGTGTAACACTGGGCTGTGGCACTGGGGGGGGGGGTCAGGCAATGTGTAGCACTGGGCTGTGGCGCTAGGGGGAACGGGTCTGGCGGTGTGTAACACTGGGCTGTGGCACTGGGGGGGACGGGTCTGGCGGTGTGTGGCACTGGGCTTTGGCACTGGGGGGGACGGGTCTGGCAGTGTGTAGCACTGGGCTGTGGCGCTAGGGGGAACGGGTCTGGCGGTGTGTGGCACTGGGCTTTGGCACTGGGGGGGACGGGTCAGGCAATGTGTAGCACTGGGCTGCGGCACGGGGGGACGTCTCAGGCAGTGTGTAGCACTGGGCTGTGGCACTGTCGGGGACGGGTCTGGCAGTGTGTAACACACTGGGCTATGGCACTGTCGGGGACGTGTCTGGCAGTGTGTAGCACTGGGCTGTGGCACTGTCGGGGACGGTTCTGGCAGTGTGTAACACTGGGCTGTGGCACTGTCGGGGACGGGTCTGGCAGTGTGTAACACTGGGCTGTGGCACTGTCAGGGACGGGTCTGGCAGTGTGTAGCACTGGGCTGTGGCACTGTCGGGGACGGGTCTGGCAGTGTGTAACACTGGGCTGTGGCACTGTCAGGGACGGGTCTGGCAGTGTGTAGCACTGGGCTGTGGCACTGTCGGGGACGGCTGTGGCAGTGTGTAGCACTGGGCTGTGGCACTGTCGGGGACAGGTCTGGCAGTGTGTAGCACTGGGCTGTGGCACTGCCGGGGATGGGTCTGGCAGTGTGTAGCATTGGAGGGGGGGCAGGTCTGGCGGTGTGTAAAACTGGGTTGTGGCACTGGGGGGGAACACGTCTGGCGGTGTGTAGCACTGGGCTGCGGCACGGGGGGACGTCTCAGGCAGTGTGTAGCACTGGGCTGCTGCCCTGGCGGGGACGGGTCTGGCAGTGTGTAACACACTGGGCTATGGCACTGTCGGGGACGGGTCTGGCAGTGTGTAGCACTGGGCTGTGGCACTGTCGGGGACGGGTCTGGCAGTGTGTAACACACTGGGCTATGGCACTGTCGGGGACGGGTCTGGCAGTGTGTAACACACTGGGCTATGGCACTGTCGGGGACGGTTCTGGCAGTGTGTAACACTGGGCTGTGGCACTGTCGGGGACGGTTCTGGCAGTGTGTAACACTGGGCTGTGGCACTGTCGGGGACGGGTCTGGCAGTGTGTAGCACTGGGCTGTGGCACTGTCGGGGACGGGTCTGGCAGTGTGTAGCACTGGGCTGTGGCACTGTCGGGGACGGGTCTGGCAGTGTGTAGCACTGGGCTGTGGCACTGTCGGGGACAGCTGTGGCAGTGTGTAGCACTGGGCTGTGGCACTGTCGGGGACAGGTCTGGCAGTGTGTAGCACTGGGCTGTGGCACTGCCGGGGATGGGTCTGGCAGTGTGTAGCACTGGGCTGTGGCACTGTCGGGGACGGGTCTGGCAGTGTGTAGCACTGGGCTGTGGCACTGTCGGGGACGGGTCTGGCAATGTGTAGCACTGGGCTGTGGCACTGCCGGGGATGGGTCTGGCAGTGTGTAGCATTGGGGGGGGGGCAGGTCTGGCGGTGTGTAAAACTGGGTTGTGGCGCTGCCGGGGATGGGTCTGGCAGTGTGTAGCATTGGGGGGGGGGCAGGTCTGGCGGTGTGTAAAACTGGGTTGTGGCACTGGGGGGGGAACGGGTCTGGCGGTGTGTAGCACTGGGCTGTGGCACGGGGGTTCGGGTCTGGCAGTGTGTAGCACTGGGGGGACAGGTCTGGCAGTGTGTAGCACTGGCTGTGGCACTGGGGGACGACGGCTCTGGCAGTGTGTAGCACTGGGGGGGGGGCGGGTCTGGCAGTGTGTAGCACTGGGTGGGGGGGACGGGTCTGGCAGTGTGTAGCACTGGGCTGTGGCACTGGGGGGTTCGGGTCTGGAAGTGTGTAACACTGGGCTGTGGCACGGGGTGGTGGGGGGGGTGGGGGGGTCGGGTCTGGCAGTGTGTAGCACTGGCATGGACGGGTCTGGCAGTGTGTAGCACTGGCTGCGGCATTGGGGGGGAACGGGTCTGGCAGTGTGTAGCACTGGGCTGCGGCACTGGGCGGGTCGCGTCTGGCAGTGTGTAGCACTGGGCTGCAGCACGGTCGGGGACGGATCTGACGGTGTGTAACACTGGGCTGTGGCATTGCGGGGGACGGGTCTGGCGGTGTGTAACACTGGGCTGTGGCACTGGGGGGCATGGGTCAGGCAGTGTGTAGTACTGGGGGGGAAAGGTCTGGCTGTGTGTAGCACTGCGCTGCGGCACTGGGCGGGTCGGGTCTGGCAGTGTGTAGTACCTGGCGAGGGATGGGTCTGGCAGTGTGTAACACTGGAGGGGGTGGCAGGTCTGGCAGTGTGTAACACTGGACTGTGGCGCGAGGGGGAACAGGTCTGGCGGTGTGTAAAGCTGGGCTGTGGCACTGGCGGGAGTGGGTCTGGCAGTGTGTAACACACTGGGCTGTGGCACTGTCGGGGACGCGTCTGGCAGTGTATAACACGGCTGTGGCACTGACTGGGACGGTTCTGGCCGTGTGTAGCACTGGGCTGTGGCACTGTCGGGGACGGGTCTGGCAGTGTGTAGCACTGGGCTGCGGCACGGGGGGGCGGGTCTGGTAGTGTATAACACTGGGCTGTGGCACTGGGGGAGAAGGGTCAGGCGGTGTGTAGCACTGGGCTGCGGCACTGGACGGGTCGGGTCTGGCAGTGTGTAGCACTGGGCTGCGGCACTGGGCGGGTCAGGTCTGGCAGTGTGTAGCACTGGGGGAGGGGCAGGTCTGGCGGTGTGTAAAACTGGGCTGTGGCACTGGTGGGAGTGGGTCTGGTGGTGTGTAACACTGGGCTATGGCACTGGGGGGGGACGGGTCAGGCAGTGTGTAACACATTGGGCTGTGGCACTGTCGGGAGTGGGTCAGGCAGTGCGTAACACTGGGCTGTGGCACTGGGGGGGACGAGCCTGGCGGTGTGTAGCACTGGGCTGTGGCACTGGGGGGAACGCTTCAGGCAGTGTGTAACACTGGGCTGTGGCACTGGGGGGGATGGGTCAGGCAGTGTGTGACACACTGGGCTGTGGCACTGTCGGGGACGGGTCTGGCGGTGTATAACACTGGGCTGTGGCACTGGCGGGAGTGGGTCTAGCAGTGTGTAGCACTGGGTTGTGGCACTGGGGGTGACAGGTCTGGCGGTGTGTAACACTGGCCTGTGGCACTGGGGGGGTGACGGGTCAGGCAGTGTGTAGCATTGGGCTGTGGCGCTAGGGGGAACGGGTCTGGCGGTGTGTAGCACTGGGCTGTGGCACTGGGGGGGTTCGGGTCTGGCAGTGTGTAGCACTGGCATGGACGGGTCTGGCAGTGTGTAGCACTGGCTGCGGCACTTGGGGGGACGGGTCTGGTAGTGTGTAGCACTGGGCTGCGGCACTGGGGGGGAAGACAGGTCTGGCAGTGTAGCACTGGGTGGGGAAGGGTCTGGCAGTGTGTAGCACTGGGCTGTGGCACTGTCGGGGACGGCTGTGGCAGTGAGTAGCACTGGGCTGTGGCACTGTCGGGGACGGGTCTGGCAGTGTGTAACACTGGGCTGTGGCACTGTCGGGGACGGGTCTGGCAGTGTGTAGCACTGGGCTGTGGCACTGTCGGGGACGGGTCTGGTGGTGTGTAAAACTGGGCTGTGGCACTGGGAGTGACCGGTCTGGTGGTGTGTAACACTGTGCAGTGGCGCTAGGGGGAACGGGTCTGGCGGTGTGTAACACTGGGCTGTGGCACTGGGGGGGACGAGCCTGGCGGTGTGTAGCACTGGGCTGTGGCACTGGGGGGGACGAGCCTGGCGGTGTGTAGCACTGGGCTGTGGCACTGGGGGGAACGCTTCAGGCAGTGTGTAACACTGGGCTGTGGCACTGGGGGGGATGGGTCAGGCAGTGTGTGACACACTGGGCTGTGGCACTGTCGGGGACGGGTCTGGCGGTGTATAACACTGGGCTGTGGCACTGGCGGGAGTGGGTCTAGCAGTGTGTAGCACTGGGTTGTGGCACTGGGGGTGACAGGTCTGGCGGTGTGTAACACTGGCCTGTGGCACTGGGGGGGTGACGGGTCAGGCAGTGTGTAGCATTGGGCTGTGGCGCTAGGGGGAACGGGTCTGGCGGTGTGTAGCACTGGGCTGTGGCACTGGGGGGGTTCGGGTCTGGCAGTGTGTAGCACTGGGCTGCGGCACTGGGGGGGAAGACAGGTCTGGCAGTGTAGCACTGGGTGGGGAAGGGTCTGGCAGTGTGTAGCACTGGGTGGGGAAGGGTCTGGCAGTGTGTAGCACTGGGTGGGGAAAGGTCTGGCAGTGTGTAGCACTGGGCGGGTCACGTCTGGCAGTGTGTAACACTGGGCTGCGGCACGGTCGGGGACGGATCTGGCGGTGTGTAACACTGGGCTGTGGCACTGGGGGGCATGGGTCAGGCAGTGTGTAGTACTGGGGGGGGACAGGTCTGGCTGTGTGTAGCACTGCGCTGCGGCACTGGGCGGGGCGGGTCTGGCAGTGTGTAGTACCTGGCGAGGGATGGGTCTGGCAGTGTGTAACACTGGGGGGGTGGCAGGTCTGGCAGTGTGTAACACTGGACTGTGGCGCGAGGGGGAACAGGTCTGGCGGTGTGTAAAGCTGGGCTGTGGCACTGGCGGGGGTGGGTCTGGCAGTGTGTAACACACTGGGCTGTGGCACTGTCGGGGACACGTCTGGCAGTGTATAACACAGCAGTGGCACTGTCGGGGACGGGTCTGGCCGTGTGTAGCACTGGGCTGCGGCACTGTCGGGGATGGGTCTGGTAGTGTGTAGCACTGGGCTGTGGCACGGGGGGGTGGCGGGTCTGGCAGTGTGTAACACTGGGATGTGGCGCTTGGGGGACGGGTCTGGCAGTGTGTAGCACTGGGCTGTGGCACTGGGTGGTTCGGGTCTGGCAGTGTGTAGCACTGGGCTGTGGCACTGGGGGGACGGGTCTGGTGGTGTGTAACACTGGGCTGTGGCACTGGGGGGACGGGTCTGGTGGTGTGTAACACTGGGCTGGCACTGGGGGGATGGGTCTGGTGGTGTGTAACACTGGGCTGTGGCACTGGGGATACGGGTCTGGCAGTGTGTAGCACTGGGCTGCGGCACTGCCGAGGACGGGTCAGGCGGTGTGTAACACTGGGTGGGTCGGGTCTGGTAGTGTGTAACACTGGGCTGTGGCACTGCGGAGGACGGGTCAGGCAGTGTGTAGCACTGGGCTGTGGCACGGGGGGGGGGAGACGGGTCTGGCGGTGTGTAACACTGGGTGGATCGGGTCTGGTCGTGTGTAACACTGGGCTGTGGCACTACGGGGTCGGGTCAGGCAGTGTGTCGCACTGGGCTGTGGCACAGGGGGGGACGGGTCTGGCAGTGTGTAGCACTGGGCTGTGGCACTGTCTGGGATGGGTCAGACGATGTGTAGCACTGGGCTGTGGCACTGGGGGGGATCGGGTCTGGCGGTGTGTAACACTGGGCTGTGGCACTGGGGTCGGGTCTGGTAGTGTGTAACACTGGGATGTGGTCATTGGGGGACGGGTCTGGCAGTATGTAACACTGGGTGGGCCGGGTCTGGTAGTGTGCAACTCGGCTGTGGCACTGGCGGGGGTGGGTCTGGCAGTGTGTAACACACTGGGCTGTGGCACTGTCGGGGACGGGTCTGGCAGTGTGTAACACTGGGCGGGGCGGGTCTGGCAGTGTGTAACACTGGGCTGTGGCACTATCGGGGACGGGTCTGGCGGTGTGTAACACTGGGCTGTGGCAGTGTCGGGGATGGGTCAGGCAGTGTGTAGCACTGGGCTGCGGCACTGGGGGGGGACGGGTCTGGTGGTGTGTAACACTGGGCTGTGGCCCTGGTTGGGGTGTACCCCTGGGCTGTGGGCCTGGCGCTGGGCTGTGGGCCTGTTCGGGGCGTGACCCTGGGCTGTGGGCCTGGCCGGGGCTGGTCTGACAGTATTACTTGGCCTGGTTGAGAGTTTGGATGTTAATAATGTTCAGTGCTGACTGTGGGTGTGTGCGTGCGTGTGTTCAGGCTGCTGCACAGCACAGTATAAAGGCAGGCAGGTCATTCACACTGTCTCTCTCCTTCTCTGCTGTTGTTGCCCCACAGATCTTCACCCGAACTGAGGAAGCTGTGTCCCACCAGCAGCAGCATGCCAAAGAGTATCTGGGCAGTGCCGACTACTTGGAGTTTGCCGTTCATAACTGTGAGAGCTTGCACCAGATGCTGATCGGTGAACAGTTCCAACAGTGTTCGGAGTGTGGCCAGCTCCTCAGCACCATGGAGCAGTTCCTGCAACACCAGGGACTCCACACCAAAGCTGCTCCCACCGAGCATACTGAAGATCCCGAAGCTGTGAGCGAAGGAGAGCGCGCCGGGCTGGACAGCGTGGCACGGTACATGTGTGGGGATTGCAGTGCTGACTTCCCGAGCCCCCATCTGCTGCTAGCACATCAGACCACCCACGGCAAGGAGTGCCCCATGCACGGCCTGGCACAGGACACTGGATCCTCAGACTGCTGCCAGGGCTGGCTGGAAGGCTCAGGATCTGGGCCTGAGCAGCCGGCTTCCTCGCCCAGAGCCCAGGAAGGGGCCTGGGAGCTGGGCACAGGCGACAGTACCAACCACTGCCCACGTAGTGCCAGCCCAGCTCCCCAGAGCCTGAATATAAACCACAACGCCCAGGGCACAGCAGATCTGCCAGGCACCCTCGGAGGGGTGGGGACCTCCGGGTTGGTACAGGGAGTTGTGGGGAGCGCAGCAATGGAAATAGTGGCTGTGGCGAACTCTGAATTGGCATCAGGGGCAGTGGGGGGCATGGGACTGGTACAGGGGACTATGTGTGGGACTGATGTGGTACCGGGGGCTGTGGAGGGACCAGGATTGGTGTCAGGCGGTGTGGGTGTCTCTGGTGCGGTGCCGGGAGAGGTGAGGGATCATTGCTACCAAAATGCGACCACCCTGGCAGCTCGCGAAGAGGCACAGACTGCCTACAATGAGCCATATTCTCAGCTACTGGAGGCCCCTCGGCTGCCGACTGTCTCTGAGGTGCAGGCCCAGCCTCCTGGTGAAGCCGTGGGCACTCCCACTGCCGCTCCCAGCAAGGTCCAGCCGCTGGACTGCGCCGAGTGTGGCAAGGTGTTCACCACTGCGCGCCGGCTCCTGCAGCACCAGAAGACCCACCTGAGCCGTGCTCACGACTGCCCGGACTGCAAGCGGAGCTTCAAGAAGGCGTCGTCGCTGGAGCAGCACCTCCGTAGCCATAAGGGTGAGGTGCTGTACCTGTGCACCGACTGCGGCAAGGGCTTCAGCACCGAGGCTGCGCTGGTACAGCACCGGCGGCTGCATACTGATGACCCACTGCACCGCTGCGGCGAGTGTGGCAAGGCCTTCAACAACATGACCAAGTTCCTCTATCACCGGCGCACTCACACCACCACTGCTGCAGCTCCCGGGAAAACCGCCAGTGGCCCGGCCAAGAAGGAGGGCGAGAGGAAGGAGCCGGTAGCTGCCAGTGGCCCGGAGCCGACTGACCTGGCACAGGAGGAGCCCGGAGCCACGTCTGCAGCCCCCGGGGCGCGTCCCAGCACCGTGTTGGTCTATGAGTGCGGCCTGTGCGGCAAGGAGTTTGGCAAGCAGTCTCAGCTCCTGCGGCACCGGCGCCTGCACAACTGTGAGCGGCGGCACAAGTGCCAGGTCTGCGGCAAGGCATTCCGCAAGCCAGTGCACGTCAAGAATCACATGCGCACCCACACGGGCGAGCGGCCTTTCCAATGCGCTGAGTGTGGCAAGACCTTTACCACACTGGCCAACCTGATGCGGCACCACCAGACCCACACCGGTGAGCGGCCCTACAAGTGCGAGTTCTGCGGCAGGGCCTTTGCCCAGTCGTCCAACCTCCAGCAGCACCGTCGCATCCACACTGGCGACCTGCCTTTCAAGTGCCCCGACTGCCCCAAGGCCTTTGCCCGTGCCTCCAAGCTCCTGCTGCACCGGTACTGCCACACCGGCGAGCTCCCCTACACCTGCTCGGACTGTGGCAAAGGCTTCACCCGGCAGCGGCGGCTGGAGCTGCACCGGCTGCTGCACACCGGTGAGGTGCCCCACCGGTGCCCAGACTGCGGCCGTCAGTTTGCCGACGGCTCCAAGCTGGAGGAGCACCGTTGCTCGGGCCGCTGCGCCGACTCCCACGACTGCAAGAGCTGTGGCAAGCGGTACCACTCGCTGGGCAGCCTGCAACTCCATGAGCGGAGCCACACCGGAGAGCGGCCCTATGGCTGCCGCCAGTGCGGCAAGAGCTTCACCAGTGCCGGCAGCCTGTCCCTCCATGAGCGGCGGCACACCGGCGAGCGGCCCCACCCCTGCCACGAGTGTGGCAAGCGCTTTGGCTCCTCGTCCAGCCTCCTGCTGCACCGCCGTATCCATACCGGCGAGCGGCCCTTCAAGTGCGGCGACTGCGGCAAGGCCTTCAAGCAGTCCAACCACCTACGGGAGCACCGGCGCACCCACACCGGCGAGCGGCCCTACAAGTGCGAGATCTGCGGCAAGGGCTTTGTGCAGTCCATGCACCTGCTGGACCACCGTCGGATCCACACTGGCGAGCGGCCGCACCCCTGCGGCAAGTGCGGCAAGAGTTTCAAGACCCCTTCAAACCTACGCAGTCACCGCCGCACCCACACCGAGCCCCACATTGTCTGCACTGAGTACGGTGAGGCCTTCGCCATCATCGAGTCCAGCGAGGCCATCCCCACCACCATCGTGGAGACCATTGAGATTTACCAGGCCACCCTGGACGACAGCATCCAGGTGGATGGCTTTGTATGAAAGGCAGTTTGCCGTCACTCCGTGGCCTCTGCTGTTACCAGGACCCTGAGCACCGAACAGAAACACTGAATGTATGCGCAGTGCCTGCAAGGCAGGCAGGGTGGCTCCCTTCACCATTGTACATTTCCCCAAGGTTTACCAGGCAACGTGATTTTGAAGAGTTTATTTTCTTTCCTCCCCTCCTGCTGTTTATTCGTCCGAGACTCGCTCCCGGGCGGTGATGGTGACTGGGATCCAGTTTAATTTTCCTGTTGTGTGTGAAATACAGAAGTTGTTCCTCAAACCCGCCTCTTGGTCTTTTCATTTCACGGCGTGTTTCCCAGAGCTCGTCTCCTCCCCAACCCCCTCCCGTCCCCAAACAACCAACCTGTCTGTTGTCGTCTACTCGACACGTGACACACCTTAACTCAAAGGTGAGGGAGAAGGTGATAGGTCATGTGAGGAGTGATGGACAGGTCCAGAGGGTGGTGCCAAGTTGGAGGCTTGGGACTGGGATAATGCGGGGGGAGGGGAAATGAGGAAGCTGTTGAAATCCGCATTTATCCCGTGTTTTTGCAGGGTCCCAAGAATGAGGTGTTCTTTCTCCAGGAGTCGGGTGGTAGCAGTTTGATGGCGGAGGTGGCCCAGGATCTGCATGTCCTTGACGTAGTGGGAGGGGGAGTTGAAGTGTTCAGCCACGGGGTGGTGGGTGCTTGTATCCCAGAGATATTCTCTGAACGATCCACAAGAAGACGTCCTGTCTCCCCGATGTAGAGGAGACCACACTGGGTGCAACGGATGCAGTCAATGGCATTGGGTGGAAGTACAGGTAAATTTCTGACGGATGTGTTTTTCTGTTTGGAAGTGGCGGAGGATGATGTGTTTTTTTGTTCAGTTTCGAATTCACATGGACGCACCTTCAGCCTCCTTCTCCAATTCACCTGGACCATCTCAGAAACCTCCCTCCCCAACCCCCTCCCCTCCCCTCCCCACACATTATCCCAGTCCTTCCTGGCCCCCTCCATCACCGTCTCTGGTGATTGACTAACCACAGATATATACTACAAGCCCACCGACTCCCACAGCTACCGAGACTACACCACCTCCCACCCTACCTGTAAAATCACCATCCCTTATTGCCAATTCTTCTGCCTCCTCAGCATCTGTTCTCAGGATGATCAATTCCACCTCAAAGTCCCAGGTGGCCTCCTTCCACAGTTGCCACTTGCCTTCCCAAATGGTGGATGATTCCCTCCAGCTCATCTCCTCCACTTCATGCACTACTGCCCTTGAACCCCACCCTTCCCAATGCAACAAGGACAGAACCCTAGCCCAGTCCTCACCTTCCACCCCGGAGAAAGTGAGGACTGCAGATGCTGGAGACCAGAATTGAAAAATGTGTTGCTGGAAAAACACAGCAGGCCAGGCAGCATCCGAGGAGCAGGAGAATCGACGTTTCGGGCATATAAGCCCTTCTTCAGGAATGAGGAACCTCATTCCTGAAGAAGGGCTTATGCCCGAAACGTCAATTCTCCTGCTCCTCGGATGCTGCCTGGCCTGCTGTGTTTTTCCAGCAACACAGTTTTCAACTGCCCTTCCACTCCTCCAACCTCTGCATACAACGCATCATCATCCTTCACCACTTCTGCCACCTCCAAATGGACCCTACCACCAGAGAGAGAGCTCCCTCCACACCCCTATCAGCGTTCCGAAAAGGCCATTCCCTCCGTGATTCCCTGGTCAGGTACCCCCCCCCCCCCACCAGCCCACACCCCACTCCTGGCACCTTTCCCTGCCACCACAGGAAGAGCAAAACCTGCGCCCACACCACTCCCCTCACCTCTGACCGAGGTCCCAAGGGATCCTTCCACATCCATCAGAAATTTACCTGTACCGCTACCAATGTCATCTACTGTGTGGTCTTCTCTACATCGGGGAGACGGGATGCCTTCTTGCGGATCGTTTCAGAGAACATCTCTGGGACACCCGCACCCACTGCCCTGCAGCTGAACACTTCAACTCCCCCTCCCACTACGTCAAGGACGTGCAGGTCCTGAACCACCTCCATTGCCAAACCGTTACCACCCGACTCCTGGAGGAGGAATGCCTCATATTCTGACATGGGACCCTGCAGGATAAATGTGGATTTCAACAGCTTCCTTATTTCCCCTCCCCACACATTATCCCAGTCCTAAGCCTCCAACTCAGCACCATCCTCCTGACCCGTCCATCACTTCCCCCCTCTCTGACTTATCACCTCCTCTCTCACCTTCATCCACCTATCGCTTTCCCAGCTAATTTACCCCCAACCACCTCCCATTTAACACTCAGCCCTGACCCACAAGCCTCATTCCTCATGAAGGCATCCTCCCTGTAAAGACAGAATCTCCTACTCCTCAGATGCTGCCTGACTTACAGTGCGCACTCATTTTGAAGGGAGAATAAATTAGAGAAAAACTACAGAAAGCTGCAGTACAAAGGAACGTGGGGGAGACTTGCCCATGAAACACAGCTAGTACAGGTAGCAGGTAAGCAGGAAGGGTTAATGGAATGTTGGCCCTTATTTCAGGGGGGGTTGGAGGATAAGCGTAGGGAAGTATTGGTCGTCACACTACCAGAAAGGCCCATGGGAGCTGTGGAAAGATTGCAGAGTTCGCCAGGATGTTGCCTGGTCTCAAGGGCTATGGGGAAGGGTTGAAAAGGGTGGGATTGCTTTCACTGGAAAGATGGTGGCTGAGAGGAGACCTGACAAACGTCTATAAAATTGAGAGGCATAGATGGGGTGGATAATTAGAGGCTTTTTCCCAGGGTGGGAGTTTCAATTACGAGGGAGCACAGGTTCATGGTGAGAGGGGGGGAGGTTTAAGGGAGATGCGTGAGGGCAGTTTTTCACACAGAGAGTGGTAGGAGCCGGTGGTGGAAGTAGGCACATTGGTGATATTTAAAAGGCATCTGGAGTGTTACGTGAATAGGGAGGGAGTAGAGGGATATGGGCTGAATAAGGGCAGAAGGATTGTTTTTTAGTTTAGTTAGGGCATGATAATCGCCACAGGCTTGGAGGGCTGAAGGGCCTGTTCATATGCTGTACTGTTTGTTCTTTGAAGTCTTAATGCAACTGTACATGATGCTGGGGAGACCACGTCGGGAGTTTTGGCAGTTTTGGTCCCTTCATTTTAAAACAAATCATTGGAGAAGGTTCCCTTGGGTGACCCCTGGTATCTAAATTATCTATGACAGATTGCTCCTTGTGGGTCAGTCCACAGCAGAGCAATGGTGGGTAAGCATTCAAAACATAGCTGTGAAGATAACAGGCCCAACGTGTACCCTTCAGGAGGTAACATTGGAGCAATAAGTTCCAAGAACCCTGGATGTTTAGGACAATTCAGGACTGGATAGAGATGAGGAGTTAGGCTTTTAATTGCGAGGGGCCAAACGGACCTTAAAGCAATTAGAGGAGCAAAAAGGTGGTGTGTAAAAGGATTTGCAAACAGCATTAGGGAGAATCCTAACATACCTCTGAATCAAAGAGGAGAGGTTTTAACTAAGCTAAGAGTAGGCCCATGAGGTACCAAGGGGGAACCTGGTATGAGGCCGCAGGGTAATAGAAGGGTGTTATACGATCTTGATTTTCCCTCTGGAAAAGGAGAACATAAGTATGGAATTCAGGAAAGGGACTGTAAGGAACTTGGCTCCGTTAGAAATGGGGGGATGTTGGAGGCTTGATCTGGCTTGTAAATGGACAAATCCCCTGGCCCGGATGAATTGTAGTTGAAACTTTATTGCTGGAACAGCACAGCAGGTCAGGCAGCATCCAGGGAACAGGAGATTCGACGTTTCGGGTACAGGCCCTTCTTCAGGAATGAGGCATTCCTGAAGAAGGGCCTGTGCCCGAAACGTCGAATCTCCTGTTCCCTGGATGCTGCCTGACCTGTTGTGCTGTTCCAGGAATAAAGTTTCAACTTTGATCTCCAGCATCTGCAGACCTCACTTTCTCCCCGGATGAATTGTAACCCAGGTTGCTGTGGGAGGTGAGGTAGGAAATTGCAGGGACTCTGACACAAATGTGACAGAGGCCTGGAGGGCAGTAAATGTGCTTCTATGTCTTAAGGGTGGTCGGGGTGAATAGAAGATCAGAGTCTGGTTCGTTCTGAATGCAGGTTTGCTCGCTGAGCTGCAAGCTTCATTTTCAGATGTTTCATCACCATACTAGGTAACATCTTCAGTGAACCTTCGGACGAAAATGAACCTTCCAGCTCAGCGAGCAAACCTACATCCAGAATCTCAACCTGAGCTACAAATCTTCTCAAAACTCGCTAATCCGCAGTCTCATGTCAGTGGTAGGGAAACGATTGGAGAAAATTCTGAAGGAGTGAATTAATATCCACTTGGAATGGGATAGATTACTTACGGGTAGTCAGTTAGGCTTTGTCAGAGAGAGTTCGTGCCTTACAAATTTGTTATGATTCTTTGAGAACGTGATAAGGTGTGGATGAGGGAAGTTCAGTTGATATAGTTTATATGGATTTCAGCAAAGCCTCTGACAAGTTCCCACATGGAAGGCTGATTGAGAAGGTTAAAGCAGATGGAATTGAGGGAAACTTAGCGAGGTAAATCAGAAACTGGCGTAGTAATAGGATAATGGTAGAAGGCTGTTCAAGTGCCTTGAAGCCAGGGTCCAGTGGTCCACAAGAATCCGTACTGGGGTTCTCACTATTTGTTATATACCTAAATGATAGAGATGAAAATGTGGGCAAGTGTTAAGCACATTTACAGGTAACACCTCGATTGGTAGTGTTAATAGTGAAGGAGATGATTATAGGTTACAGGAAGATCTAGATGGGTTAGGCAGACCGGTGGCAGGTGGTATTTAACCCTGATAAATGTGAGGTGATGCACTTCAGAAGAAACAAGTAGATAAGGGAGTATTTAATGAATGGGAGGACACTGGGCAGCTTAGAGTAACAGAGGGATCTTGGGGTAATTACTCATTGATCCCTGAAGTTGGCAGAGCATGCGAATAGGATACTTAAGGCAAATGGGACACTTACTTCCATCAGTTGTAGCGTAGAGTATAGACCAATGAAATAGTATTGGAGTGTCTGGAGCATTGGTCAGGCAACAGCTGGAGCACAGTGTGAAGTTTTGGTCATCTCTCTACAGAAAGGATGTGATAGCACTGGCGGGCATACAGAGGAGGTTCACCAGGATGTTGCCTGGGATGGAGGAATTGAGCTATAAGGAGAGGCCAGATAGGCTTGGATTATTTCGAGTAGGGAATACTGAGGGGAGGCATCGTTGAGGTGTCTAAGATTATGGAGGGTGAATAGAGAGCAGCTGTTCTCCTTGGTTGATGGGTCAACTACAAGGGGCAGCGTTATAGGATAAAGGGCAGTAAATGCAGAGGGGATTGAAGGGGGGGTGGGAACCATTTCACTCATTGTGTGGTGGGAATCTGGAACACTGCCTAGGACAAGCCAAACAGACATACACAAGAATTCCTAGAAGCATGGCATTCCAACCGGAACTCTTATCAACAAACACATTGACTTGGACCCCATTTACCATCCCCTGGGAAAAAGAACTGGAAATGGCATCACCATAGGAATTGACATCGCCAACCGAAGGAAACCCAAACATATAAATAGAAAGCAGGAAACATCAGCAGTGCTTTGTCCGGAGGCTCACTGAAGATGTTACCTAGTATGGTAACGAAACATCTGAAAATGAGCCTTCCAACTCAGCGAGCAAACCTACATCCATAAATATATAGTCCTTGAGCAGCTGTTTCTACGCTTTATGAGTCTACAAATGATGACAAATTTTCCAAACGAAACTAGTCCCACTTATCTGCATTTAGCCACTATTCTGCTAAACATGCCAATTACCTGTCCAAATGTTTCTTAAATGGTGTAACCGTACCTGCATCTACCACTTCCTCTGACAGTTTATTCCACATACCAACTTGAGACACATTTTGGTAAAGTGGCAATCAGCTTTGTATTCTAGTGAGCACGGTAGGGTGAATAAATACTCCTTTAGCAATTTTTCCAATCCAAGCCCCCCTCATACTTACATTTCTTGCCAATGCTCACTCCCAGTAATTGCCGTTTTGCACTATTCTTCCCCCCCCTCCATGTGCCATCCCCCTTGTTCCTGGCCTGGGATCTTCCATTGACTTATCCTCAAAGGGTGGGTGGATGAGATCAGATGTAGAAAATAGCAGGCGTAGGCCATTCAGCCCTTTGAGCTTGCTCTGCAGTTCATGATGATCATGACTGATCATTCAGTACCCTATTCCCATTTCTCCCCATGTCCTTTAGTCCCATGGGTCATAGCCAATCTGTTGAAATTATTCAACATTTTAAAACTTTTCTGTGGTAGCGAATTCTGTTGGCTCACCACTGTCTGGGTCAAGTCATTTTTCTTCATCTCAGTCCTTCAACTGTGACCTCCTGGATCTTGACTCTTCCTTCAATGGGAACATACTACCTCAATGTCCCCTCATTCTCCTGAATGTCAGACCTAACTGATTCAACATCTCCATACATCCTTAAGTCCTGACATCCCAGGAATCAGTTTGGTAAATCTTTGCACTCACTCCATTGCCAGATTATCCTTCCCCAGATAAAGGACCGAAAGTGCACACTACTCCTGTGGTCTCAGCAAGCACCCTTGTAAAGTTGCACTAAGATCTCTGTGCTCCACATTCAAATCCTCTCACGATGAAAGCCAAGATACAATTTGTCATCCTCACTGCCTGCTGCACTTTATGCTTGCCTTTCTTTCTCATTACGCAATGCCCTGTCTAGGATGGCCTGTGCATTAATTCGTTCGTTGATGTCGTGATCCAATCACCCTGTATACTTTTTTTCTGTGGTGTTGTAACTTATTTGTTTTGCCCAACCTAAGCACATTAAAGTTGCCAATAATTATAACTGCACCTTTTCATTGCTTGTGTCTAATTTCCAGTTTACTACCTTTCTCCATATTACCATCACAGTTTGGGAGGTCTTCATCCAGCCCCCACCAATGTTTTCTTTTATGCCCTCTTTGTTTCTCAGCTCTACCCATACAGATTCCACATCATCGGAGCTAATATCCTACCTCACTATTGCATTAATTTCTTCTTTAACCAGCAATGCTACTCCATCACCTTGACCTTTTTGTCCATCCTTCCTGAATTTTGATGAATCCCTGGATATTCAGTTCCCATCGTAATCACACTGCAATGATGTCTCTGTGATCCCATGTCATACTCTTGATTATTTCACCTATCATTTTTTTGACCTTCTGACAGTCATTAATTCTCCTTTCTCTGACTGTTGACACTTCCCCATTCTTCTCTCATTTTAGTTCCCCAACCACACTAGCAAAGACCTGCCTTAGGACAGCAGCCCTGGTCCTGCCTAGATGTAACCTGTCCACTGTCTCATCCCACCATCCCCAGAGCCAGTCCCAATGTCCAGGAATATGAAACCCTCTGTCTCAGTCTGAGCACAAGCTCCCAGCAGCTTTCCACAAGGTAAATAGAGTTGGCATTAAGCCTGGCTGCCTTTACCTCCTGATGTCTGCCTCATGTGGTTGCAGATTGCATCAAAGAAAAGTCCCTGCTTGTCATAGGTATATAGGGAAGCCTGCAACCTGATCTCAAAATGGCTTCATCAACCCTCTTTCTCTGTTGCAATGGGAAACATTACTGTTTCTAATTGGATACAAAACTAATTATACATTCTTTATCCCAACTCCATTTCATTTTGGGCTACTAACTATTTCTGTTTCCAACTCAAAACTTTTCACACCTTTCTGGCATTTTGAGAGAGACTGAATTTACTCACGGTTCATTCAGATTGCTGGCAATGCCTCCAAAGGGAATTATTTCTCCATTAAATGATCTAAATGTTTTAATCTCTAACAA
Organism: Chiloscyllium plagiosum; assembly: GCF_037043375.1. NCBI lineage: Eukaryota > Metazoa > Chordata > Chondrichthyes > Orectolobiformes > Hemiscylliidae > Chiloscyllium > Chiloscyllium plagiosum. The sequence continues at coordinate 12,207,841 of NW_028270176.1, forward strand.
AAGAAGTGACCCACTTTCCAGCCATATATTCATCAGACGTACCCTGCTATTTCTACTGTTGACTAGCACATAGCACTGGTAATAATCCAGGGATAGCCACATTTGAGGTCCTACTATTTAATTGAGTCCCTAACTCCTCATGCTCTGCTTTTAGGACCTGAGTATTTGCTGTATCTGTGCCTCTCATCAGCTTGTGCACCTGTATCAAGTCGCCTCTCATTCTTCTGCACTCCAATGAGAAACGCCCTAGTTCCCTCAACTTTTCTTCATAAGACATGCCGTCCAGTCCTGCACCCTTTCTAAGGCTTCCACATCCTTCCTATAATGAGGTGACCAGAACTGAACACAATATGCCAAGTGTGATCCAATCAGGACTCTCGAGCTGCCACATAACCTCACAGCTCTTAAACTCAATCTCTCTGCTAATGAAAGCCATCACACCATACACATTCTTAATAACCCTATCAACTTGAGTGACATGGACCCTGAGATCCCCCTGTTCCTCTACATTGCCAAGAATCTTGCCTTTAACCTTGTATTCTACATTCAAATTCAACCTTCCAAAATGAATCACTTCACAGTTTTCCAGGTTGAACACCATCTGCCAATTCTCAGCCCAGCTCTGCGTCCTGTCAATGGCCTGTTGCAACCTACAACAGTCCTCCACGCTATCCACAACTCCACCAACCTTTGTGTCATTGGCAAACCTACTAATCCACCCTTCCACTTGGTTATCCAAGTCATTTGTGAAGAACACAAAGTGCAGAGGTCCCCAAACTGATCCCTGTGGAATACCACTGGTCACCGAGCTCCAAATGTATTCAAGCCGGAGCTATTTGTGATTTATGAGGCTCAGGGACACAATCTGAACAGCCATGACTTTATTGAAGAGCACAGCAGAATTGGGGGCTGAATGGCCTCCAGTTGGTTGTATTTCTCCTGATCACATGATTGGTCAGACTAGATGGAAGTAAAGGCACAACGCTTTCTGTCAGAAGATGGTGAGGGTCTGGAAGTCTTGGTCATAAAGGGTGGCAGAATTCTCATTTATAAAAAGATCCTGGATGTGGACTAGAGTGGAGTGTAACAATAACAAGGTGAGGAACAAAGAGCTGGAAAATGGGATTGAATTGTACAGTTTTACAGTCTGCACTGGACAGCAAGAACGATGTGTTTTAATCCCATGTTTCAGCACTGGGCCCATAGCCTTGTGTGCTACGGGATTTCAGGTGTTCATCAAAATACTTCATTAATGTTGTAACTGTTCCTGCCTCTACCACACACTCAGGCATTGAGTTCCAGATAAACACTACTTTCTGAATGAATAAGTTCTTCCTTAAGTCCATTCTCAACACCTAAACTTAAATCTATGCCCCCCCCCCCCCCCCCTTCATTATTGAGCCCTCTGCTCAATGGAAACGTTTCTATCTATACCCCTCATAACATTGTACACCACTATCAGTTCACCCCTCAGCATTCCCTGCTTTAACAGCAGCCTATCCAGTCTCTCTTCACAGCTGAATTAGAGTCATAGAGACGTACAGCACAGAAAGAGACCCTTCGGTCCAACTCATCCATGCTGACCAGATATCCTAAATAAATTCAATTCCATTTGTCAGTATTTGGCCCATATCCCACTAAACCCTTCCTATTCATTTACCCATCCAGATGCCTTTTAAACGCTGTAATTGTACCAGCCTCCACCACTTCCTCTGGCAGCCCATTCCATACATGCACCACCCTCTGCGTGAAAAAGTTAACCCTCACATTCCCTTTAAATATTTCCCTTCTTACTTTAAACCTGTGCCCTCTAATTTTGACTCCCTCACACCCAGGAAAAGACCTTGTCTATTTACCCTAACCATCCCTCTCAAGATTTTATAAAACTCTATAAGGTCACCCCTCAGTCTCTGATGCTCCAGGGAAAACAGCCCCAGCCTATCCAGCCTCTCCCTCTAGCTCAAACCCTCCAACACTGGCGACATCCTTGTATATCTTTTCTGAACCTTCTCAAGTTTCACAACATCCTTCCTATAGCAGGGAGACCAGAATTGCACGCAATATTCCAACAGTGGCCGAACCAATGTCCTGTACAGCCACAACATGAACTCCCAACTCCTGTACTCAATACTCTGACCAATAAAGGAAAGCATACCAAACGCCTTCTTCACTATCCCAACTACCTGCGATTCCTCTCCAAGGTCTCTTTGTTCAGCAACACTCTCCTGATTCCTGATGAAGGGCTCTTGCCTGAAACGTCGATGCTGCCTTACCTGCTGTACTTTTCCAGCACCGCGCCCTCAACACTCGCCAGGACTTTACCATTAGGTGTAGAAGTCCTGCCCTAATTTGCCTTTCCAAAATGTAGCACCTCACATTTATCTAGATTAAACACCATCTGGCACTCCTTGGTCCATTGGCCCAACTGAAAAGAATCCCGTTGTACTTTGAGGTAACCTTCTTCACTGTCCAATACACTTCCAATTGTTCTAGCCCAGGCAACAGCCTGGTAAATCTCCTGTGCACTCTCTCCAGTGCAGTCACAGTACTCCAGTTGTGGTCTAATTAACTAGCCTTTTTGCTCCTGAATTCAATAATAAAGACAAGTATCCCAAATGGTATCTTAACAGCTTCCTGTTCCCTTCAAGTATCTATGGATATGCACATCTAGATCCCTCTGACCCCTGGACTTGCCAGGTGTTGTGGTCATGCACACCGGGTCACTCTAATCCACTGTACTGCTTAAGATCCTAAAATGGATCATGTAAAACTTTTTCAAGATTAAATACCAATTTCCAGTGTTCCATCCACCAGGCAAGCATGTCTATATCATGCTGTACTCTAAGGCTTTCCTCATCACGATTTATCACACCACTAATTTTCATGCTATGTGCGAATTTACTGATCGCATTCATGTGTAGATCATTAATGAAAACTAAAGCAGCAAGGGATCAAACTCCATGTAATGCCACTGAACACAAGCTTCCAGTCACAGAAACAGAGACAGCCTTCCGCCATTATCCCCTGCCATTATATCAAGTTTGGATCCAAGTTGCCAAATTGTCCTGGCTGTTGTGGTCTTTTAGTGTCTGAACAAACCATGCAATGCCTTGTTAAAAGCCTTTCCAAAATATAGAACAGTGACATGGTTTCAGCAGCGTGGTGTGACTCCAGGCCAGAGCTGGGCCCAGGTACCATTCCAAAATCTACATAAACAACATGATCTCCCTGCTATAAAGCCACGCTATCCTTGAGTAATCCAGGCCTCTCTGAGTGGAGATTAATTCTGTCCCTCAGAATGTTTTCCAATAGACTCCATACCACATATGTTTGTCTCAGGGGCCTGTAGTTGCCTGGTTTATCCCTCCCACCCATCTTGAATAACAGTAGCACATCAGTTGTCCTCCAGCACCCCTTCTGTGAACAGAGAGGATTTGAAATATAATGTCAAAACACCTGCAATCTCCTCCTGTAGCATCATGGGACACATTCCATCTGGGCCTGGGAATGTGGCAACTTCCAGGTCTGATAAAGCCGCCAATACTTCCTCCCTCTCGATTACGCTTTGGTCAACCTGATCACAGTTCCCCTCTCAACATCTTCCTTCTCTTTCATGATACAGTTGTGAATTGTCAAGCCTCAGCTACAACTTCCATCTCTACGCACAAGTTAATCCCTAAAAGGCCCTATTCTTTACCTGATTATTTTCTTGCCCAGTACGTCCTTTATAAAACTACTTTGGATTTTTCTTTATTTTACCAACCAATGATTTTTTCATGACCCCTGTTTGCTTTCCTGATTTCTTTGTTTTCAGTGCCTCAATGGACTTTCGTGGGTTTCTGTTATGAGCCCTTGATAGTTACCATAAATGTTTCTTTTTAAAACATCTAATCCTGTATATTTTCCAGGGTCCAGTAACACTGAAGGAATAGCAATTTATTTCCAACTTTGTATGGTGAGTGACTTTGAGGATAATTTGAAGGTGGTGATGTTCCCATGAATCTACTACCCTTGTTCTTCCGGACGGAAGTGGTTGTGGGTTTGGAAAGTGCTATCTGAGGATCTTGGGTGAATTTCTGCAGTGCATCTTGTAGATGATATACACTGCTGTTCCTGAGCGTCGGTGGTGGGAGGGGGAGTGGATGATCGTGGATGTGGTGCCAAACAAGCAGGGACTGCTTTGTCCCTGGATGGTGTTGAGCTGCTGAGTATTGTTGGAGTTGCCCCAATCTCAGCACGTGGGGAGTATTCCATTACATTCCTGACTTGTCGGTGATGGACAAGCTTTGCCGCGTCAGGAGGTCAGTTGCTCGCTGCAGAATTCCCAGCCTCTTATCTTCATCACCAACCCACCACTCCAGACCCAGTCCAATGGCTATGCCCTGCTGGGTGTATACAGCTCTGTCAGTAGGTGGTGCTGCTGAGCCACTCTTGGTCATGGAAGGATGCACCCAGACTACATTCTGTGTCCCTGAATGCAACACAGTCGATGCTGATGCTTCTGTCTACAGACGGTTAGGAAGAGTTCAATACAGAAATGGAATTGCAAAGCTATCCAGGTCAGAGCTGGTCTGATTGATCTGTGCTGCTACACTAGGCTCAATAGGATGTCTTTCCTTAACACCATGCCCGTAGAGTATACAATGGACAGTTACCTTCCCAACCAAACTCATCACTGCTCCCACCAAGAAGGTAATCACAGATTAGAAAACACAATGTCAGTGTAACAGTGACGGACAGCAGCTTTTAGCTAGCAAACTGCTGATTGTTAAATCCATTGTCAGCGTCCTCGAGAGAAGGACAGAGCCCAGAATGATTAGGGTGCATGACCCTGTTGCTGTGCCAGCTCTCCTGATGGGCTGCATGGTTCAGTGCCAATCTCCTGCCTTTCCCTTGCACATTCCTCATCTGATGCCCTCTTGAGTTTGCACATTCTCCCCATATGTGCGTGGGTTTCTTCTTTACAATCCAAAGCTGTGCAGGTTAGGGTGGGTTGGCTATGCTAAATTGCCCATAGTGTTAGGTACATTAGTCAGAGGGTGACTAAGTTCGGACATAAGTGCAAGGGAAATTATTGGAAAATATTCTGAGGACAGGAAGATCCTACCAAATAGGACTTTTTTTTGAAAGATGACTATATCTATTGATGAGAGTATTGCAGTTGATGTGGTTTGCATGGACTTCAGTAAGGCCTTTGACAAGGTCCCACATGGAAGGCTGGTCTAAAAGGTAAACCCATGGGATCCAAGGCAAATTGGCAAACCGGGTCTAAAACTGGCTTCGAACTAGGAGGTAAAGGTGATGGTGGAGGGATAGTTTTGTGATTGGAAGCCTGTGATCAGCAGTCTACCACAGGGCTCAGTGCTGGGGCCATTGTTGTATGTTATGTATATTGATGACTTGGATGTGAACGTAGTAAGTACCATTCCCAAGTTTGCAGATGTCACAAGAATTGGTGACAGTGAGGAGGATGGTCTCAGGCAGCAGAGCAATGTCAGGAAGGTCATATAGAACGGATGGTAGGTCCCCAGGGAGTACTGAGGAACAAAAGGACCTTGGTGTCCAAGCCTATAGATCCATGGAAATAGCTGCACAGGGTGGTGAAGAAAGCATATGCCTTCATTAGCCGAAGTATAGAATACAGGAAAAGGTAAGTTTCATTACAACTTTATCATTGGGGTAGGCCACAGATGCAATACTATGTGCAGTTCTAGTCGCCCCACTGTTGGAAGGATGTGATTGTACTGGAGAAGATGCAGCACTTCACACTTCTCTGCATCTGCTGCCTTTCCGGCCATTCCCTTGACTTGTCAATATCCTTTGGGGCTCCACACTGCCTTTTCCTCACTTCCCAATTCCATATAACATTCTGGAGAGAGAGTGAAAGGGTGAACGCTGAGAGGATGGTTCCTCCACTTGCCCCCAGGGATAGAGGTCGCCCATTTTACTGGCGATGAGGGGCGTGAGTCAGTGCTACTCTCCAGACGGCAGTGAAGGCTAGCACATTAACTTCACTGACTAGATTTAGACAGATTACTGATCGACAAGGAAAGGCAGGAACATGAAATAACCACGAATAATAATCAGGATAAACATGACCTGACTGAATGCTAGAGCTAGTTTGAGGGGCTGAATGGCCTACTGTGCTAGTTCCTATCTCACGCCTGGCCCTGGGCTTGTGAGGGATGGTCTGACCACTTTGCTGCAGAACACTCTTAGTTGTTGACCCCTCCTGAAAAAGGTCCTTTCCGTGCACTGAAATAGGAATAGAACTGTCTTCGAATCAAAACAAGGATTTGGGAAGAGATTACCGCCCTATGCTTTTAGAAGCAAGTTACCCCATCCTTCATCATGTTATTCATTCTGTTGTGTATCCGGCACCCTGAACAAAAGCAGATTACGACGGGAACAGGTCGCTGCTTGGGCTGTGGTTAGCTGGAGGCTTGAAACATGGAGTGACCAGCTTTCAGATCGCTGGCAAGGAGGGAGCTGTCTTCCTCTCTCCAGTTCCAAACAAAAGCACCTCAAGCCTGATAAAGGGCCCTTTTCTTTTTTCCTCCTCGGTTGTGGCTTTTAACCAATAGGTCTGGGAGCTTGAGAAGGGCATCAGTTACCACTCGGATTTCTCACTGCACCTGGGACTCTCTGTACCACCAGAGTGAGATGGCCAGCACACAGCTCCCTCCTGGTATGTACGTTTGTGGACAAAGGGACAAGAGTGCGGTGGTGGTGTTCTTTTTGCTAATCCTGAGCTGCTCTGAGACAGGAGTGTGAGTATTTGACCCTGACGGCTGCCTTCCCCATGCCGCTACAGGAGGCGGAGCTCAGCCCATAGGGATGGTGCCCTCCAACCTTCCCACTGAGCTCTCTGGCCCCACGCTGCAGCAGGGTCCCCAATGAAGCTAAAACACAGTCCTCAGGCCTGGGAGCGAGCCTGCACTGCCCACTTGGAGCATTACATCATCTCCATTGGGCGGCATTCACTCAGCGGGTGGGGGTCTGCTGATGCTGCCACTCACATCCATCAACCCATTCTTTAATGTGGCCAGGTAATTTCCCCCTTTAACCTTTGGCCATTGCTTCCCCACGCACCCTCTCCCTGAGCAGCTGAACACAGCTCTGACCCTGTCCC